>NC_139581.1:507500-567500 GCF_946808225.1 Silurus aristotelis
TCTCAGCTGTGTTTCTGTGGTCTGTACCGGAAACACACACTTTGTCCTGCTCACGTGTGAAATCGCTGACGTTTTTATAACTAGCACTATGAAGTCTTTAGATTTTTATGTACATCTTTAAAGATTTCTCTTAAAAGGAGAAAATCCTGCTGTTCATATCGAGGGAGTGAATGAATGAAGGATGAAAGGAATAAATTAAGTTATAAATAAATAAGTAACTTGTGATTTTTTTTAAATAAAGACGTATTAAAGTACGCTGAAATAAGTAGAACATCTTCAGCAAATTAAAGATTAAATGTAAAACACTTTTAAACACATCTGTATTACACAAATGGTCTCATAAATCTAATGTATTTAATTTGTGCAAATTGAATCAATTACTCAAATATAATAATAAAGTATAATAAAGTCTATTGCATTAGTTTGATTTATTCACTTTTTTTTTATTTAAACCAAGCAGAATTGTTTACTAACAAAAGAAAAGTGTTGATATTTACAAATGTTAATAATAAACAAACAGACTTTAGTGGGCATGTAGGTGAAGGGAACAGAGGTGATGAGGAGGTGATGAGGAGGTGATGGTCTTTAGGAGAGCAGCGATTAAGAGGATGAAGAGTGGAAAGTCGGTTGGACCAGATGACATACCGGTAGAAGCGTGGAGATGTTTAGGAGAGATGCAGTGGAGTTTTTAACCAGATTGTTTAACAGGATTCTGGAAGGTGAGAAGATGCCTGAGGAATGGAGAAGGAGTGTGCTGGTACCGATCTTGTGTGTGGACATGTATGAGGACAGTGTGACAGCAGTGAAGTGTGCAGTATGAACGACAGACTGGTTCAGGGTGAAGGTTGGTCTGCATCAAGGATCGGCTCTGGGCCCTTTCCTGTTTGTGATTTGTGGTGAGAGTAGGGAGCAGGTGGAGAAGATTCTGGAGAGGTGGAGGAAAAGAGGAAGAACAAGGCGGAGGTTTATGGATGTGGTGAGGGAAGACCTGCAGGTAGTTGGTATAAAGAGGCAGATGTAGAGGACAGGGGTGTGTGGAGACGGATGATTCACTGTGGAGTGAATGGGAGCAGCTGAAAGAAGAAGAAGAAAATACAATAATAAAAAAAAAAAAAGATAGATAGATATTAAGAATAAGAGAAGCAAATATTGAACCAAACCGAAATTGAACCAAACCGTGAGCGGAGTACCAAACCCTAGATTTTGTGTACCTTTAATTTACACCTCTAATACACACACACCCACACACACACACACACACACACACACACACACACACACACACACACTTCTGTATCTGCTTCTAAACGTTGTGGTTTTCTGTGCAGTATCCGGTTCCTCTGATCAGGAGAGCATGGGAACTCGGCCTGATGAACTCTCACATTCCTGAGAGCTGTGGTAAGTTCTCTCTCTGTCTCACACACACACACACACACACACACATGTAGGTATGCAGTGATGACTCTGGTGTTGGTGTACAGGAGGTCTGGGCTTGTCCAGCTTTGATGCGTGTCTGATCACAGAGGAGCTGGCGTACGGCTGCAGTGGGGTTCAGACCGCCATCGAGGCCAACTCTCTCGGCGTGAGCTCATCTTTATTCCCCTCATAATAAGAGTTCAGGACCATCGTGAGTAAAGGCAGTTAAGATTAGTCCTGTTTTTAGCAGATCTGGGTGTGACTCATTTAGGCCACACCCCCTCACCCCACCCATGTCTACCAGGCTCCTCCCCCAGGACCTGTAGATTATCTGTTTTTTCCTCTATGAATAAATTAACTTCTGCGCGTGGGTTAAATCCTCATGTTTTATAAATGTTCCAGGTTATTTGTCTGAGACGAGTTTAAAATAGATATATTTCTGTTCTCACAGCAAATGCCCGTCATTATCGCCGGGAACGAGGAGCAGAAGCAGAAATATTTGGGCAGAATGACTGAGGAGCCGCTAATGTGTGTAAGTATTTACTGTCCTGTGTGTTACATATGAATATTCATATTTTATTACTGCTTATTTATTCTTCTTATATATATATATATATATATATATATTACACTGTATATACAGAGTGGAACCTCGATATTTCATGACTGTTTATTTGGAACTGGACTGAGAGTAACTCACGAGTAACATTTTAAAACTGATTTTCTGAGTTTGTACTAATAAATTACATAAAAATGTTTAAAAACCTATTTTATTATAATTTTTTATTTAAAGTAATTAATAAACCATTTATAACAAGTAATCCACAATTTATGCTGAGTTTACAGTACAGTGCAATTGCCCTTGAAGAAGGAAACATGAAATGAAGTCAAAATGCACGCGAGCGGTCACAGAACCAAACCCCACGAGTACCGAGCTTACACTGTGTGTATAAATATGCAAAATATAGTGTGTGTGTGTGTGTGTGTGTGTGTGTGTGTGTGTGTGTGTGTGTGTGTGTGTGTGTGTGTGTGTGTGTGTGTGTGTGTGAGAAAGGCGTATTGTGTAACCGAACCCGGTGCAGGATCTGATGTGGCAGGAATAAAGACTCGTGCTGAGAAGAAAGGAGACGAGTATATCGTCAATGGACAGAAGATGTGGATCACCAACGGTGGAAAAGCAAACTGGTGTGTTCATTCACTCAGGACCTGAATTCATTCATGTGATTGACTGATTCCTGTGGTTTGGGTGAATTAAGTGATTCGGTGATTTAGGTGACTGAATGATTGAATGATTTGAGTGATTGAATGATTTGAGTGATTGAATGATTTGAGTGATTGAATGATTTGAGTGATTCTGTGATTTGAGTGATTCTGTGATTTGAGTGATTCTGTGATTTGAGTGATTGAATGATTTGAGTGATTCTGTGATTTGAATGATTTGAGTGATTGAATGATTTGAGTGATTCTGTGATTTAATGATTTGAGTGATTTAATGATTTGAGTGATTCTGTGATTGAATGATTTGAGTGATTTGAATGATTTTAGTATTCGAATGATTTGAGTGATTCTGTGATTGAATGATTTGAGTGATTGAATGATTTGAGTGATTGAATGATTTGAGTGATTGAATGATTTGAGTGATTGAATGATTTGAGTGATTCTGTGATTTGAGTGATTCTGTGATTTGAGTGATTGAATGATTTGAGTGATTCTGTGATTGAATGATTTGAGTGATTTAATGATTTGAGTGATTCTGTGATTGAATGATTTGAGTGATTTGAATGATTTTAGTATTCGAATGATTTGAGTGATTCTGTGATTGAATGATTTGAGTGATTGAATGATTTGAGTGATTGAATGATTTGAGTGATTGAATGATTTGAGTGATTCTGTGATTGAATGATTTGAGTGATTTAAATAATTTTAGTAATCAAATGATTTGAGTGATTTTGTGATTTAGAGGTATGGGAATAACTTCTGATCTACTGAAGAGTTTCGATTCTGCTCTATAAAATGGTTTGTTTTTAATTCCTGTGTTTTGCAGTAGACGTGTGAAGGGTTTTCAGTCTAATATAAAAGTCATGTTCATTTTTTTCCTGCGGTGCCTTTAAATAGTTTTGCACACTTGGTAAATATGAGTGGTGAAGGCTGTAAAAAACCCACATTTCAGTAGATCAGAGCTGGAGTCATGTGTTGGGGTCATAAATTCTCTAAAACTGCAGGAGATTATCACCGACATCACCACCATCTGTTTGGAATGAGAAAAAAAAAAAAGCTTCTACTCCCATCCAAAACCTAATTCCAGCATCTTCAGTTTCCCAGACACTACTGGAGCTTCAGAAGGGATCTGGTTCTATGGTCAGATGAAACCAAAATAGAGCTTTTTGGCACACTTCTTGGTATTTGTGCACACAGACAGCAAGCCATGTGTGAAGGTTCCTCATGTCCAGTTGAACAGTGGTGACTCTTTAATGTCCTGGGGCTGTTTTTCTACCGTGTGTGTGTGTGTGTGTGTGTGTGTGTGTGTGTGTGTGTGTGTGCAGGTATTTCCTGTTGACCCGTACTAACCCTGACCCTAAATGCCCGGCCAGTAAAGCTTTCACAGGCTTTATCGTGGACACAGACACACCAGGAGTTCAAATCGGCAGAAAGGTGAGAATTTTCATTCCCTGGATGTGACCTGCTGTGTATAAATAGATCACCGTATCATCACACATCACTGAGGGCATTCACAGTGTATCAGAGTTTAGCCTGGAGCTACCTTCTAATAATACACACCATGGCCAAAAGAATGTGGACACCTGACCATGAGATTGGTCTGTGCTTCTTTTTGAACATCCAATTCCACATTTAGTCAGCGTTCACATTCATCCTAAAGGTGTTTAATAGGCAAGAGATCTTCACATCTCCAACCTATCTGGAAAGCAGCTTTGTGCATAAGACATTGTCATGCTGGAACATGTTTTGGGTCTCCTAAGTTCAGTGTCCAGTGGGTGGGGCTAGCAGGGTGTAAAGGTGAGCTGGTGGGTGGGGCTAGCAGGGTGTAAAGGTGAGCTGGTGGGTGGGGCTAGCAGGGTATAAAGGTGAGCTGGTGGGTGGGGCTAGCAGGGTATAAAGGTGAGCTGGTGGGTGGGGCTAGCAGGGTGTAAAGGTGAGCTGGTGGGTGGGGCTAGCAGGGTATAAAGGTGAGCTGGTGGGTGGGGCTAGCAGGGTGTAAAGGTGAGCTGGTGGGTGGGGCTAGCAGGGTGTAAAGGTGAGCTGGTGGGTGGGGCTAGCAGGGTGTAAAGGTGAGCTGGTGGGTGGGGCTAGCAGGGTGTAAAGGTGAGCTGGTGGGTGGGGCTAGCAGGGTGTAAAGGTGAGCTGGTGGGTGGGGCTAGCAGGGTGTAAAGGTGAGCTGGTGGGTGGGGCTAGCAGGGTGTAAAGGTGAGCTGGTGGGTGGGGCTAGCAGGGTGTAAAGGTGAGCTGGTGGGTGGGGCTAGCAGGGTATAAAGGTGAGCTGGTGGGTGGGGCTAGCAGGGTGTAAAGGTGAGCTGGGTGTGACCTGCCGTGAACGAGTTGCTTTGCTATCTTGAAGATGTGAATGAGTTGAGTGTTTGTTCTCTGCATGGTGGTGTTTTTTCTGTGTGCAGGAGATGAATATGGGGCAGAGGTGCTCAGACACTCGCGGCATCACCTTCGAGGACGTCAGGATCCCTAAAGAGAACGTGCTGATCGGAGAGGGGGCGGGGTTTAAAATCGCTATGGGAGCCTTTGACAAGACACGCCCTCCTGTAAGGCTTCCTGCGTTCAGATGAATGTTTCTTGCACAGGATCTGGAGTGTGTTTGATGTATACTTTTATCTCCAGCATTGTTTTTCTATAAGTGAACATTTCCTGTAGGGGTTTAAGTCCATCAAAAGCTCCAGCTATGAGTATCTGCTGATCTTTACAGAATAGTAACAATATTCTACACTTTATATAAATATATATGTGTGTGTGTGTGTGTGTGTGTTCCAGGTTGCTGCAGGAGCGACTGGTCTCGCACAGAGGGCACTGGATGAAGCGATGAAATATTCATTAGAGAGAAAAACCTTTGGTCGCTTTATTGCTGAGGTACTGAACCTTCTGTAAATGTGAGGAAGGAGAGTGGGATGGTGCAGGTCGAGGAGAGGGGTGTGGAGGAGGAGGAAGAGGGTGTGGAGGAGGAGGAAGAGGGTGTGGAGGAGGAGGAAGAGGGTGTGGAGGAGGAGGAAGAGGGTGTGGAGGAGGAGGAAGAGGGTGTGGAGGGTGTGGAGGAGGAGGAAGAGGGTGTGGAGGAGGAGGAAGAGGGTGTGGAGGAGCAGGAGGAAGAGGGTGTGGAGGAGCAGGAGGAAGAGGGTGTGGAGGAGCGGAAGGAAGAGGGTGTGGAGAAGGAAGGGAGGAAGAGGGTGTGGAGGAGCGGAAGGAAGAGGGTGTGGAGAAGGAAGGGAGGAAGAGGGTGTGGAGGAGCGGAAGGAAGAGGGTGTGGAGAAGGAAGGAAGGAAGAGGGTGTGGAGAAGGAGGGAAGGAAGAGGGTGTGGAGAAGGAAGGAAGGAAGAGGGTGTGGAGAAGGAAGGAAGGAAGAGGGTGTGGAGAAGGAAGGGAGGAAGAGGGTGTGGAGAAGGAAGGGAGGAAGAGGGTGTGGAGAAGGAAGGGAGGAAGAGGGTGTGGAGGAGCAGGAGGAAGAGGGTGTGGAGAAGGAAGTAAGCAAGACGGTGTGGAGGTGGAGGAGGAAGAGGGTGTGGAGAAGGAAGGGAGGAAGAGGGTGTGGAGGAGCAGGAGGAAGAGGTTGTGGAGAAGGAAGGAAGCAAGGAAGGAAGGAAGAGGGTGTGGAGGAGCAGGAGGAAGAGGTTGTGGAGAAGGAAGGAAGGAAGAGGGTGTGGAGAAGGAAGGAAGGAAGAGGGTGTGGAGGTGGAGGAGGAAGATGGTGTGGAGAAGGAAGGAAAGAAGAGGGTGTGGAGGTGGAGGAGGAAGAGGGTGTGGAGAAGGAAGGAAGGAAGAGGGTGTGGAGAAGGAAGGAAGGAAGACGGTGTGGAGGTGGAGGAGGAAGATGGTGTGGAGAAGGAAGGAAGCAAGACGCTGTGGAGGTGGAGGAGGAAGAGGGTGTGGAGAAGGAAGAGGGTGTGGAGAAGGAAGGGAGGAAGAGGTTGTGGAGAAGGAAGGGAGGAAGAGGGTGTGGAGAAGGAAGGGAGGAAGAGGGTGTGGAGGAGCAGGAGGAAGAGGGTGTGGGGAAGAAAGGAAGGAAGAGGGTGTGGAGGTGGAGGAGGAAGAGGGTGTGGAGAAGGAAGGAAGGAAGGAAGGAAGAGGGTGTGGAGGAGCAGAAGGAAGAGGTTGTGGAGAAGGAAGGAAGGAAGAGGGTGTGGAGGAGCAGGAGGAAGAGGGTGTGGAGGAGCAGGAGGAAGGAAGGAAGAGGGTGTGGAGAAGGAAGGGAGGAAGAGGGTGTGGAGGTGGAGGAGGAAGAGGGTGTGGAGAAGGAAGGAAGGAAGATGGTGTGGAGAAGGAAGGAAGGAAGACGGTGTGGAGGTGGAGGAGGAAGATGGTGTGGAGAAGGAAGGAAGGAAGAGGGTGTGGAGGTGGAGGAGGAAGAGGGTGTGGAGAAGGAAGGAAGGAAGAGGGTGTGGAGGAGCAGGAGGAAGGAAGGAAGAGGGTGTGGAGAAGGAAGGAAGGAAGAGGGTGTGGAGAAGGAAGGAAGGAAGAGGGTGTGGAGAAGGAAGGAAGAGGGTGTGGAGAAGGAAGGGAGGAAGAGGGTGTGGAGGAGCAGGAGGAAGAGGGTGTGGAGGAGCAGGAGGAAGGAAGGAAGAGGGTGTGGAGAAGGAAGGGAGGAAGAGGGTGTGGAGGTGGAGGAGGAAGATGGTGTGGAGAAGGAAGGAAAGAAGAGGGTGTGGAGGTGGAGGAGGAAGAGGGTGTGGAGAAGGAAGGAAGGAAGAGGGTGTGGAGAAGGAAGGAAGGAAGACGGTGTGGAGGTGGAGGAAGAAGATGGTGTGGAGAAGGAAGGAAGGAAGAGGGTGTGGAGGTGGAGGAGGAAGAGGGTGTGGAGAAGGAAGGAAGGAAGAGGGTGTGGAGGAGCAGGAGGAAGGAAGGAAGAGGGTGTGGAGAAGGAAGGGAGGAAGATGGTGTGGAGGAGCAGGAGGAAGAGGGTGTGGAGAAGGAAAGAAAAGAGGGTGGTGTGGAGGAGGAGGAAGGGGGTGTGGAGGAGGAGGAGGTAGATGAGGAAGAAGCCATGTTTGTAATTGTTGGCTGTTCCCTTGGCTGCAGCACCAGGCTGTATCCTTCATGCTGGCTGAGATGGCGATGAAGGTGGAGCTAGCTCGGCTGGCCTATCAGAGAGCAGCGTGGGAAGTGGACGAGGGCAGGAGGAACACCTACTACGCCTCCATTGCTAAGGCCTACGCTGGAGACATCGCTAATCAGGTGGCGTGTGACGCGGTGCAGGTGTTCGGGGGAAACGGATTCAACAGTGAATATCCTGTGGAGAAACTGATGAGAGACGCCAAGATCTACCAGGTCCGTCAAGAACCTTCCAGAGCAACACCTCACTTTTCACCACCTCACCGCCTTCTGATTTCCTGCTGATATCACACACACACACACACACACACACACACACACACAAAATTTACAAATTCCTTGTTGTTCTCCTCAGATTTATGAAGGCACTGCTCAGATCCAGAGGCTCATCATATCTCGAGAACTTGTTGGCAAATACAAACAGTGAGAAGGTCCAGTGTGAAGATCTGGAGCTCCGTCCCCCAACAGCAGCACTTCAGAATTTAAAGAATACACGTGATTTATAAACATTGAACACGTTTCAGTGTGGAGTTCCTACAGTAACGCTGTAACAGCTGGAGATGTTCCTGTTCTCCTCTTCTGTCTGCACCTTTTATATCTTCATGATGTGTTTCAGTTCATTTCAGGAGTATCAGATATCTCACACACACACACACACACACACACACACACACACACACACACACACACTCTGCTCCTCCTCCTCGCTCCATCATCTTGATTATTTTCTGAACAATGAAAGTGTAAATGCTCTGGAACACATCTGGAGTTTTCTGTAGTTTATAATCAGCAGATCTTCCAATTATAATAAAGAACAAATGTTGTACAGTGGTGTTATTATTATTATTATTATTATTATTATTATTATTATTATACATGGATATTTGAATAATATTGATCCCACACTGGATCCAGCAGGCACGGACTCTGTCATGGACTCCAGCAGGCACGGACTCTACTGTTGTTCTTCTGGATCTGGTGTCTACAGCAGCTTAGATAATTAACTGTTAGAAAATTTTAATAATTTTTAACCGTGATCGTGAGGGATCTGACGAACATTTTGACCAAAGTTAACCGGGTTCTAGTGCCACCATCATTGGACCTCCGCCATCTTGAATTTTTGTCCACAAATCTCCACATTTCTGCCTGTTATCTTCAGGGTGAATCAACCCAGCCATTAGTGTTGCACAAGCCAGTGCACTCTTAGTGCAGGTCTCAGGCCTGGATAAAGGAGGTTTGTGTTATGAAGGACATCCAGCGTAAAACATGTACCAAATCAAATATACGGATCACAAATCAAAATTTCATAGCGGATCGGTCGAGGCCCGGGTTACCAACAACCACCACAGGTATCATTAACAACAGGGTAGGAACCAACAGGAAGATGTCTACAGAGACAGCAGGGAAAGGAGCAGTGGAGGAGAAGTGGAGGTTCAGGTTGGTACTTTAAATGTTGGTACTGTGACTGGTAAAGGGAAAGAGGGAGCTGATATGATGGAGAGGAGAAAGGTAGAGATGTTGTGTGTTCAGGAGACCAAGTGGAAAGGGAGTAAGAGCAGGAACATTGGAGGTGTTTAAACTGTTCTATTCAATTCAATTCATGTTTATTTGTATTGCGCTTTTAACAATGAACATTGTCTCAAAGCAGCTTTACACAGATAATGTGGTGATTAAACCTAAATATGTTCTTTGTAAGTAAGTTTGTCCCTGATGAGCAACTGTGGCAAGGAAAAACTCCCCGAGATGGCATAAGGAAGAAACCTTGAGAGGAACCAGAGGGAACCCATCCTCATCTGGGTTGCACCAAATGTCCATTTGAAGGAGATATACAATGCTGTGGGGTTCAGTGATGAGGATCAGAAGCAAACTGCACTCCCGAGTCAGTGCAGCAGACCGCCGACACCAACTACAGTCAAATCCATCCTCAAAGCACCCGTTCTACTCCGGAATTACATGAAACCACCCAAGGTGTTGATGAGAGACCGTCCCAAGCTGCACAGAAGTGTGAAGATCCACGGAGGGGAGAGGGGCAGGAACAGTGGTCACTGGAGCTTCAGGAGCATGTTTAACTCGACCGAGAGAGAGAACTGTTCTATCATGGTGTGGATGGAAAGAGAAATGGTGTAGGGGGGATTCTGAAGGAAGAGTACAGTAAGAGTGTAGTGGAGGTGAAGAGAGTTTCTGATAGGGTGATGATCGTGAAGCTTGAAGTTGAAGGCGTGATGATAAATGTCATCAGTGTTTATGATCCACAAGTTGGCTGTGAGATGGAGGAGAAGGAAAGATTCTGGAGTGAGTTAGATGAAGTGGTAGAAGGTGAACGTAGGAATGAAAGGTTCGTGATTGGGGCAGACTTTAATGGGCATGTAGGTGAAGGGAACAGAGGTGATGAGGAGGTGATGGTAGGTGTGGTTTTAAGGAGAGGAATGTGGAAGGGCAGATGGTGGTAGATTTTGCTAAAAGGATGGAAATGGCAGTGGTGAACACGTATTTTAAGAAGAAGGAGGATCATAGGGTGACGTATAAGAGTGGAGGAAGGTGCACACAGGTGGATTATGTTCTGTGTAGGAGATGCAACCTGAAGGAGATTGGAGACTGTAAGGTGTTGGCAGGGGACAGTGTAGCTAGACAGCATCAGATGGTGGTCTGTAGGATGGTTTTGGAGATGAAGAAGAAAGAGAAGAAAGAAGAATAAGATGGTGGAAACTGAAGGAGGAAGAGTGTAGTGTGAGGTTCAGGGAAGAGGTCAGACAGGAGCTCGGTGGTGGTGAAGAGGTGCTGGATGATTGTGGAACTACTGCAGAAGTGATGAGGGAGACAGTTAAAAAGGTACTTGGTGTAACATCTGGAAATAAAAAGGAAGACAAAGAGACGTAGTGGTGGAATGAGGAAGTGCAGGAGAGCAGAAGAAGAAAGAGGTTGGAGAAACAGAATTGGGATCGACAGAGTGATGAGAAAAGTAGGCAGGAGAACAAGGAGATGCAGCAGCAGATAAAGAGGGATGTGGTGAAAGCCAAGGAAATGATGAATGAGGGAAATGAGAGAGAGAGAAGGTTGGATGGTGTGGAGATGTGAATCAGGATGTAGATAGGATTAGTAAGGAGGAAGTGAGAGCAGCGATTAAGAGGATGAAGAATGGAAAGTCGGTTGGACCAGATGACATACCGGTAGAAGCGTGGAGATGTTTAGGAGAGATGCAGTGGAGTTTTTAACCAGGTTGTTTAACAGGATTTTGGAAGGTGAGAAGATGCCTGAGGAATGGAGAAGGAGTGTGCTGGTACCGATCTTTAAGAATAAGGGAGATGTGAAGTCTTGCAGTAACTACAGGGGAATTAAGTTGATCAGTCACACCATGAAGTTATGGGAAAGAGTAGTGGAAGCCAGGCTGAGAGAAGAGGTGACCATCTGTGAGCAACAGTATGGTTTCATGCCGAGGAAGAGCACCACAGATGCCTTATTTGCTTTGAGGATGTTGATGGAGAAGTATAGAGAAGGACAGAAGGAGCTGCATTGTGTATTTGTGGATTTAGAGAAAGCGTACGACAGACTGGTTCAAGGTGGAGGTTGGACTGCATCAAGGAGTCTCCCTGGACTATGATGCTTGCGGATGATGTGATTAGTGGTGAGAGTAGGGAGCAGGTGGAGAAGAGCTCGTTGGAGATGATGTTCCACTGCGCCCATTGCTGTTCGTGACCGGAGCTGCAGCCGCCACCGCTGCGATTTACTGGTGTAGTAAAGGAGGACATGGAGAGGAGAGAAGAACGGAGGAGGACACAAGTGCAGGTAGATCTGTCTCTCAGCAGGTGCTACGTTCACTTCTCTTCTCTCAGACACATGCAAGCAGTAGATTCAGTCCTGCAGCAGGATGATGAGATCTGGAGGAGAGTAGAGCTGGAGAACCTGGAGGACACAGAGGAGACAGTGGGAGGGGACTGGAAGGACTGAGAGAAACTCAGGAACTAACCAATATATATGTATATATACAGTAGTTCCTCTCAGTCCTTCCTGTCCCTATATATAAAGTTTTAAAGTTCAGGATGAGACCTGCTATTCAGGTGTGTGTTCCAGCCAAGAAGGAAAAAATTGGGGATTGTTCTGCTCTAGAGCTTCATCCAGATCCCAAACTCCTGCATGTGTGTGGAGCCCATAACAGAAATAATTGATGATGATGATGATGATGATGATGATGATGATGATGATGATGTGTATTTTTGGTGCATTCAGGCCCTGTCTGTGACCCGGATGGAGAACCAGCTCTGGTCCAACCCACAGAGGTTCATCAGAACCAGGTGATGGTAATTTAGTTGTGCTCCTTGAACCCTTAAGTTTCCACCAAAAGTCTCGTACTGCAGAAGTAGAAGAAAAATATTTTATTCTCATGAAGATCCAAAATTAAAGGAAATATCTGGAGACAAAAAAGTTTGACGTTTGGAAGTTTGGGTTCCAGCAGAAAGATGAAGATAAAAGTTTGGACTTAAGGTTCATTTATTGCGGTAAAAACGGAGATCATTGTATGTGTGTATTTTCAGGATTCTGGGATGAAGGAGAAGGAGAGGTTTCTGGGGCTGAAGTACAGTGTGAAGGAGAAGCCGGAGAACATTCTAAAGAAACTGGAGCACAGTGTGAAAGAGAAACTGGAGCCCAGTGTGAAGAAGCTAGAGGACAATGTGAAGAAAAAGAAGCTCAAATATTGTGTGCAGGAGAATAAGGTGCACAGACTGAATGAGCTGAGGGATAGTTTGAAGAACCTGGACGATAGTTTGAAGAACTTGGAGGATAGGTTAAAGAACCTGAAAGATAGTACGAAGAACCAGGAGGACTGTGCGAAGGAGAAGCTAAAGGACAGTGTGAAGAAGTGATGAGAAAGTGTTTGTGTGTGTTTAATGTTTAGGCCGCTGTGGAGAAACTGAAGGCTGCTGAGGAGAACATTGCTCACCTGGAGAGTGAGAAGGTTGACTTAAGTAATGAGGTGCTGAGGATACAAGACTCACTGGAGGACACGGGGAAACTGCTGTTTGAGACCAACAGGGATTTTGATGATCTAACAGAGGCACATGAATCACATCCATTCACCAGGTCCTTGAGATATTATTGGAGAGCGTTCCATTTTCATGTCTGTGTACGTAGGCTTAATACTTTCACTCTGTCTTCTTACAGTAGCATTCTGTATCTTCTGGATCGAGCTCTGAGACAGGAAGCAGTACATGCAGAAACAGATCTGCTTCACTACAAACATGAAATAAAATGGATAAAAGAAAAAGCAAGTCAAAACTCAAGCTGGTCTTATTCTCAGTCAGATACAGCAAGTGAGATAGACATAGTGTTCACACAGGAGAACGTCTCAGTCCTGGTCTAAGTATGTCTTCAAAGATGTTTGATGATTTTTTGCTGAAGAGCATGTGCAGGACTACGGCAAGCATCCTGAGCACTGTGTATGCAATACATTTTGATGTATCTGGTATCAGGTGTGTGATATTCTGATTAAAACTAGAGTGTCTCTATAACAAACTCAGTGAAACTGGTGAAGATCTAGGAAGATTATACAAACCCGATTCCAAAAAAGTTGGGACACTGAACAAATTGTGAATAAAAAAGGAATGCAATAATTTACAAATCTCAAACTTATATTTTATTCACAATAGAATATAAAAACATAAAATGTTGAAAGTGAGACATTTTGAAATGTCATGCCAAATATTGGCTCATTTTGGATTTCATGAGAGCTACACATTCCAAAAAAGTTGGGACAGGCAGCAATAAGAGGCTGGAAAAGTGAAATGTACATATAAGGAACAGCTGGAGGACCAAATTGCAACTTATTAGATCAATTGGCAACATGATTGGGTATAAAAAGAGCCTCTCAGAGTTGCAGTGTCTCTCAGAAGTCGAGATGGGCAGAGGATCACCAGTTCCCCAATGCTGCGGTGAGAAATAGTGGAGCAACATCAGAAAGGAGTTTCTCAGAGAAAAACTGCAAAGAGTTTGAAGTTCTCATCATCTACAGTGCATCATATCATCCAAAGATTCAGAGAATCAGGAACAATCTCTGTGCGTAAGGGTCTCGGCCGGAAAACCAGACTGGATGTCCGTGATCTTCGGGCCCTTAGACGCCACTGCATCACATACAGGAATGCTGCTGTAATGGAAATCACAACATGGGTTAGGTAACATTGTCGGTGAACACAATCCACCGTGCCATTCACCGTCGCCGACTAAAACTCTATAGGTCAAAAAAGAAGCCGTATCTAAACATGATCCAGAGGTGCAGGTGTTTTCTCTGGGCCAGGGCTCATTTAAAATGCACTGTGGCAAAGTGGAAAACTGTTCTGTGGTCAGACGAATCAAAAGTTGAAATTCTTTTTGGAAAACTGAGACTCCATGTCATCCAGACTAAAGAGGATAAGGACAACCCAAGTAGTTCTCAGCGCTCAGTTCAGAAGCCTGCATCCCTGATGGTATGGGGTTGCATGAGTGCGTGTGGCATGGGCAGCTTACACATCTGGAAAGACACTATCAATGCTGAAAGGTATATCCAAGTTCTAGCACAACTCATCCAGATATCGTCTCTTTCAGGGAAGACCTTGCATTTTCCAACATGACAATGCCAGACCACATACTGCATCACTTACAACATCATGGCTGCGTAGAAGAAGGATCCGGGTACTGACATGTTCAGCCTGCAGTCCAGATCTTTCACCCATTGAAAACATTTGCCGCATCATAAAGAGGAAAATGCGACAAAGAAGACCTGAGGTAGTTGAACAACTAGAAGCCTGTATTAGACAAGAATGGGAGAACATTCCTATTCCTACACTTGAGCAACTTGTTTCCTTAATCCCCAGACGTTTGCAAACTGTTATAAAAAGAAGAGGGGATGCCACACAGTGGAGACACGGCCTTGTCCCAACTTTTTTCAGATGTGTTAATGCCATGAAATTTTAAATCAACGTATTTTTCCCTTAAAATTAGACATTTTCTCAGTTTCGGCTGCTCCCATTAGGGGTCTCCACAGCGGATCATCCGTCTCCATACCTCCGTCCTCTACATCTGCCTCTTTTAAACCAACTACCTGCATGTCTTCCCTCACCACATCCATAAACCTCCTCCTTGGTCTTCCTCTTTTCCTCCTTCCTGGTGTCTCCATCCTCAGCATTCTCCTACTGATATACCCCATGTCCCTCCTCTGCACATGTCCAAACCATCTCAATCTCACCTCCCTCACCTTGTCTTCAAAACGTCCTACATGCGCTGTCCCTCTAATAAACTCATTTCTAATCCTGTCCATCGTCGTCACTCCCAACGAACATCTCAACATCTTCAGCTCTGCTACCTCCAGCTCCACCTCCTGTCCTTTACTCAATGCCACTGTCTCTAATCCATACAACATCTCAGGTCTCACCACAGTCCTATAAACTTTCCCTTTCACTCTCACAGATACTCTTCTATCACAAATCACTCCTGCTATCACTCTTATTCAACCACTCCACCCTACCTGCACTCTTTTCTTCACTTCTCTAACACACTCTCCATTACTTTGCACTGTTGACCCCAGGTACCTGAACTCCTCCACCTTCTCCACCTCTTCTCCCTGTAACTGCACCCCTCCACTGCCCTCCCTCTCATTCACACACATGTACTCTGTCTTACTCCTACTGACTTTCATTCTCCTTCTCTCCAGCGTGTACCTCCACCTCTCCAGGATCTTCTCCACCTGCTCACTACTCTCACCACAAATCACAATATCATCTGCAAACATCATAGTCCACGGAGACTCCTGTCTGACCTCATACTTCAACCTGTCCATCACCACTGCAAACAGGCAAGGGCAGGAAAGGGACCCACTGGTGTGGGTCCAGTGTAGGTGGTAGACCCACAGTGAGGTGATTTAGAACCAGTTTCTCAAAGCACTTCAAAACAGTAAGAGTGAGTGTAACTGGGCAAAAGTCATTTAGGCATCCTGCAGCTGAGTGCTCGGGCACTGGTGTGATGGTTGTGATCTTCAGGCCGTCCGGACCAGCTGCTTTGCATGCATCCAATCCATGAGTTCCTTTCTGAGTCTGGTTCATCTCAAGGTTCTTTCCATATTGTCTCTTTAGAGAGTTTGTAGTTTGGCATGTACATTATGGAACAATATACATCAGTGCTCCTGATAGAGCAGCTTTTATAGAGAATTCATCAACACATTCTGACCAATCACCAACCAGAACTCAGCTAAACTCACTACATCACACATAATAAGCAGCTCAACTATAATCAGGATAGAAAATAAAACCGAACACCACCATATAGATCTAATGTTTAGTAAATAAAGGTTAATAAACAAAAATGTACATTTTATACATATTTTAACAGAAACGTTAAAAAGTGTGGGTTGTTTGTCGAACATAAACATCCAGAATTATTGATTTTTTTTCATCTAATTATGAGACTAATTAAAGTATTTGATTAAATATCATCAGTAGCTACAACACAATCCTGCTCTTAGGGCTCCTTAAAAAAACACACACCACAAACACCTCTAAACATCTCAAACCACCTAAATAAACCACAAAACACCTCAACATACCTTAAAACTCCACAAAACAACACAAACAACCAAAATCACTTCAAAACACTCCAAAACACTTCAAAACACTACCATACTTGCACCTCAACACCATTAAACAGCTAACAAACTCCACATAACAACCCAAAACAACAAAATGCATAAAAACACCTCAAAACACTACAGACTACCCAAACCATTTAAAACACTTAAAAATACCATAAAACAAACACCTCAACAAACCATAAAACACCTGAAAGACAGCAAAACACTTCAAAACAAACTAAACCCAAACAAACCAGAAAACAAACACCTGAATACACCCAATAAAACACACCACAAACACCTCAAAACATAATTAAACAATCCAAAAAAATAGTTTACAAAACAAACACCTAAACCAAACACAACAAAACACCTCTAACAGAGTCTCCACACTCTTATGAAATGTCAGACTGGTTACATGTTTAATGTAAACAAACAAACAAAAAACAAAGAGAAAAAAAAAGTATTTAATAATTGGGAACATTATAAATACAAAACACTCTGAGTGCATAAGTATGTACACCCCTCCTAACTAATACTTTTTTAACTAATACTAAAACTTCACACCTTCACTTTGGAATTTTATTCTACTGTTCACAGAGGTTCAGTCTCTGTGGTGGCACATTTTCTCCACTTATTGGAGATAGTTGTGACAGTGTTCCATGGTCCATTTAGTGACTTCTATATTATTTGATATCCTGCCCCTGTTTCGTTCCTTTCAACAATGAAGCCTCACAGTTTCTTGGGTGGCTCTTTGTGGAATTGAGTAGAACACAAACAAACATTCAAGTAAATTATTCAAGTTTTTTATTTAAAATGTTCACAATTATTAAATATATATATTTTCTCTGGAGGTTTTTGTTGGAAGATCACATTAAAGATATAACAAATCTGACATTGATGTTGTATTTATTTCTGTCTTTATAGTTTAAAAAACCTCCAACCCTCTAACCCTAACCCTCTAACCCTCCAACCCTAACCCTAACCCTCTAACCCTCTAACCCTAACCCTCTAACCCTCCAACCCTAACCCTAACCCTAACCCTAACCCTCCAACCCTAACCCTAACCCTAACCCTCTAACCCTCTAACCCTAACCCTCTAACCCTCTAACCCTCCAACCCTAACCCTAACCCTCTAACCCTAACCCTCTAACCCTCTAACCCTCCAACCCTAACCCTAACCCTAACCCTCTAACCCTCCAACCCTAACCCTCTAACCCTAACCCTAACCCTCTAACCCTCTAACCCTCCAACCCTAACCCTCTAACCCTAACCCTCTAACCCTTTAACCCTCCAACCCTAACCCTCTAAACCTAACCCTCTCACCCTCTAACCCTCCAACCCTAACCCTCTAACCCTAACCCTAACCCTCTAACCCTCCAACCCTAACCCTAACCCTCTAACCCTCCAACCCTAACCCTAACCCTCTAACCCTCCAACCCTAACCCTAACCCTCTAACCCTAACCCTAACCCTCTAACCCTCCAACCCTTACCCTAACCCTCTAACCCTCCAACCCTAACCCTAACCCTCCAACCCTCTAACCCTCCAACCCTAACCCTCTAACCCTAACCCTAACCCTCTAACCCTCCAACCCTAACCCTAACCCTAACCCTCTTACCCTCTAACCCTAACCCTAACCCTAACCCTCTAACCCTCCAACCCTAACCCTCTAACCCTCTAACCCTAACCCTAACCCTCTAACCCTCCAACCCTAACCCTAACCCTAACCCTAACCCTAACCCTCTAACCCTCCAACCCTAACCCTCTAACCCTCTAACCCTAACCCTCTAACCCTCTAACCCTCTAACCCTCCAACCCTAACCCTAACCCTAACCCTCTAACCCTCTAACCCTCCAACCCTAACCCTCTAACCCTCTAACCCTCCAACCCTAACCCTAACCCTCTAACCCTCTAACCCTAACCCTCTGACCCTCTAACCCTCCAACCCTAACCCTAACCCTAACCCTCTATCCCTCTATCCCTCCAACCCTAACCCTAACCCTCTAACCCTCCAACCCTAACCCTAACCCTAACCCTCTATCCCTCTATCCCTCCAACCCTAACCCTAACCCTCTAACCCTCCAACCTAACCCTCTAACCCTAACCCTAACCCTCTAACCCTCTAACCCTCCAACCCTAACCCTCTAACCCTAACCCTAACCCTCTAACCCTCTAACCCTCCAACCCTAACCCTCTAACCCTAACCCTCTCACCCTCTAACCTTCCAACCCTAACCCTCTAACCCTAACCCTAACCCTCTAACCCTCTAACCCTCCAACCCTAACCCTCTAACCCGCCAACCCTAACCCTAACCCTCTAACCCTCTAACCCTAACCCTAACCCTCTAACCCTAACCCTAACCCTCTCACCCTCTAACCTTCCAACCCTAACCCTCTAACCCTAACCCTAACCCTCTAACCCTCTAACCCTCCAACCCTTACCCTAACTCTCTAACCCTCCAACCCTAACCCTAACCCTCCAACCCTCTAACCCTCCAACCCTAACCCTCTAACCCTAACCCTAACCCTCTAACCCTTCAACCCTAACCCTAACCCTCTAACCCTAACCCTAACCCTCTAACCCTCCAACCCTAACCCTCTAACCCTCTAACCCTAACCCTCTAACCCTCCAACCCTAACCCTCTAACCCTCCAACCCTAACCCTAACCCTCCAACCCTCTAACCCTCCAACCCTAACCCTCTAACCCTAACCCTAACCCTCTAACCCTCCAACCCTAACCCTAACCCTAACCCTCTAACCCTAACCCTAACCCTCTAACCCTCCAACCCTAACCCTCTAACCCTCTAACCCTAACCCTAACCCTCTAACCCTCCAACCCTAACCCTAACCCTAACCCTAACCCTCTAACCCTAACCCTCTAACCCTCCAACCCTAACCCTAACCCTAACCCTAACCCTCTAACCCTCTAACCCTAACCCTCTAACCCTCCAACCCTAACCCTAACCCTAACCCTCTAACCCTCTAACCCTCCAACCCTAACCCTCTAACCCTCTAACCCTCCAACCCTAACCCTAACCCTCTAACCCTAACCCTCTGACCCTCTAACCCTCCAACCCTAACCCTAACCCTCTATCCCTCTAACCCTCCAACCCTAACCCTAACCCTCTAACCCTCCAACCCTAACCCTCTAACCCTAACCCTAACCCTCTAACCCTCTAACCCTCCAACCCTAACCCTCTAACCCTAACCCTAACCCTCTAACCCTCTAACCCTCCAACCCTAACCCTCTAACCCTAACCCTAACCCTCTCACCCTCTAACCCTCCAACCCTAACCCTCTAACCCTAACCCTCTAACCCTCTAACCCTCCAACCCTAACCCTCTAACCCGCCAACCCTAACCCTAACCCTCTAACCCTAACCCTAACCCTCTAACCCTCCAACCCTTACCCTAACCCTCTAACCCTTCAACCCTAACCCTAACCCTCCAACCCTCTAACCCTCCAACCCTAACCCTCTAACCATAACCCTAACCCTCTAACCCTTCAACCCTAACCCTAACCCTAACCCTCTAACCCTCTAACCCTAACCCTAACCCTCTAACCCTCCAACCCTAACCCTCTAACCCTCTAACCCTAACCCTCTAACCCTCCAACCCTAACCCTAACCCTCTAACCCTCCAACCCTAACCCTCCAACCCTCTAACCCTCCAACCCTAACCCTAACCCTAACCCTCTAACCCTAACCCTCTAACCCTCCAACCCTAACCCTCTAACCCTAACTCTCTAACCCTCCAACCCTAACCCTCTAACCATAACCCTCCAACCCTAACCCTAACCCTCTAACCCTCCAACCCTAACCCTAACCCTAACCCTAACCCAATTTCAGAAGAGTTTGTAGACTTTGCTATATCTGCTGTAGTTAGAGCCCCTGTTTCTATTTTGTGTAGATTTTTTGTGTAGTATTACACTTGTGTTTGCATTGTACCTGTTCATATACTTTTGAGTCTCCTTTAATTCTGGTTCTTCTCCAGGATTGGTCTTCAAATCATCTCAGGTAGGTTTCCCTTTTCACCGTCACCACCAGCGTATTCCTCAGGATAAATATGTTTAATCTTTTGTAAAAACACTTTACTGTGAAAAGGATATTTGTTCTCAATTTGAGCTTTCACTGCACAGGGTTCTGTCTGTCCTTCTACAGACACCAGGTGGCGCTATGACCACAGGCTGGTTATTGACCTGTTTCACTGCACTGAACTGAACGGGTTTCACTTTAAAGCTAAAAAATCCTCATGGTTCCAGAAATCCAAATTAATCTGATTGTCCTGTTTCTCTGTAAATAATAATCCTGATATATTTATACTGAATCAGTTGGACTGGGTTTGTGAAATGAGTCAGTGCTGAGGGTCTGTGGACTTTACAGCATGTGTGTTTGTGTGTGTGTGTGTGTGTGTGTGATCTCCATGCTCCATGCCATTACACTGTGAACAATTTCTTCAAGCACCAGAACAAAGACCCAGAGAATTGCTCCAAATGATGAAACACAGACACAGAAGAATCTTTTAACTGGAACTTGGTCTTTAATGGACTGGTATCAAATATATAACATTTAAAAAGTAGAAATTTAAACTACATCAATTTATCCCTAATGAGAAAGCCAGAGGTGACGGTGGTGAGAAAAAGCTCCGTCCGAGTTGTATAAGGAGGAACCTGGAGAGGAACCAGCTGTATAAGGCCATCAACCCAATCCAACATGGAGTGAAACAGATGTAGTTCACCTCAAACTACCAGAATGCTGAAGTTCCTAAAGAATGATTTTTTACCTTGGAAATGTCTTGACTTTGGATTCCTATCTTTTGAGCACGTCTCTTTAATGTCTCCACTCCAGTGTTGAGGAAAAAAGTATTGTACAAGAAAGTAGTTTATTTATCTCTGTTTCCACACGAGCAACTTCAAAACAGTCTCCTTACACAGTAAAACTTCACCCCCAGTGTTCTTCTGGAACGTGTCTTCTGGAAGTTTTCTTTTCGAAGAGTTTCAAGCACCTTCTTGCGGTTTGCACCGGATCTCCGCAACGGTGTCAAAACGGTGAGCTGGATCTTCATCTTCAGGAAGAGGTGGAAGTCTGCAGGAGCCGGATCTGGTGAGTAGGGTGTGTGAGGAAGTGAGATCATGTGGACTTTACTCTGATGATCATCATGCACGAGTTGCTGAACCGTTTCAACATTTTTTGGGGTTTGAGCTCGTTGAAGGTCTTCCTGATCTTTCGTCGTCTTCCGGTGATGTTCTTCTGCTTTTGAAGCGCACATGCCGCTTAAAACCACTCGAACGACTCGTTGCCGTATGTCAAAGGTACGTGAAGTCAAACATCTCTGTGGCAGATTTGCCAGATTTCATGCAGAATTTCACGTTTGCTCTTTGTTCTAACACAACCGAGAGCCGTGGGAACACACGTGGGTCAGAAGAACACCAGTTACACCGTCAGTCTCCAAACATTTTCATAGCACCACATACACACAGAAGATCTCTGCTGCATCCCTCCCTGCTTCCTCACCCTGTTTTTTCTGTATCTGTACACATTTAACGAGAGGTCGTGTACGACAAGATACGCTGATTCCATAAAACCATGTTATAATTTAGGAAACATCTGAAGACTGAAGTAATGAGATAAAGGTTCGGATGCTTCTTTTTAGAATTGAACCTCATTTACATGCAATTGTGAACATCAAAATACATAGAAACGAACCTGCTGCCACCTTGTCACATAATTGGGGGGGGGGGTGTTAGGGTTATTCTGCAGGCTATTTGAGTTCCCGTAACGAGGAACTGAGGCTCCTACTGCTGTACGAACGATTCACTGCATCCTTCTGTGACTAATATTTAAAGGGCAGAGATAAACTGCTTTGTTCTGAACACATGTCCATGCCCATGACTGATGATCTGATGAAGAACAGAAGATGCGACAGAAATAATCCACCCTGTCTCCAAACACAACCTCTGGCCTTCAGAGGCACCTGGGAAACTGACTCGCGCTTTCTTGCCGAGATGATAAAATGGAATTGCACATGTACAGTAGACCTTTTCTTTCCTCTGATCTAAAGAAAGAACTGCAACCTGGTGTTTCTCCAGAGATTTTGCAAGAGCTTTAAAAAAAAAGTTTTTTTACCATATCCAGATAGTGCTGATCGAGCAGATGTGGTTCATCTAGTCCTAACATAACCTACATGATCCTTTACAGCAGCTTTACACAAATCCACATGTAGAGTTCTCTCAGTTTTGAGATGAAGATGAAGTCAGTAATATTAAAGTCAATAATCACATCTACCCCTCAAAACTGCTGAAACAGAAAAACTACCCACAGATGCTCTATAATCAGAAACCTTACTTCTAGATGAATGCCATCATGGGAAAAACGTGTTATGTCAGAATTGTGTAGGAGGACGTAACTTAGCATCCAGTGTCTAATGTTCCTCAACACGTTCCTCGACATTGTTAAGCTGATGTCTCTCATCTGGCTTTGCTGAAATGGTCTATCCTCAGCAGAGCAATGGAGGCTGATTGCTTTTTTCTTTATATCTGCTGCCTCTGGAGGAAATTCTACATGCTGTGAGCTTTGAATGGTTTTATTTTGTCAGATGAACCGGTTCGCTCTAAACTTCCCCTTAAATTTTAAACACAGTAATATTTCATCTTCCCGTGGGCTCACCACCTGCGGGAGGAACCGTAAGGGACGGTGCTGTGAGGATTGGGCAGCAGTCGAAGGCGGGGGCCTGCTTAGACTGCTGCCCCCGCGACCCGGAATACGGATAAGCGGGAGAAAATGAATGAATGAATGAATAATATTTCATCAAACTTTTATTAGGTATCAAATTTTGCTGGTTTTTTTTGCTGTGACAAAGATTTACATTAAAATTTTCACCCGGGGGGGGTCACGTGACCCTGAGCAAGATGGCAGCTTAAGAGTTTTGCTCCGCTTTAGAACTCTTTTATTTATTTACTCTAGAACTTTTTTTTAAATTTAGCCCTATTTTCTGTATTATTTGTAACATTTCAATAGTGTGGAAGGAGATGGAAAGTGGTTGGGATAAGGATTTTCACAGAAAAGTAAAGAGAAAAAAGGAAAACTCCGCCGCACGTGATGGTGAAGGGGAAGAGGCTAGTTTTAATGAAACGTTGCTTAATGAGTTCATTAGAAAATCAAACCCTGGTGTCTTCTACTGTCTGTGTGAGTTCAGCATTTTTACAGGAATCCCAGTGTGCAGTATGGATCTAACCACCGTACGTACAACATGTAGGTAGAATGGATGATAAGGACATTGATTGAATCATAGACTACGACACAAGTTAGAAAAGAAAAACTACTGATCGGCATGCGTTAGTGATATACACAGATCAGACATAAGATCATAACAATGAGTGGTGAAGTGAAGAACACTGATGATCTTCATCATGGCACCTGTTAGTGGGTGGATTTTTTTATTATGCAGCAGGTGAACATTTTGTCCTTAAAGTTGATGTTAGAAGCAGGAAAAATGGCAGAGCGTAAGGATTTGAATGAGTTTGACAAATTGTGACGTCTCGACGACTGAGGCAGAGCGTCTTCAAAACTGCAGCCCTTGTGGGATGTTTCTGGTCTGGAGTGGTCAGAATCAGAAATCAAAAGTGCTCCAAAGAAGCAACAGTGGTGAACCGGCAACAGGGTCATGGGGGATGAGGATCATTGACACACGTAGGGAGGGAAGGCTGGTCCGTGTGGTCCGATCCAACAGACGAGCTCCTGTAGCTCAAACTGCTGAAGAAGTTCATGCTGGTGATGATTGACGGGTCACGACTGTTTTAGCAGCAAAAAAGGGACCAACACAATATTAGGCAGGTGGTTATAATGTTGGCTAAAGGAGGAGAAGGAGAGGAGGAAGATGTCTAAAGAGACAGCAGGGAAAGGAGAAGTGGAGGAGAGTGGAGGAGAGTGGAGGAGAGTGGAGGAGAGTGGAGGAGAAGTGGAGGAGAGTGGAGGTTCGGGTTGGTACTTTAAATGTTGGTACTATGACTGGTAAAGGGAGAGAGGGAGCTGATATGATGGAGAGGAGAAAGGTAGAGATGTTGTGTGTTCAGGAGACCAAGTGGAAAGGGAGTAAGAGCAGGAACATTGGAGGTGTTTAAACTGTTCTATCATGGTGTGGATGGAAAGAGAAATGGTGTAGGGGGATTCTGAAGGAAGAGTACAGTAAGAGTGTAGTGGAGGTGAAGAGAGTTTCTGATAGGGTGATGATCGTGAAGCTGGAAGTTGAAGGGGTGATAATAAATGTCATCAGTGTTTATGCTCCACAAGTGGGCTGTAAGATGGAGGAGAAGGAAATATTCTGGAGTGAATTAGATGAAGTGGTAGATGGTGAACGTAGGAATGAAAGATTGGTGATTGAAGCAGACTTTAATGGGCATGTAGGTGAAGGGAACAGAGGTGATGAGGAGGTGATGGTAGGTGTGGCTTTAAGGAGAGGAATGTGGAAGGGCAGATGGTGGTAGATTTTGCTAAAAGGATGGAAATGGCAGTGGTGAACACGTATTTTAAGAAGAAGGAGGATCACAGGGTGACGTATAAGAGTGGAGGAAGGTGCACACAGGTGGATTATGTTCTATGTAGGAGATGCAACCTGAAGGAGATTGGAGACTGTAAGCTGTTGGCAGGGGACAGTGTAGCTAGACAGCATCGGATGGTGGTCTGTAGGATGGTTTTGGAGGGGAAGAAAAATAGGAGGAGAGTGAGGACTGAGAGAAGAATTAGATGGTGGAAACTGAAGGAGGAAGACTGTAGTGTGAGGTTCAGGGAAGAGGTCAGACAGGAGCTCGGTGGTGCTGAAGAGGTGCTGGATGATTGTGGAACTACTGCAGAAGTGATGGGGAGACAGTTAGAAAGATACTTGGTGTAACATCTGGAAATAGAAAGGAAGATAAAGAGACGTGGTGGTGGAATGAGGAAGTGCAGGAGAGCATAAGGAGAAAGAGGTTGGAGAAACAGAATTGGGATCGACAGAGTGATGAGAAAAGTAGGCAGAAGTACAAGGAGATGCAGCAGCAGGTGAAGAGGGATGTGGTGAAAGCCAAGGAAAAGGCATATGAGGAGCTGTAGGAGAAGTTGGACACTGAGGAAGGAGAAAATGATTTGTAGCGATTGGCCAGGCAGAGGAACCGAGCTGGGAAGGATGTGCTGCAAGTTAGAGCAATAAAGGATGGAAATGGAAATGTGTTGACTAGTGAGGAGAGTGTGTTGAGAAGATGGAGGGAGGATTTTGAGCAGCTGATGAATGAGAAAAATGAGAGAGAGAGAAGGTTGGATGATGTGGAGATGTGAAGCAGGAAGTGGATAGGATTAGTAAGGAGGAAGTGAGAGCAGCGATTAAAAGAATGAAGAGTGGAAAGTCGGTTGGACCAGATGACATACCAGTAGAAGCATGGAGATGTTTAGGAGAGATGCAGTGGAGTTTTTGACCAGATTGTTTAACAAGATTCTGGAAGGTGAGAAGATGCCTGAGGAATGGAGAAGGAGTGTGCTGGTACTGATCTTTAAGAATAAGGGAGATGTGCAGACCTGCAGTAACTACAGGGGAAAGAAATTGATCAGTCACACCATGAAGTTATGGGAAAGAGTAGTGGAAGCCAGGCTGAGAGAAGAGGTGACCATCTGTGAGCAACAGTATGGTTTCATGCCGAGGAAGAGCACCACAGATTCATTATTTGCTTTGAGAATGTTGATGGAGAATTATAGAGAAGGACAGAAGGAAAAGGTTAAGTGTGCAGTAGGAACGACAGACTGGTTCAAGGTGGAGGTTGGACTGCATCAAGGATCGGCTCTGAGCCCTTTCCTGTTTGCAGTGGTGATGGACAGGTTAAAGGACGAGGTCAGACAGGAGTCTCTGTGGACTATGATGTTTGTGGATGATATTGTGATTTGTGGTGAGAGTAGTGAGCAGGTGGAGAAGATCCTGGAGAGGTGGAGATATGCACTGGAGAGAAGGGAAATGAAAGTCAGTAGGAGTAAGACGGAGTACATGTGTGTGAATGAGAGGAAGGGCAGTGGAGTGATGCGGTTGCATGGAGAAGAGCTGGAGAAGGTGGAGGAGTTCAGGTACCTGGGGTCAACAGTGCAAAGTAATGGAGAGTGTGTTAGAGAAGTGAAGAAAAGAGTGCAGGCAGGGTGGAGTGGGTGGAGAAAAGTGATAGCAGGAGTGATTTGTGATAGAAGAGTATCTGTGAGAGTGAAAGGAAAAGTTTATAGGACTGTGGTGACACCTGAGATGTTGTATGGATTAGAGACAGTGGCATTGAGTAAAAGACAGGAGGTGGAGCTGGAGGTAGCAGAGCTGAAGATGTTGAGATGTTCGTTGGGAGTGACGACGATGGACAGGATTAGAAATGAGTTTATTAGAGGGAAGCGCATGTAGGACGTTTTGGAGACAAGGTGAGGGAGGTGAGATTGAGATGGTTTGGACATGTGCAGAGGAGGGACATGGGGTATATCAGTAGGAGAATGCTGAGGATGAAGACACCAGGAAGGAGGAAAAGAGGAAGACCAAGGAGGACGTTTATGGATGTGGTGAGGGAAGACATGCAGGTAGTTGGTGTGAAAGAGGCAGATGTAGAGGACAGGGGGGTATGGAGACGGATGATCCGCTGTGGAGACCCCTAATGGGAGATGCCGAAAGAAGTAGAAGATCGGTGTAGCTTGACGATGCACTATTGCTGAACAATTTTTATAACTGGTGGTAAGAGGTTTTAGCACCATGTTGCATCGACGAATACATTCTTTCAAGTTGCATTTTCTTTGCTGGTCAGTAGATGAGGTTGTAGCAGTAAACGAACTGTGAGATGGTCATCCTTAATTTCTGACTGCAGTGAACTCACTGGTTCCATGCTGAGAGAAAGAGAAACAGGCAAAAGTTCACCAGTTTTCTTTATTTATTTTCGTCCCGACTGAGTGTGGGTGGGTGCACTCGGATAAACGCCAGGTAAAGGCCTGCCGGTGAACGAGTGGGCAGCAGCGGATGTCAAGATGGAAAGGCTTCCCAAACCGTGAGATTGTGGGTGATCCTCGGCGTAAGTACTGGAAAGGAAATGAAAGAAAAGGAAAGGTAAAGCGTGAAAAGAAAAGTAAATAAATAAAGCTCTGCTTGGTGAACTTTCGCATGTCTCTCTTTCTTCCAGTGTTTAACCAGTGAGTTTGCAACAGTGGTGCTGAAACCCTGTGCTGAAAGAGAGGTACAGTATGAAGCCAGGGAGACTTCGCCATGGAGGGACCCGGACCGGGCCAACGAGGAGTGCTGCAGCCGCCCCCTGTGGCCTGTGACATTTCAGGAGATTCTGTATAAATGAGTACATCTGATGGGTCATAAATTGGTGGAAGCTGTTCAGATGAGACGACATACCAGCTAATAAACTAATAAACACACACGTTTCAGGCTGTAGACAGAAAATGATCTTTATATGGACCTGAATGCGAGATTAGGATGATCTTGTATTCCTAACACACCTCAGAGGAACATGTTTCTGCAGCTGATTTTTTTTTGGTTTAATGTCACCTGGAGAAGTCGGAGCCGGAGCACCGTTTCCTCATGCATGTATTTTTCATCACTGTCTACACAACATTAAATATTCAAGCAGGACCTTCGGCTTCTCCTCCATCCCTCATCTTTACACACACACACACACACACACACACACACACACACATACACACACCAAATGCCATTTATAGCTAAATTGAGATGCAGCCCTGAGGTAGTAATGAAATGTCAAATGAAATGTAGATATTCTACAATAATAAGTGGTTTTGCTTAAAATGTGTAAACAGTAAACAGTGTCCCAAAACAACATTTATATTTATCTTTATTTATTTATATTTGTATTTATATATTCATAGCAGTTGGAGTGGTTTGTATCATTGATTTATTCAGTAACATTACACTCACAGAGAGAAACTTTATCAGATTGGCATTACCTAAAGGCTATTAAAATTCCCTAATGTGTGTGTGTGTGTGTGTGTGTGTGTGAGAGAAAGAGAGAGAAAAAGTATTTATGTATTTATTACTGTATTATATGATGGTCTTAGCGCTGAGATTAGCGTACACATCTATCACAAGTGTTAGCATCTTCTTAGCTTTATTAGCAAAACAACTCAATCAGCTACACTGCACTAGCATACTAACATTGATCACTTTCTTTTCCAAATCTTTCAGCTGTTTGTGTAGCTACTGCAGTTAGCATACGTTATTGTTTCCATTTCTACTAGCTAACATAGCGGCTTTGTGCGCTGTAGCAAAAACTCCTCTGTATTTGTTTACTTGTTTTTTTAGTCAGAACTGTCTGATGGTCCATGAGTAGAAGCAAGTCAGAATGTTTTTGTGAAGATGGGAGTAAATGTAATATCTCTAATGATTAGAAAAGCTTTTTTAATTTATGGAAAGAGAAACAGCGGTAATGAGATGAGTATTTTGTATAAAATGTGATTGTAGCCAGTAAAATATTGATTTATTTTTCTCATAAACTACAAAATGAAATAAAGTGTTGATCTAAATAGATGTATTTCAGTAACACAGCAAACCACCTTGTAGACAAATGATTTTATTATTATTTCATTCTCTCTCAATTTGCACAAAGAAAGATGACTACAAAGGCTTGTATGAGAAACACATGGGGAATTACAGTGAGCGCTTCACTGGGTGGGTATTAAGGGGGCATCAGCAGATGGGCGTAATGCTGGGTGGGTATTATTTGGTGTCAGCAGAAAGATTTGTCACTGGATAGGCATTATGGGGGCATTGGGAGGCAGATGCATTTTCAGGGGAGGTGGGTAGGTAAGCATGTCACTGGGTGGGTATTAGGGGGCATTAGAAGGTAGGCAATTTGTTGGGTGGGTATTAAGGGGTCATAAGCAGGTGGGAGTGTCCCTGGGTGGGTATTAAGGGGGTGTTAGCAGGAGGTAATGTCTTCGGGTAGATATTAAGTGAATGTTGGCTGTTGTGTGTCACTGGGTCTGTATTAAGGGGGGGTTAGCAGGTGGTCATGTCCATGGGTGGGTATTAAGGGGGCGTTAGCCGGTGGGCGTGTATGCGGGTGCGTATTAAGGGGGTGTTGGTGGGTAGGCATGTTGCAGGGAGGATATTGAGTGAATATTGACTGGTGTGCGGCACCGGGTGGGCAATAAGGGGGGGGGGGGTGTTAAAAGGTTAGCATGTCCCTGGGTGGGTGTTAAGGGGGTGTTAACAGGTGGGCATGTCCACAGGTGGGTATTAATGGGGATTAGCAGGTGGGCATGTCCCTGGGTGGGTATTAATAGAGATTATCAGGTGGGCATGTCCCTGGGTGGGTATTAATGGAGATTATCAGGTGGGCATGTCCCTGGGTGGGTATTAATGGAGATTATCAGGTGGGCATGTCCCTGGGTGGGTATTAATGGAGATTATCAGGTGGGCATGTCCCTGGGTGGGTATTAATGGAGATTATCAGGTGGGCATTAATGGAGATTATCAGCTTTTTTCATACATCAAACACTTTCACAGTACTGAAGGAAGGTATGTGCTGATAGTTTACGATTTTCAACACACATGACACACACTAAAATATCATTACACACCCTGTGTAGGTTCCCTAAGCAGGCAACACAAAGTGAGCCATCTTCTTAGGGTCCTCAAAATTCTAAAGATATGAAAGTGTGAAAAACACAATGTTCTCTCCATCTGCTTATAACACAGGGACGAGTTCATAAAGCAGAATCACCCATCAGACTTCTACAGTAACGTGAGAGTTTCGAATCAGACGAAACCCAACAGATGCTGAAGGAGAGTGAGTTTCTCTCAGAGCTGCTGATTCAACATCACACGAGACACTGAAAACCTTTCCCCACGTCACATAAATAATTAATTAAGCTTTTAAACGCTACAAAAATAACATGAAACATAATCCAAAAAAACCCTGTGTGTTTTATCTGGATGGAGATTTTCACATTAAACAGAAACTAAAGCCATTTCCTCATTTTCTGGTTCTAAATGAACAACATCTGGAGCTCTGACTCAGCACCTTCTGATTGTTCACCAGTAAAAATATAAGATTCGTATTAATATTGTAAGAATTATTATTTTATTTTATTTTTTTATCTCACAGTGTTTTACATGCACATTAACTAGGTTTTTATAGGTGCTGGTTCTCAAATCTTTAAAATAAATCCTCAGGAAGTCTTTTAGTGTCATCAGTCAGAAAGAAAAGGACACTCAGAGGCGACGTGAGATTTCAGGAAACATCTTCTGCAAGGAACTCGTCCTCAGATGTAATGAATAAAGCAAAGAAAATAAAAGCCACATTTTTGTGTTTAGTGTCCATGCATCAAAGCAAAACTCAGACCCAAATAATAATAATAATAATAATAATAATAATAATAATAATAATAATAATAATAATAATAATAATCTGTGATGTTTGTCAGGCTCAGACCACATCGCTCTGTCCAGTGTTTTAGCTTTAGTGCTCATCAGCACACGTGGGGCAGATGAAGGGCAAAAAGGCTTCCCTGAGGGGTAAAAAGGAGGGAATAAAAGTTCAAGTGCTACATTCACACCATCACCATCATCATCGCCACAGCCACGGAGAGCAGGTGAAGCTCGTTACTGCAACCTCCATCAATCAGGAACGGCTCTGGAGACTCGAACGCTGAGCCGTCTGAAGGAGGGAGATAGAGGGAAAGAGTGGAGGAGAGGGGTAGGAAGGAGGGAGAGAGTGGGGGAGAGAGTGGGAGGGGGTAAGAAGGAGGGAGAGAGTGGGTGAGAGGGGTAAGAAGGAGTGAGAGAGTGGGGGAGAGAGTGTGGGGGGGTCAGAAGGAGGGTGAGAGAGGGGGAGGGGTAAGAAGGAGGGAGAGAGTGGGGGAGAGAGTGGGGGGGACGGGTAAAAAGGAGGGAGAGAGTGGGGGAGAGAGGGGAGGGAGGGGTAAGAAGGAGGGAGAGAGTGGAGGAGAGAGTGAGGGGGAGGGGTAAGGAGGGAAAGAGTGGAGGAGAGAGTGGGGGGAGGGGTAAGAAGGAGGGAAAGAGTGGAGGAGAGAGTTGGGGGAGGGGTAAGAAGGAGGGAGAGAGTGGGGGAGAGAGTGGGCGGAGGGGTAAGAAGGAGGGAGAGAGTGGGGGAGAGAGTGAGGGGGAGGGGTAAGAAGGAGGGAGAGAGTGGGGGAGAGAGTGAGGGGGAGGGGTAAGAAGGAGGGAGAGAGTGGGGGAGAGAGTGAGGGGGAGGGGTAAGAAGGAGGGAGAGAGTGGGGGAGAGAGTGAGGGGAAGGGGTAAGAAGGAGGGAGAGAGTGGGGGAGAGAGTGAGGGGGAGGGGTAAGAAGGAGGGAGAGAGTGGGGGAGAGAGTGAGGGGGAGGGGTAAGAAGGAGGGAGAGAGTGGGGGAGAGAGTGAGGGGGAGGGGTAAGAAGGAGGGAGAGAGTGGGGGAGAGAGTGAGGGGGAGGGGTAAGAAGGAGGGAGAGAGTGGGGGAGAGAGTGAGGGGGAGGGGTAAGAAGGAGGGAGAGAGTGGGGGAGAGAGTGAGGGGGAGGGGTAAGAAGGAGGGAGAGAGTGGGGAGAGAGTGAGGGGGAGGGGTAAGAAGGAGGGAGAGAGTGGGGGAGAGAGTGAGGGGGAGGGGTAAGAAGGAGGGAGAGAGTGGGTTGAAGCTGAGATGTTAAACTGTAATCTCGGGAACTTTGTGGTGTGTTTGATGCAGAGAACTGAGACAGGAACTCACCTGCTGGTTTGACATAAACCTTCAGCTTCAGACAGGGTTTTCCAGCGTGATTGGGGTGAGGAGACGCTGAAACAAACAGCAAATGATCACAATTACCAGCAGCACGTACTGGTGATTAGATCTCTGATAGTAATGTGTTACTGATACGTGATGGTTTCCATGGTAACAGTTGGTTACAGGGATGTAAACAGCAAACACCACTGATAATAATCACATCTTCTTGTAAGATGATTTTGTATGATGTAGAAAAAAGTCTCCAGTTTCAGTGCTTTGCAACACAGTTTTCCTCAGGACAGAGGAGTTTACAGGAACATTTCAAACCTTCAGAACCAATCATTTTTTTTGGAAATTGAGCAGTGAGGGCTTCCTATGAGCCGCAGTCCAGATGGAACTGTATGGTGTTGGAGTGTGGAATGGTTGTCGTGGTGGTTCAGGATTAATTTCACTTTCTGGAATCTTCACTGCTCCAAAACAACCTGAACCATTAAACTTCCACCTGCATGTGTGAGTGTGGGGGTGAAGGAGTCTGATCACATCTTCTCTCCTGTTCTCCATATTACACTTTCTTCCACTCATTTACTGTTTTTTATATATATACACACATACACAGTGAGGAAAATAAGTATTTGAACACTCTGCTATTTTGCAAGTTCTCCCACTTAGAAATCATGGAGGGTCTGAAATTGTCATCGTAGGTGCATGTCCACTGTGAGAGACATAATCTAAAAAAAAAAATCCAGAAATCACAATATATGATTTTTAAACTATTTATTTGTATGATACAGCTGCAAATAAGTATTTGAACACCTGTCTATCAGCTAGAATTCTGACCCTCAAAGACCTGTTAGTCTGCCTTTAAAATGTCCACCTCCACTACATTTATTATCCTAAATTAGATGCACCTGTTTGAGGTCGTTAGCTGCATAAAGACACCTGTCCACCCCATACAATCAGTAAGAATCCAACTACTAACATGGCCAAGACCAAAGAGCTGTCCAAAGACACTAGAGACAAAATTGTACACCTCCACAAGGATGGAAAGGGCTACGGGGAAATTGCCAAGCAGCTTGGTGAAAAAAGGTCCACTGTTGGAGCAATCATTAGAAAATGGAAGAAGCTAAACATGACTGTCAATCGCCCTCGGACTGGGGCTCCATGCAAGATCTCACCTCGTGGGGTCTCAATGAACCTAAGGAAGGTGAGAAATCAGCCCAGAACTACACGGGAGGAGCTGGTCAATGACCTGAAAAGAGCTGGGACCACCGTTTCCAAGGTTACTGTTGGTAATACACTAAGACGTCATGGTTTGAAATCATGCATGGCACGGAAGGTTCCCCTGCTTAAACCAGCACATGTCCAGGCACGTCTTAAGTTTGCCAATGACCATTTGGATGATCCAGAAGAGTCATGGGAGAAAGTCATGTGGTCAGATGAGACCAAAATAGAACTTTTGGGTCATAATTCCACTAAACGTGTTTGGAGAAAGAAGAATGATGAGTACCATCCCAAGAACACCATCCCTACTTCGAAGCATGGGGGTGGTAGCATCATGCTTTGGGAGTGTTTTTCTGCACATGGGACAGGGAGACTGCACTGTATTAAGGAGAAGATGACCGGGGCCATGTATTGCGAGATTTTGGGGAACAACCTCCTTCCCTCAGTTAGAGCATTGAAGATGGGTCGAGGCTGGGTCTTCCAACATGACAATGACCCGAAGCACACAGCCAGGATAACCAAGGAGTGGCTCTGTAAGAAGCATATCAAGGTTCTGGCGTGGCCTAGCCAGTCTCCAGACCTAAACCCAATAGAGAATCTTTGGAGGGAGCTTAAACTCTGTGTTTCTCAGCGACAGGCCAGAAACCTGACTGATCTAGAGAAGATCTGTGTGGAGGAGTGGGCCATAATCCCTCCTGCAGTGTGTGCAAACCTGGTGAAAAACTACAGGAAACGTTTGACCTCTGTAATTGCAAACAAAGGCTCCTGTTCCAAATATTAACATTGACTTTCTCAGGTGTTCAAATACTTATTTGCAGCTGTATCATACAAATAAATAGTTAAAAAATCATATATTGTGAGTTCTGGATTTTTTTTTAGATTATGTCTCTCACAGTGGACATGCACCTACGATGACAATTTCAGACCCTCCATGATTTCTAAGTGGGAGAACTTGCAAAATAGCAGAGTGTTCAAATACTTATTTTCCTCACTGTATATGTGTGTGTGTGTGTGTGTGTGTGTGTGTGTGTGCGTGTGTGTGTGTGTGTGTGTGTGTGTATAAATAATGAATGATGATAGTGAAGACAGTACAAATGTATGAATATCAGTATGAATGGCAGTGGAAAAGAGGATTTTTTTTTCTCTTTTTCTTTCTTTCATCTAAACTTTTAAACATTTATTTATTTCCTTCTGTTGAACAGTTACATTTCTTTTATTTTCACACTTTCTCACATTTTTCTTTTTTCATTCTGTTGCTCAGTTTCTCCATTATTTATTTTCCTTTCCTGATCCCTCTCTCCCGATCCTCCTCTCACTTATCCCTCTCTCCTCCATTCTTAACTCTTATATCCTTCTCTTCTTTACCCCTTTCTCCTCCATCCTCCTCTCTCCTTCATCCGCTATGTTTCTCCATCTGCTATGTTTCTCCTCCATCCTCCTCTCTCCTATTCAGTAGTGATGTGTTTCATGTAAAAATAAATGTTTCATGTGTGTGTTTTGTTGTTCATGTGTAAAACAGCAGCTGACTAAACAAAATCTCCTGCCAAATATCTTCATCCTTATCATCATTCTCCTCCTCCTCCCCCTCACAGCGTGGTGTATTCAGCACCAGTGGGTCCAAATAAAGGCGAAAATGGTTATTACTATAAATGACTCTGAGTCGATACTCGGACGTGAGCGGAATGACGGAGCGAAATGCGAAAGACGATCAGATCCGATCCCACTCTTTTTTCCTCCTGTTGTAATTTAGCAAGAGGAAGAAGTGCATGATGGGATGTTTTAAATGACAGCAGCCAGGCTTGAGAAGGTCAGAGCAACTTGGCCCAGATGGAACACATATTAGAGTCTTATTGTTGATCTGATTGTGAAGAGGTCAGACGTTCTCACGGGTGTGAAGTGATTTCCTCCGGGGAGTCTGACTGCAGGGACGGACCATAAATCAGACAAACAATCAGACACACGTCACCATAAAAAAATACTCAAGTGTTTCCTCTTTTACTGTTTTAAACACAAACAGTACAGAAGTCGAGATGGTGCTGATCTAATGTGTGGGTTGCTATTGGACCCGACATCAGCAAGTGAAAAGTGAATTGGATTTAAAGGGAAACAGATTGGATATCAGATCCTGTAGATTTGAAATGTAATATATTTGTGGAAACAGGAAGCTCTGAGATACGAGATCTGAGCTTCTCCTGTTAGAATTCGAGTTTGCTACTTTTTTTTTTACTTCATATTTATTACATTTATGGAGATTCAGTGTGGGAGAGTGGGCGGAGTTCCAAAGATTATGTGCATTGTGATGTAATATAGTGGGCGGAGTTCCAAAGATTATGTGCATTGTGATGTAATATAGTGGGCGGGGTTCCAAAGATTATGTGCATTATGATGCAATATAGTGGGCGGAGTTCCAAAGATTATGTGCATTATGATGTAATATAGTGGGCGGAGTTCCAAAGATTATGTGCATTATGATGTAATATAGTGTGCGGAGTCTCAAAGATTGTGTGCGTTATGATGTCAGTGGTGGGTGGTCAGGGTCAGCAAATCTTTCTCTGCTGGCCTAAATACTTTCAGAATCTATCTTGAATCTACTCTCTTCTGATAGGGTAGGATTCTAACTTTGTTCATCTATTTAACTCAGTTGATTCTAGAGTGTTGGTCTGTGCTTATTGTTTTTTTTAAGGTGATTAATCAAGGGTATTTTCAGTCTCAGACCGGTATCACTTCTCTCCTTTCTTTCAAAATCTCTGGAACGCACTGTTTTTAACCAACTGTCTGTCTGTCTCTCACAGAACAACCTCATGAGTCTGGGTTCAAAGCGGCACATTCCACAGATACGCCCTTTTGGCTGTTTCTGAGAAACTGCATGCTGCTCGATCAGCCAAGCTGTCATCTGTACTTATCTTCCCGGACCTTTCAACAGCATTTGACACAGTCAACCACAAGACTCTTTTGTCAACCCTCAAGAGCCTTGGTATCCACGGAACAGCATGGGAATGCTTTGCTTCCTACCTGGAAGGTTGCTCATACCAGGTAACATGGTTACATGTAACATCTGCCCCCTGCAGACTCACCACAAGGCTTGGTACTTGGTCCCCTCCTTTTCTCCCTCTATACCCACTCCGTTGGTGAAGTCATATCCTCACATGGGTTTTCTTACCACTGCTATGCAGATGACACTCAACTGATCTTTTCTTTTCCTCCATCATATACCACAGCTTCCGCTCGGATCTCAGCATGCTTGACAGACATATCTTCATGGATGAGTGCTCACCAACTAAAATTCAACCCCAGCAAAACAGAACTGCTGGTCATCCCAGGTGATTCATCTCCAGGTCAAGATCTCCAAATAACACTTCATGACTCTCTGCTCTCCCCTTCAGCCACTGCTCGTAACCTTGGGGTAACTATGGACAATGAACTGTCCTTCTTCCCAAATGTCGCTAATGTTGCTCGTTCTTGTCGATTTCTTCTCTACAACATCCAAAGGATTCGACCATTTCTCTCCACACAGGCTGCCCAGGTTCTTGTTCAGTCTCTTGTCATTTCAAGACTTGACTACTGCAGCTCTCTGCTGGCAGGTCTTCCCCTGAATGCTATTCATCCACTGCAGATGATTCAAAACGCAGCTGCACGGCTTGTGTTCATCTGCCCAAGTTCTCCCACACCACCCCACTGCTGCTCCTCCACTGGCTTCCACTAGCTGCACATATCAGATTCAAAACACTGATGCTTGCCTACAAGGCCAAAAATAGAACAGCGCCATCTTACCTCAGAGACCTCATCACACCTCACACTGCACCACGCTGTCTGAGATCCTCCAGCACTGCTCCACTGGTACCACCTTCTCTCAGAATGAGAGGTAAGTACACTTCAAGGCTCTTCTCTGTTCTGGGGGTGGAGGTGGTGGAATGAACTTCCCCTAGATGTCCGTACAGCAGAGTCCCTGATTATCTTCAAGCGACGACTGAAGACCAACCTCTTCCTGAAACACTTAAATGAGCACTTTCCAAGTTTGCCTTGTAGAATTCAAGAGTTATATTTATATTAAGTTTGTAATCTTGTGTACAGTGTAGATTTATTCATTACTAGAGACTCAAAGCACTTTTGTACGTCGATCTGGATAAGGGCGTCTGATAAATGCTGTAAATGTAAATGTAAGCACTGACCTACATTTACAACCTAAATTCTAATATTTGTTCCATGAAATTGTATTAATTTATTCCATCAGTTTCTTCTCTTCATGTCGTAGTGTTTCTCTCGGCTGCACTGCTTCAGTACGTGTGTGTGGATGTTAGATTTTTTGTCCAATCAGATTTCAGATTCTCCTCACAGCTCGCTTGCTCTCCACTTCCAGACCAGTAAATACAGCCTCTGGGGGGCGCTGCACATTATGAGTCTGCATCTCTGGTGAGTAGGTTGTATGTTATTTACATTAAAATTTTTTTGTCATGTTATTAGACAAATATTGATTGTGAACTGCTCCAGATGTTGTAGGTGCACAGTTGTGGTTGTAGTGTGGAGGTTTGGAGTGTAACTGGGTTTGTTGTTTTAGTAAAATGTTTTTCACCTCCAGATGTGAAACGTCTCTCTGTAATGTCATGTTATGTTAGCATTACATTATGTTGTGGTTTTTGTATTTTATTAATGGTTTCTATAATCATGATGTGATAGTGGTGTATTAAGATGTGGATTAAGTCGAGTACGTCCTCACTGAAGGCCCAGATACCAAATACACCAGTGTATGATGTGATATAGTGAGTGAAGTTTAATTGCTCATCTGTGTTAGGCAGTAACGTGTTACCGGTAACGCATTACTTTTGACAGTAACTAATACTGTAACGCGTTACTTTTAAAAATAAAGTAACTCCGTTAGCGTGTGGTTTGTTACCCGTTACTTTATTAAATGAATGAATTTGGGCTGAAGTGTAGACTACAGTCTGACCTGCTTACAGCAGAGACACATTGTAGGATTGGTGGATGAACCACTGTAAACAGGAAGAAGACGCACTGTGGGCGTGTCTCTGTTTATTCAGGTCTGTGCAGCAGTAATGGCGAGTCGAGGCGAGAGCAAGACGAGTTTCTCAAAGTGGAAATATGATCATTATTACACTTTAGTTGAGCATAAAGACAAAAACTTTGAAGTCAAATGTAAGCTGTGTGTTTCTGGTTCGAAGCTCGTATCTACTGCGATAAACAGCAACTCCAATCTGTTGAAGCTCCTCCAGGACCTCCATGCCTGAGGAGCTAGAAGCTATGTGCTAACCCGGTGTTGTGTTCTCATACTTCAGCTGTGAAAGGAACATGTTTAAGAGCTCAACACAACAGCAGAAGCCACTTTAGTGTTTGATTGTGAATCTATTATTCAGCTTGTTTTGTTGTTTATGTCAGAAATCCTTGTGATATATTTAGTGTGTGCTGCTCTGACTTTAATATAATAGTGTTTAAAAATGACTCTGTGTTTAAGTCAGTTTTGTGTTTGTGTAGATTATAACACATAAAAGAGCATTAATGAGAACATTAAAGAAGATTCTTTAAAAAAGGAACTAAAAAGTTACTTTTAACAGTAACACATTACTTTATGGTGCAAATAATCAACAAAGTAATGGAGTTACTTTTTGAATGAAGTAACGAGTAACTGTAACTATTTGTAACTATTGTAACTATGTTTTTTTCAATCTATTTAAAATTTGCTTTAATCAGACTAATCAAATCTTTCAGTACTTTTCTAGGGAAATGTAAAAACACGTTTTTTTTTTTATTCTCCACTGGAGAATAAAAAAAAGCTGTTACAGATCCAGATTTTCTGGCTGCTGACCCGAGAAAACTCCTGCATCCATCACCGTCTTTGTTTCTTATTCAGGCGTTTAATGACACACTTCTTGCATCAGATTGTGACCTTGAGGAGCTTGAGTTGCTTCGGTGAAACTGCAACCTGAATTTTAAGAGACTGAAGCGTGCCAGAGTGAGACTAGAGAGATACCAGAGAGATACTGGAGAGATACTGGAGAGAAAAAGGAGAGATACTGGACAGAAAGAGGAGAGATAATAGAGAGATAATGAAGAGATACAGGAGATATACAGGAGAGATACAGAAAAGATACTGGAGAGATACAGGAGAGATAGAGGAAAGATAAAAAAGAGATACAGGAGAGATACTGTAGAGATAGAGGAGAGATACTGTAGAGATAGAGGAGAGATACTGGAGAGATAGATAAGAGACAAAGGAAAGATAGAGGAGAGATACAGGAGAGATACAGAAGAGATACAGAAGAAATACAGGGAGATACTGGAGAGATAGAGGAGAGATACTGGAGAGATAGAGGAAAGATGGAGAAGAAATACTGGAGAGATACAGAAGAGATAAAGGAAAGATACAGGAGATATAGAGAAGAGATAATAAAGAGATACTGCAAAGATACAGGAGAGACACTGGAGAGATAGAGGAGAGATAAAACAGAGATACAGGAAAGATAGATGAAAGAACTGGAGAGATACTGGAAAGATACAGGAGAGATACAAGAGAGATAGAGGAAATATAGAATAGAGATACAGGAGAGATGCTGGAGAGATACAGGAGAGATATAGGAAACATAGAGGAGAGATACAGGAAAGATAGAGGAGAGATAGAGGAGAGGTACAGGAGAGATAGAGGAAAGACAGGAGAGATACAGGAGAGATACTGCAGATATAGAGGAGAGATACTGGAGACATAAAGAAGAGAAACATGAGAGATACAGAAAAAATACAGTAGAAATACAGGGGAGATAGAGGAGCCATAGAGAAGAGATACAGGGGAGATAGGGGAGAGATAGAGTAGAGATACTGAAGAGCTATATGGGAGATACTAGAGAGATACAGGAGAGAAAGAGGAAAGAAATATACAAATACATTTGAGATACTGAAGAGATAGAGGAGAGATTTACTAACACCCTTGTAGCTGAATAGATCTCCACAAAATCTAGTAGAACATCTTCCCAGAAGAGTGGAGCTCATTATAACAGCACATGGGGACTGAATGTGGAATGAGATGTTCAAAAAGAGGCACATAGCAATCTAATGGTCAGGTGTCTGCAAACTTTTGATATCCTCTGAGAGGTTCTGAAACAGAATGTGCAGTGGAGTCGTGTATCTGGAGCTCTGATATGATGAACAGGGAATGGAATTAATCTAAAATATCAAACATTGTATATTTTATGCTACATCGCCGACAGGAAGTAGTTGAGATCACTGATGTCAGCATCAGGACACTTACAGATGTAGTAGTACTCGTGTCCGGGCCGAAACTCGAAGCCGAGCGAGAACGGCGTGAAAAGCTGAAACTTTTCAGAGAAGCGCAGCGGCCCGTCTATGTTCTGTGGCCTGTTGCACTCCCAGCGTTTAAAACCCCTCATGCGATGTTCGCAGGTGGCGTAGCCTTCGTGGTTGACCATAAACAGGATGTAGCGCTCCATCCGGCTGGACGGCTGTGGGTCCTCGTAGTATGGACAGTACACGTCCAGGTAGTCATTGATGTTGACAGCGACGGTGTATTCTCCGTGCCAGAACCTGTGCAGAGAATGTGAAGGTGAGCTAAGGCCTCTCCACAGGAACATGCAGCGAGAGTCATACTGCTCTATTCGTATGTGTTTCAGACGCATTACATCATCCACACAGCTGTAATTTGGGGGGGGGGGGGGCGGCGCAGAGGAGAGTGGTATAACATAGAGGGACATAGAGTAGTGGGGTATAACAAAGAGGGGTATAGAGTTGTGGGGTATAATGGAGGGGGGCATAGTGAAGTGGGGTATAACAGAGAGGGGTATAGAGTAGTGGGGTATAAAGGAGAGGGGTATAATTGGGGGGGGGGGGGGGGGCATAGAGGAGAGGTATAATGGAGTGGGGCATTTTGGAGTTGGGCAGTAAAACATTTTGCCCAACCCAGTGGATTCCTAAACAAGGAGATCATGTTGAAGAGCAGGTTTTAGAACCAGATCATAAATCAGAGAACTAACACACTGCATACTCCATGCTGAGGGACGAATCCGAGGCAGAATACACAGCACAGTACAGTGTTTACCCCTGGAGTGTAACAGCCCACAAAACAGGGGTAGAATCAATTCAACTACAACTAGAATCTTTACCCAACATCCCATAGTCCCACTTACAGGTCGATTTAATATTCAGGAGATTAGAAAATTTATGTTTTCACTTATACTATAGCAGCTATAACCTGGAGTTCTCATGTATCATATATCAGTGTATTATGTTGCCCTGTAACAAGGAAGCTGTTACTATGGAAACCAATAAGGAGCTAATCAAAAACCTGTTTGTGATAGAGACAGGGTCCATGGAACTATACACAAATAACACACACCTTCTGACCAATCAGAGACAAGTATGTGATATACGATGATGTAATATGTAAAAGGTGACAAAATGCTATAACTTCAGAATCAGAATTAGATTTATTTGCCAGATGTGTTCACACATGTGTCCACACACGCAAGGAATTTGGTTCCAGCTGTTGGTGACTCAAAGTATACCAACAGCTAACAATAACACAAAATGTTTTGTGGACTGTTCTGATGATGCAGCACTTATAGATATGAAGCAGGGAATATCATTATAGTAAGTTGTTAATGAAGCTGAAACTGTTCCTGTGTCTGACAGTTTTGGTGAACAGAGTTCTGTAGCACCTGCCAGAAGGAAGGAGCTCAAAGATGTTGTGTCCAGGGTGCGGAGGGTCAGTAGTGATTTTTTCTGCCTGGTTTCTGGTTCTTGTATGGTACAAGTCCTGGAGAGTAGGCAGAGGAGCACCAATGATTTTTCTGCTGTTTTAACAGTTTTCTGCAGTCTGTTTCTGTCCTGTTTTGTTGCTGCTCCAAACCAGATGGTGATTGATGAGCACAGGACAGATTCAATGACGGCAGTGTAGAACTGCATCAACAGCTCCTGTGGCAGACTGTACTTCCTTAATTGGTGTAGAAAGTACATCCTCTGCTGGGCCTTTTTTAGAATCGAGTTTATGTTGCATTCCCATTTCAGGTCTTGGGAAATGGTAGTGCCCAGAAACTTGAAGGTCTCCACAGATGACACAGGGATGTTGGATATTGTAAGGTGGAGTAGTGTTGAGGGCTGTTTTCTAAAGTCCACTATCATCTTCACAGTTTTAAGTGTGTTTAGCTCTACGTTGTTCTGACTGCACAATAACACCAGCCGCTTCACCTCCTGCTGATATGCAGACTCGGTGCAGTCCAATAAGTGTTGTATCATCTGCAAAATTCAGGAGTTTACAGTTTTGTCACTGGATGTGCAGTCGGAGTTCCCCAAGGCTGCCATATGCATCCTTAAGAATGGTGTAGCAGTGATCCAGTGTGTTATTTTTTCTTGTGGGAAAATTAATATGCTGTCTGTGTTTTGGAAATGCAAGTGTTGGTTTTGCTCTGCTAAAGTCTCCAAGGATTATAAATAGAGAATCCGGGTGTTTTGCTTCATATTTGGTTTGCCAGGTTTTGCAGTGCATCACTCATGTTGGCCTGCGGTGAATAAAACGGTTTACACTTTATGAACAGTAATTCCATGTTTGGGCTGCAGTATTTATCCGCCACTGTGACATCTGTACACCAACGTTCGTTGATGTAGAAGCTTTCATTTTACCCGATATCTCCGCTACGCAATCCGCTCGGTGTAATCTGAAGCCTGAGAGAAGAAATCCGCTGTCTGAGGTTGTGACTGAGCCAAGTTTGTGTAAAACAGAGAGCAGTGGATCCTGCAAAGTCTTTGTTCCGTTAAAAAGACGTTTGTAAAAATTTCGTAAAGTTATCTCCAAGTGCAGTCTCCAAAACCAATTCTATGATGAAACAGGCTCTCACAAGGACTGTCCAAGAAAAGGAAGATCAAGAGCTACCTCTGCTGCAGAGGATACATTTATTAGAATTTCCAGCCTCAGAAACAACTCATTTACATATAAATGCTTCATAAAGTTCAAGTGTTAAACATATTTCCAACTTCCACTGTCCAGAGAAGACTGTGTGAGTCAGGACTTCATGGTCAAATTGCGGCAAAAAAAACATTATGTCTGAAGAACAACAAGCAGAAGAGACTTACTCAGACCAAGAAACACCAGGAACATTATAACAGTGGAAAACTATCCTTTGGTCTGAAGAGTGTAAATGTGAGATGTTTGGTTCTTAACAATTGTGTCTATGTTAGACGTACAGAGAGTGGACGGACGGTTCCTGAATGTGTGGCTTCCACTCTGAAGCATGGCTGAGCAGGTGCCATGGTGTGAAGGTGCTTTGCTGGTGACATTGTTGGCGATTAAGTCAGAATTGAGCAGACACTTAACCAGCATGGTGACCACAGCATTCTGCTGCAACATGCAGCCGTCCATCTGGTTTACACTTAGTGGGAGCATCTTTTCTTTTCCAACAGAACAACGACCCCAAACACACCTCTAGTTTCTGTAAGAGATATTTGTTCAAAAGGAGAGCGATGGAATGATGCATCAGATGATGTTGCCTCCATAATCACCACATCTAAATCCAGGTGAGATGGTTCATTTTCTTTTTTTAACTTGCGCTTTAACAATAAACATTGTCTCAAAATAAATAAGATGTTCTTTATAAGTGTAAGATTGTCCCTGATGAACAAGTCGGTGGAGACTGTGGTGAAGGAAAAACTCACTGAGATGCAGAAGGAAGAAACCTTGAGAGGAACCAGACTCAAGAGGGAACCTCATCCTCATCTGGGTGCCACTGAATGTCCATTTATTACAGATAAACGATGTTGAGGTGCAGTGATGGAGATCAGAGCAAACTGTAGTCCTGAGTCAGTGTAGCAGACTGTTGATATTAACTACAGTCCAAATCCTCAAAGCTCCCGATCTTACTCCGGAATTTCATGGATCTCCAGGACGTTGATGAGAAACATCTCCAGCTGCACAGAGTTGGTACTCTGTTTGTGTTAGTGTGTGTGTGTGTGTGTGTGTGTGTGTGTGTGTGTGTGTGTGTGTGTGTGTGTGTGTATAAAGCAGTTTGTGAACTAACCTATACTTGGAGATGTGTATCTGATATCACAGAGATATGAAATTACACTGCAGAGCTTCACTTTATCTTCTTAAGTATGACTAGATGGTGTTTATGATGTTCCCTGGACAATGAACAGAACATTATCATGCAAGTAACACTTTAGTCTGTCTGTCTGTCTGTCTGTCTGTCTGTCTGTCTGTCTTTTTAGTAAAAAATGAGGACCCTTTTTATTTTTTGGTGAAACCATGACATATATAACCATGACGTTTATTTATTGTGTGTTACTGAATGGACGTGTCAGTCATGTGGAGCAGATGAACATCTCCTTTGTTCTCGCCACTTTCGGAATCATACAAAACCAGACGAGGCTGAAATCACGGATCCGATATTACTCTGTGTTTTTGGAGAGTAGTTTATTCCGCTGTTCTTTTCAGGCTGAGAATACGCCTCCACCTCTCCCTCACTCTCTCCATCTCTCCCTTTCTCTCCCACTCTGCATAATCATGACCCAGATACAGGCGTATGGAGTGAGAGCGCAAGCCGTTTTCTCTCGCTGTCGCTTTCTCCGTCTCCTTTTGTGTTTCAGAACACGACGCTGCAGCACAGCTGTGAGATGTGTCGAGAGATAAAATCAGGAATCTATTTTGTGTGTGTGTGTGTGTGTGTGTGTGTGTGTGTGTGTGGGCGTTTGTTGTGATGTTACACTCGTCTATTTGGAATCTGAAAGTACACAATAAATGAAAACGTTAGAAAGTATTTCAAAGTAGATTTCTTTACATCGCAATGATGCAGGGTTTTATTTTTGATGAGACAAAACAGAAATTATGACATCACCCTCAGATATTGTGGGTGTGGTTTAAAGAGGACTGGTGAATATTGTGGATGGGATTTAGAGTGAATTGGTGAATATTGTGGGTGTGGTTTAGAGTGAATTGGTAAATATTGTGGGTAGGGTTTAGGGAGAAATGGTAAATATTGTGGGTAGGGTTTAGAGTGAATTGGTGAATATTGTGGGTGGGGTTTAGAGTGAATTGGTGAATATTGTGGGTGTGGTTTAAAGAGAACTGGTGAATATTGTGGGTGGGGTTTAGAGTCAATTGGTGAATATTGTGGGTGTGGTTTAGGGAGAAATGGTAAATATTGTGGGTGTGGTTTAAAGAGAACTGGTGAATATTGTGGGTGGGGTTTAGAGTCAATTGGTGAATATTGTGGGTGTGGTTTAGGGAGAAATGGTAAATATTGTGGGTAGGGTTTAGGGAGAAATGGTAAATATTGTGGGTGGGGTTTAGAGTGAATTGGTGAATATTGTGGAGGGGGGGGGTTTAGAGTGAATTGGTGAATATTGTGGGTGGGGTTTAGAAGGAATTGGTGAAGAGAATAGGTCATTAACATCTGCAAGCAAGCAAGGGTCATTCCCATCTTGAAGAAACCTGCTCTGGATCCATCAGACATCAACTACAGACCGGTATCACTTCTCTTCTTTCTTTCTAAATCTCTGGAATGCACTGTTTTTAACCAACTGTCTGTTCATCTCTCACAGAACAACCTCCATGATCCGAACCAGTCTGGGTTCAAAGCGGCACATTCCACAGAGACGGCCCTTTTGGCTGCTCGATCAGCCAAACTGTCATCTGTACTTATCTTCCTGGACCTTTCAGCAGCATTTGACACAATCAACCACAAGACACTTTTGTCAACCCTCAAGAGCTTCGGTATCTGCGGAACAGCATGGGAATGGTTTGCTTCCTACCTGGAAGGTCGCTCATACCAGGTAACATGGAGGGGATCCGCATCTGCCCCGTGCAGACTCACCACTGGTGTCCCACAAGGCTCTGTACTTGGTCCCCTCCTTTTGAAGTGAAGTCATATCCTCACATGGGTTTTCTTATCACTGCTATGCAGATGACACTCAACTCATCTTTTCTTTCCCTCCATCAGATACCACAGCTTCCGCTCGGATCTCAGCATGCTTGACAGACATATCTTTATGGATGAGTGCTCACCAACTAAAACTTAACCCCAGCAAAACAAAACTGCTGGTCATTCCAGGTGATTCATCTCCAGGTCAAGATCTCCAAATAACACTTCATGACTCTCTGCTCTCCCCTTTAGCCACTGCTCATAACCTTGGGGTAACTATGGACAATGAACTGTCTTTCTTCCCACATGCCGCTAATGTTGCTTGTTCTTGTCGATTTCTTCTCTATAACATCTGAAGGATTCGACCATTTCTCTCCATACAGGCTGCCCAGGTGCTTGTTCAGTCTCTTGTCATTTCAAGACTGGACTACTGCAACTCTCTGCTGGCAGGTCTTCCCCTGAATGCTATTCGTCCACTGCAAATGATCCAAAACACGACTTGTGTTTAATTAGCTCAAGTTTTCCCACCCCACCCCACTGCTACACTCCCTTCACTGGCTTCCAGTAGCTGCACGTATCAGATTCAAAACACTAATGCTTGCCTACAAGGCCAAAAATGGACCAGCACCATCTTACCTCAGTGACCTCATCACATCTCGCACACATCTCGAGGTGGTGGAATGAACTTCACCTAGATGTCTGTACAGCAGAGTCCCTGACTATCTTTAAGTGACGACTGAAGACCTACCTCTTCCTGAAATACCTAAATTAGCACTTTCCAAGTTTGTAGAATTCGAGTTATATTTATATTAAGTTTGTAATCTTGTGTACAGTGTAGATTTATTCATTACTAGAGATTTAAAGCACTTTTGTACGTCGCTCTGGATAAGGGAGTCTGCTAAATGCCGCAAATGTAAATGTAAATGTGAATATAGTGGGTGTGGTTAAGAGAGAACCGATATTTTTAAAATAAAAAAAACTGAAAGATCACGTCCATAAGTATTCAGATGCTTTAATCAGTATTAGATGCTCCTTTGGCAGCAATTACAGTTTCGACTCTTTTTTGGTTCTGAAGCTACTTACATATCTGGATTAGTTGATTTTCTGCCATTCTTCTGGGCAAATCTTTTCTGTCTGGAGAAGATTGGATGAGGAGCATCAATGGTCACTTACTTTCAGGTTTTTCCAGAGATGTTCAATAAGGTTCAGGTCAGATCTCTGGCTGGCCACTCTAGGACATTCCTAATCATCGTTCCTAATTCACTCCTGTGTTGTCTTGGCTGTGTGTTTAGGTTCTTTATTATGTAGGAAGGTGAACCTTCTGCCCAGACTGAGGCCCTGAGTGCTGTGAAACAGGTTTTCATTGAGGAGATCTCTGTACTTTACCCCATTCAGCTTTCCCTCAACCCTGACCAGTCTTTCAGCTGCTGCTGCAAAAAAAAACCCACAGCATGATGCTGCCTCCACCATGTTTCACTGTGGGATGGTTTTGGGCAGGTGATGAGGGGTACCTGGCTTCCTCCAGACATAACATTTATAACAGAGGCCAAATCTTAGAATCTTGTTCCTCACAGTCTGAGAGTCCTTTAGTGGGCTTGCATGGATTTTGTGCTGAGAAGTTTCAGTCAAGCCACTCGTCCATAAAGCCCAGATTGGTGTAGCCTGGCAGTGATGGATGCCCTTCTGGAACTTTGTCCATCTCCACCAGCTCTTAGAAGAGTCCTGGTTGTGCCACACTGTGCTCTTGGGAATCTTCCAGTGCAGCAGAATGTTTTTGTAGCCTTCTCCATATCTGTGGCTTACAAAAATCCTGTTTTTCCAAATCATGTCATCAATCAACTGTCCCACAGGTAGACTCCAGTCAAGGTGTAGAAACATCGCAGCAACGATCAATAAAAAAACGGGAGGCACATGAGCTGATTTTCAAGTGTTGTTGGAAAAGGGTCGGGATGCTTTCTATTTCTTTGGTTTCTCCATATTTCTCTCTCTCTCTCTCTCTCTCTCTCTCTCTCTCTCTCTCTCTCTCTCCACTCAATGAGTTGTACTAATAATCTGATAATCACTTATTCCCTAAACTGCAGGATTAAACAATTCGGATTCTCGGCTGTGCTCCATTTGAAGTGTGGTTCCCAACGTACGGAGCACTTACACGCACTAAACTCCTGCCTGGCGTTATCAGTATTAGCTTAATGAGCTGATTAGCAGTCTCTCGTCTCCTTCCAGCACTGGGGCTCGTTACTGCGTTACTCACACAGGGACTGAATCCTGTCTTCCTCTGGTTCAACAAACACTCACTCACCCAGCGTGGGAATCCCCGAGGCAGCGCTAATCACGTTATATGTGAAATCTCCACCTTTTGTGTGTGTGTGTGTGTGTGTGTGTGTGTGTGTGTGAAGAACCCAGAAAATTCCTCAGCTTCAGGAATCCCAGTCTTGAGAAACAGGACAGGAAAAGTGATTATTTTGTTACCCGCAACTTTTTATCTCTCTGAAACTAAGGACTTCTTCTAGAAACATTATGAGGAATGTTCTTTTTTTCTTGTATAAACTTTAACATTCTATTTTTAAACTTTTAAACACAGTAAATACAGGACTCGGGGTGTCGCGTCGCGTCCATGTGTCTCCTCTGTCCTGACAATCTGATATGATATGAGTTATTATTAAAGTCAGGGGTGGGGCAGAGTGGAGAGGGGTGGGGTGGGATGGGGTGGCCTCAGGAGATGGTTTTGAGAATGAAAGATGTTTTCTAGCATTATGAGTTTTTGATGTTTGGGCGTTGAGCTCGAGGGAAAAGCAGTCAGAGAGGTGAATAAAGTACAAAAGCCACTCTGCTAACTTTCATCTGCAGTTTCATCAAGGTCACAGAGAAGCTTCAATAAAACACTCACACACTCACTGAGGATCAGGAGTTCTGTAGGTGACTTTCACACTCCAATAAACTCCAATAAACTCCAATACACTCCAATATACTCCACTCAGGAAAATAACACACTACTGCTCCACACCTCTGGGGTTCACTGCTTACTTTCAACTCCATAATTTCTACTTCCCTAAGTCCACTTCCACACGCCCACACATCCACTTCCACACGTCCACTTCCCTACAGTACTATTATATTGGTGTGTGTGTGTGTGTGTGTGTGTGTGTGTGTGTGTGTTTGATCTCAGACAGCAGGGTGAGCGCTCAGCTGTAAATGATTTATTCGGTGACTCCGGCTCCTTTTGGCTCCTCCGTGTTTAATATTTCCTTTTGATGTTCATTAATTAGTTTTGCTGGCTCGGCCCTTTTCCTCCTTTTCTCGCTTTCTCTCCTTCTCTCTCTTTCCATCTTTCTCTCTCTTTCTCTCTCTCTCTCTCTTTCTCTCTGTCATTTGCTCTCTCTTTCTTCTGTCTTCTCTATCTTCCTCTCCATCGCTGTCTTCATCTCTCTTTGAATTTCTTCACCTCTCCCTCATCTGTCGCTCTTACATCTTCTCTCATATCTTCACATTTTCTTACTCTCCATCTCTCTCTCCATCTGTCCCTCCAGCTCCCCCCTCATTCATTAGTTAATTAGCGCTCAGAATGAGGTCGCTCTGTTTCTGTAGTAAAGCCTTTTCCACAGAATTAAAGAAAATGGATGACGGTAAGAAAAAAGAAGCCGCTGAGGGATTTAACGGCATGTTATAAACGCCTCGGAGAGTGTGTGTGTGTGTGTGTGTGTGTGTGTGTGTGTGTGTGTGCTGTAATTAAATTGAGTGATGAAACCGTACTGAAAGTGTAATTAAATGCGATGCGCAGACGCTCGGTGCTGATTGACGGACAGTCGAGTGGGATTATATGCTCACGTGTCTGATAAATGTCTGATCATCTCCCTGATGTTCTGAAGAGCTGTCAGGGTGCATCATATCTCCTCAGACAGGAAGTGTGTGCTCAGACTAAACCACACACACACACACACACACATGCATATAAACACACACATGCATATACACACACACGTACACACACATATACACACACACACGCGCATATATATATATATACACACACACACACACACACACACACACACACACACGCATATATACACACATATACGCACACACTGGATTATAAATAGGAACTCAGTGACATCACACTGATAAAATCTCAGTCAGTAAATAATTCAAATCCAAATTAAACAGAACAATCAAGACTCCATGTGCTGATCTTCACACCTCCACTGTATTACAGTCACATCTCCTAGCTGAAGAAAACATCTCACAACTCTTCTCCTTCCTCTCACAGCTCCTCCAACTTTTCACAGCTCTTCTCTTTTTCCCACCCACTCTTAACTTAAACTAATTAATGGAATTACAATAAGGGGGCACTTTATTAGGAACACCTACATACTCATGCTGAAACCCGTGCAGATACGAGCAGCAGCTTCACGAGGAATTTTCACACACTTCTGTCTTTACTCTTCTGCAAACAGAAAGGAAGAGCTTTTTTTTACATCATCTACACTTTAGCACAGTGAAATTCTTTCCTCACATGCCCCAGCTTGTTAGGAGGTCAGGGTCAGAGCACCTGGTCAGCCATGGTACAGCGCTCCTGGAGCAGAGAGAATTAGGGGCCTTAATCAAGGGCCCAACAGTGACAACCCACAACCTTTCACTCAGTGGCCTAGAGATTTAACCTTTGAGCTTCCACTTTCCAGAAACACACAGAAACACCTTGTTGAACAATGAAATGGAGGCCCACCAGACTGGTTCTGTTGACTGAAAGGCTACAGTAACTCCTACAACCACAGAAAACCATCTCAACATGTTTAACCTAGAGGCTGATGAACCACATAAAGAGCAGATGATAAGAGATGGTATAGTGAAGATTGTGTGAGATGGTGTGTTGGAGATGTCATGAGATGGTGCGGGATGGTGTGGTGAAGATGGTGTGACATGGTATGGTTGAGATGTGGTGGTGAAGATGTGGTGTTGGTGTTGTTGAGATGGTGTAGTGGAGATGGTGTAGTGGAGATGGTGTGGGATGCTGTGGTGGAGATGGTGTGAGATGGTAATGTGGAAAATGTGTAAGATGGAGTGGGATGGTGTGAGATGGTGTGGTGGAGATGGTGTGGGATGCTGTGGTGAAAATGGTGTAAAATGGTGTGAGATGGTGTAGTAGAGATGGTGTGAGATGGAATTGTGGAGATGGTATGGGATGCTGTAGTGGAGATGGTGTATAATGGTGTAAGATGGTGTGGTGGAGATGGTGTGGAGATGCTGTGGTGGAGATGGTGTAGTGGTGTCTTCTCAGCAAATTTTGGTCATTAATAATAATTAAACATGCTTTGAATTCCATACAATGTTATAGAACTGTTGCTGATTATGTGCATGGGTCACATCTTCTAATGTCTACTTCCAGCATGAGACTGCACTATGTCACAAAGCTAAACGTGTCTCCAACTGGTTTCCTGAACACACTGATGAGATCAGTGATCTTCAGTGGCTTTCTGAGCCACCAGATCAAATTCGGGTGAAATCACCTTTAGGATGCAGTGGAACAGGAGCTTCATAGCATGTCAGTGCTGCAGGAATTGAATGACGTAGCAAGGAACCTCAAAGAACTGGAACATCGTGTACAATCTATCCAGCATTGCTGTGATGTTCCTCATAAAGTGCTGTTACATGGATCAGGCTTCAGTGTCGGTCTGGACGATTCTCCGAGAATGTTTATTTGTAATGTATTGCGTTTATTTATTATTAAACAATAACGCTCTCCTGAGACTCCAGGCTCGTTTTCAGGAGCTCTGCACATCAAAAGTCATTAAAGAGGGAATAAAGAAATCGAAGCGTCAGTCGATCATTAGACACGAAAACGATAATAAATAATTAAAGCTCCAATCTGATGGAATCCGTCTGAAAGTCAGGTTTAATGAGTCCGTTAGAAAAACAGATGATGAAACATGGGTAATGAAAATATAATTCTATAATGAATCCCTTAAGAATCTTGGAATTAAACCAGAAAAAGAAAAGAGCAGGAGGAAACCCTGCAATGTCTGCTGAGAAACCACTGGGAACGAGAAGGAATCAAGTCCCGGACATCGGCTTCCATCAACACCTCTGCACGAGACGTTTAGGGTCAGATTGATTTCCATTGCTTGGTAATATCATTAGCATTAGCTGCACACCTCAAGAGGAAGAAACCGTAGAAGAACATCAGACACCAGAACATCTGGAATACACGTGGTATCGCTGGAACATGGTGGACGATTTCTTTTTCAGTGAAATGTCAGTTTTACTCTTGTACTTACTAATGTGCTTAGTCTACCGCTATCTCAGTCTCTCGGCTCTTCTCTTCTTTTCATGCTCTTCAAGCGTGACAGATGAGAGTCAATTACTTCCTGCCCTGCGTTACCCACGGCAACAGACTGAAACCGGAGTGCAAAATATAGATTTTATTCTTCGGGGGTGAAAAATACAAAAATCAATAAGTACGATTTGTTTTGGTGCCTGATGGCTCAAAGCAACAAAAAAAAAAAGTTTCCAAATTTGCATTTTTACTGTTTATTTCTGCAGAGCTCCAGGAAAATCAGAAGCTTCTGTCTGAGAAATCATCTCTGCATTACCATGAGGAATATCTGAGCGGCGATATGAGCTCCACGGTTACAGCCATATTAGGAGTCTGATGTTTTTGCCTCGAGGGTCCCATAACAAAGTCACACAGATCAATAAGCAGCAAAAACAACACTTCAGGAACAAGAACCAAGAAAAACATCAGGATTTCAAGTCGATCAATCAGCGGTCAGGAACTTCACTCCACTCCACCTCTCTTCACTCCACTCCACTTCACTCCACTCCACTTCACTCCACTCCACTTCACTCCACTCCACTTCACTCCACTCCACTCCACTCCTCTCCACTCCACTCCACCCCACTCCACCTCACTCCACCCCACCTCACTCCACCCCACTCCACTACACCTCACTCCACCCCACTCCACCTCACTCCACCTCTCTGTACTCCACTCCACCTCTCTCCACTCCACCTCTCTCCACTTTACTCCACTCCACTCCACTTCACTCCACCTCACTCCAATCCACTCCACCTCACTCCACTTCACCTCACTACACTCCACTCCACTTAACTCCTCTCCACTCCACTACACCTCTCTCCACTCCACTCCACTCCACTCCACCTTACTCCACTACAACTCACTCCACTCCACTCCACCTCACTCCACTCCACTCCACTTCACTACACTCCACTTCTGCATTCTTAACAGTTTCACATTGAGACCTTTTAAAAAATATTCAAAAATCTTATAAATTCTTTGTTAGTAACAGATACTAATAATAAACACTTTTTGGACACAGGCTTGCTCTTGGTTCCTGAACACCTCGGGTTCATTAATTTTGTTATTGTATCTTCAAAGCTGAGGATGTACACCAGGGGTCCCAAAACGTATTTTTTTTCTGTGAGGGCCACATAATTATACATTTTTTTTAAAATGCTGGTCTGTAAGTAAAAATGGCATCAGCCGGGGTGACTACCAGTATTACTGTGGGAATATTATGAGTTTAAATGTATTAATTTTGTTTCCTAATGCTGGATCAGTTTATTATTTTAATCTGCACCATACAGACAAATGAGCATCACATTTTAACAGATATTTCACCTATTAAAAGAGCATTATTACTTTAATAATCAAATTCTTTCAGAGCAAAGGTTAACTTCCAGAGGGACATTCGGGACTCTAACCTTCTCTGCTTCACCGAGACATGGCTGAACCCAGCGGTACCAACCACGCTATCCAGCCGGAGTTTTTCTCGGTTTACCGCATGGACAGAACAATAAAGTCAAGGGGAGGTGGAGTGTGTCTAATGGTGAACAACCACTGGTGCAACAGTGCGAGCATTGTTCCTTTTTCATGCTCCTAGACACACTGGAACTAATGACCATCAAATGTCGCCTCTTCTATCTACCTTAGGAATTCAGCCTGGTAATAGTCAGTGCTGTTTATATTCCACCTCAAGTGGACATGGACACTGAAATATGGGAATTACATTAGACACTAATGCTAAACACAGCAACGGGACTCTGCGGATCAGAAGAAGGTCGTGGGCTGGACTGACCAATCGGTTGCCGCTCTGCAGGACACTTTGGATGAAACTGGGACATGTTCAGGCGCAGCTTTGATGACGTCAACATGTTTACAGAAGCGGTTGTGGGATTCATCAGGAAACTAGTGGATGATATGGTAAAGAAAACCACCATCAGAAAGTTTCCTAACCAGAAGCCGTGGGTGAATAAAACTATCCGCGATGCTCTGAGATCCTGCTCCGCTGCCTCAGTCAGTCAGAATCAGTTTCAACATAGTGGCTCTGGGAGCCTGTGGCAGGGACTGAGAACCATCACGGACTATAAAACATAATCTTCCAGAATGGAGAATGCAGACACCTCTCTGGCAGATGAGTTAAACACATTTTACGTTCGCTTCGAGGCTGCAGCTAACCATGCTAGCAGCACAAACAGAATGCATTCTTAGAGAGCTGGAGATGGAAACACGTTCACCATCTCAGAGCATGAGTGTGAGGAGGGCATTCAGGAATACCAGGAAGGCAGCAGGACCAGATGGCATTCACAGGTCGGGTTCTGAAAGCCGGTGCTAACCAACTAGCACCATTGTTCACCGAGTTGTTCAAACAGTCCACCATTGTTCCTGTCTCGAAGAAACCCCTACTTTAACGACTACCGCAGTGGAGCCCTGACCTCAGTAGTGATGAAGTGCTTTGAAAGAGACCTCATCACTGGGACACTACCAGACACAATGGATCCTCTACAGTTTGCGTACCACCAGGACCGCTCTACTGAGGACGCTATTGCTCATCTTCTTCACACAAGGATGAGCCATCTGGACTACAGGAAGGGGAATTATGCAAAAATGGTGTTTGTGGACTCAACACTATAATTCCCGTCACGCTCACTTCCAAGTTGGAGGTCCTGGAACTCAACCCACCACTGTGTCAGTGGATCTCCAACTTCCTGACAGACAGACCACACACATTCTTTCTACACCTGCACCATTGAGAGCATTCTGACGGGTAGCATCACTTCCTGGTTCGGGAACAGCACCATGCAGGACAGACGAGCCCTCCAGAGGGTGGTGCGTTCAGCTGATCGTACCATCTACACCGAGCTCCCTGACCTGTAGGACATCTTTACACCACATCATACCGCACACGGACACTTTATGGACACTTTACACCACACCATACCGCATACGGACACTTTACACCACACCATACCGCACACGGACACTTTACACCACACCATACCGCACACGGACACTTTACACCACACCATACCGCACACGGACACTTTACACCACACCATACCGCACACGGACACTTTACACCACACCATACCGCACACGGACACTTTACACCACACCATACCGCACACGGACACTTTACACCACACCATACCGCACACGGACACTTTATGGACACTTTACACCACACCATACCGCACACGGACACTTTACACCACACCATACCGCACACGGACACTTTACACCACACCATACCGCACACGGACACTTTACACCACACCATACCGCACACGGACACTTTACACCACACCATACCGCACACGGACACTTTACACCACGCCATACCGCACACGGACACTTTACACCACGCCATACCGCACACGGACACTTTACACCACGCCATACCCCACACGGACACTTTACACCACGCCATACCGCACACGGACACTTTACACCACGCCATACCGCACACGGACACTTTACACCACGCCATACCGCACACGGACACTTTACACCACGCCATACCGCACACGGACACTTTACACCACGCCATACCGCACACGGACACTTTACACCACGCCATACCGCACACGGACACTTTACACCACGCCATACCGCACACGGACACTTTGCACCACACCATACCGCACACGGACACTTTGCACCACACCATACCGCACACGGACACTTTGCACCACACCATACCGCACACGGACACTTTGCACCACACCATACCGCACACGGACACTTTACACCACACCATACCGCACACGGACACTTTATGGACACTTTACACCACACCATACCGCACACGGACACTTTACACCACACCATACCGCACACGGACACTTTATGGACAATCTAAAACCACCTTAAATTGTCTATTGTTTACTGTTTCACTGTTTACTGCCATAAGAATTTTTTTCTTTGTATATACATCTTTTTCTTTCATATACATATATATATCTTTATATCTTTATATATTCTTATATTTTATTTTATATAGTATTTATACTTTATTTATCAGTCATCTTTTTCTTTGTATTATTATTTTCTTTGTATTATTTTTCTGCCCATCCCCTTCCCTCATGCCAGACCGTCGTAAAAAGCATTTCACTGCATGTCGTACCCTGTATGTGTGTGTGTATGTGACAAATAAAATATGATTTGATTTGATTTTGATTTCTCCCTCTGTCTCACTTCCTATTATTTACAATTATTTGCATTACTTGTCACTTTATACCTTTTCACTTTGACATGTTTATACCAGCACATGGACACTTTAATGACAATCACAACCACACAGGGGCACTTTAATCTGTACTTCTGTCTAAATCTAAGATAAAATAAGATAAACCTTTAATCGTCCCACAGAGGGGACATTTCTTTGTTACAGCAGCAAAGGAGAGAAATAAAAATAAATGCAAATATATATAAAGAATATACACATACTATAATATACAGTATACACACACTACAATGTATAAATACAATAAGAGAAGAAAAAAGGACACATTGCAGGTAGTGTTTTAAATCACACATCACTATCACACATCCATCCCCCCTGTTTAATTCAGGTACGTGTATAAACATATATATACCTTTTTTTAACTACACTGTGTGTGTATATATATATATATATATATATTATTCTTAACCTTTTCATTCTTTATAGTATATTTTAATACACTTTTATACTTTATTTTATTGATTTTTTTACATTATTTTTTTTCTTAAAATTTTTATCTTTATATTGTAATTAATTTCAGGTTTACAAGTCCGACAGTCAAAAAAGCATTTCACTACGTCACTCTGTATGAATGTGTATGTGACAAATACAATTTGAATTTGAAGCAGATCAGATCCACAGCAGCATTATTACACCTGTACTGGTCTCTGGTCGTGAAGCCCAGAAGAAGAAAATGTTCTCTCTTCACCAGGTAATCTTTATATCTATCCTCATCTACAGCCACAAGATGTGGATAGTGTGAGTAAGTAGAAGGTCATTATATTTGCAGCTGATGATCAGTGGAGGTCCTTCTGCAATGCTGCTTGTAATAATCATGAGAAGGAGAAATGAACTAGTGCTTGGGCACCTAATAAGAACCTGCCCAAGTCGAGTTGCATCACTGGACCCCAGAGCAGAAGCAGGACCCACCAGAGAGTCCGCTTGCTTGGGAAGATTTGGAGTTACCCCAGGAAGATCTGGAATCTGTCACTGACTCTGGACTGACCTTCTCAGCCTGCTGCTTGAGCGACTCTGAGGATAAATCCCACAGTTTCTGCATCAGCAGGCAAAAGTTTTGGCCTTTTCAGTATTCACATCAGGCCGAGAGACTGAGAGAATATTTACTGCGGACAAAGTGTGTCTGACCTCCTGTCTGTCTCTCTTTTCATCTCTCGCTCTTTTTCTGTCTTTCTTCCAATCTCGCTTTCTCCTTGCCCATCTCTCTCTCTCTCTCTCTCTCTCTCTCTCTCTCTCTCTCTCTGTCACTCACTCCCAGTTCTGAGTTTCTCAGCCCTCCCTCCACATTTCTTTCTCTTTTTTTACTTCCTTGCATGTTCCTACTTCTCTCACTCTCGCCCTCGCTCGCTCTCTCTCTCTCTCTCTCGCTCTCTCTCGCTCTCTCTCACTCACATGGGAAAGAAGAAAAAAAGGAACCCAAAGCTCATCTCCACATCAAAGCTGCTTGAGATCCGCCTCGTCACAGTGTGTGTGTGTGTGTGTGTGTGTGTGTTTAAATGTTGTGTAGGTTAAACTCGTCTTTCAGTAGAAGAATGAAAGACGTATGGAGGTCAGTTATGCTCTACTCTTACAGCACGTTTCTCTTTTCTCTTCTCCTTCTCTTCATTTTCTTTAAGTGAATATAATGTGGAAGCTTTGAGCTCTGGGTTGGGATTCGTGACTCGCTCTTCACTGCCAGGCAGAAAGTTCTCCTCCAGTTTGACAGTTTTACTCAAGCCATCAATCAGAAAAAGAAAACATTTTCCACGTTACAACAAACCATCCGCCCATCAGATAGGACAGGTTTAAAGTGTCTGAAATTGTACACATTTATTTTGAGATGTTTACTGCTTCTACTATGATTATAATGGGGTTGGAAGTACTGAAGGTTGGAAGCCTATTGTTTTTTGATTGTTTCTTCTTCTGGTTCATGTATCTACAGCAGCCAGTAGAACTGTGGGGTAAAACTGATTCTGGAGGGTCTGAGGAACATTCCAACCAATTCTGAGCCAAACAGTGTCAACACTCTAACACCACCATCAAGTCACATTTGGGCCTCGTTAGGAAGTACATTTATGTCATAAATTTCATCCAAACTTTAACTAATGTGTATCTTCATCTTCACAAAATGTATCCAAAGAATTTTGAATCCTCTAAATGTTTATTTTCTGTAAAAGGCAAACAAATCTGACGTCCTCAAGGTTTCTGTCTCATGAAATTGTATGTCTTCACCACAGTCACCAGAACAAACATATAGACAATAATCTTCTACATTCTTTAATAAAACTTTTAGAACCTATTTGTCTGTAAATTTGCTTTGAGAAAATGTCATTAAAAGAGCTACACAAATAAAACTGAACTGAATTCCTAACGCCACCTACTGGTCTAATGCTGCAATAACATGCAAAATGATCACATCTAACTCCTATTACTGCTCCTCCAAACTGTGTCCAATCTCCACCAGATAAGAATCACATCATCTCACCACCATCATCCCACTGTCCTTGATCACAACATACACATCATGAGTGAAACTACTGATCACTCTCCAATCATCTGATTCGCTGTGATTGGTTAGAGATCAGTGAGTGTTAAGCTCGTTGTGTCCGAGTGCTTGGCCTCCAAAACTGCTGCTTCCAGCTTTTATTATTATTATTATTATTATTATTATTATTATTATTATTATTATTATTATTATTATTATCAATAGTAGTAGGATTAGCTTACTCAGAGGCTTTAGATAGCTCTTAGCATCTGATGATTGGTTTTACTCGGGTCACTCTGCTATCAGGTATTAGATAGAACTTCTAAAGTTTCCTCTTAGAGGGTCAAACCAAAGAATGCTCTAGGGCTAAGCGGATATAGTCTTACATTTCTTCCTCTCATTCCTCATTCCCTTTCAGAAACACTGGAGTTCCTCTAGAAAGCTACAACCTTTAAACATCAAAAAATCCCTGAGGAACCAGAGAGAACATTTTAGAAAAAAGTACTCAAGCTCTAAAAATGTACCATCACATGTCACTGGGGGGGACCTTCAAGTGTCCTTCATATTTTACTTAACATCAGCATAATGTGTGTGTGTGTGTGTGTATGTGTGTGTGTGTGTGTGTGTGTGTGTGTGTGGCATTTTAGAGCTGTAATGTATAACTCTACATCTTTACTAACCCTTAAATGTCCTGATGTCCCCGACAGTTTAGTACAATTTCTTTGTTCAAAAATTCCAAATAGTCGATCCCAATCTCAATCTTAATCCATCTTCATCTCTATCTCCATCCCTCTGGACACCCTCGAAAAGTGAATATGATCTGAGGAGCCTAAATCATCGCTCTCTCACTTCTCCAGCTAGAACACTATGACTCCCACAAGACCTAATTAGAGTTATGCAGGGTGTCGG
>NC_139581.1:582500-610000 GCF_946808225.1 Silurus aristotelis
ACATTTTAATAGGACAAAAAATATCGCTTTTTTTTACACATACAACACATACCAACTCTCCAACATTCCAACAAACACCAACATACTCCCACCCATCAAACACTAATATACTCCAAATACCAACAGCCACACACCCATCAAACACTAATATACTCCAAACACCAACATCCTCTCACCCATCAAACACTAATATACTCCAAACACCAACATCCTCTCACCCATCAAACACTAATATACTCCAAACACCAACATCCTCTCACCCATCAAACACTAATATACTCCAAACACCAACATCCTCTCACCCATCAAACACTAATATACTCCAAACATCAACATCCTCTCACCCATCAAACACTAATATACTCCAAATACCAACAGCCACACACCCATCAAACACTAATATACTCCACACACCAACATCTTCTCACCCATCAAACACTAATGTACTCCAAATACCAACAGCCACACACCCATCAAACACTAATATACTCCAAACACCAACATACACACACCAATCAAACACTAATATACTCCACACACCAACATCCACACACCCTTCAAACACTAATATACTCCACACACCAACATGCTCCCACCCATAAAACACTAATATACTCCAAACACCAACATCCACACACCCATCAAACACAAATATACTCCACACACCAACATCCTCTCACCCATCAAACACTAATATACTCCAAAATACCAACAGCCACACACCCATCAAACACTAATATACTCCAAATACCAACAGCCAGACACCCATCAAACAGTAATATACTCCAAATACCAACAGCCACACACCCATCAAACACTAATATACTCCACACACCAACATGCTCCCACCCATCAAACACTAATATACTCCAAACACCAACATCCACACACCCATCAAACACTAATACACTCCACACACCAACATGCTCCCACCCATCAAACACTAATATACTCCAAACACCAACATCCACACACCCATCAAACACAAATATACTCCACACACCAACATCCTCTCACCCATCAAACACTAATATACTCCAAAATACCAACAGCCACACACCCATCAAACACTAATATACTCCAAATACCAACAGCCAGACACCCATCAAACAGTAATATACTCCAAATACCAACAGCCACACACCCATCAAACACTAATATACTCCACACACCAACATGCTCCCACCCATCAAACACTAATATACTCCAAACACCAACATACACACACCCATCAAACACTAATACACTCCACACACCAACATGCTCCCACCCATCAAACACTAATATACTCCAAACACCAACATCCACACACCCATCAAACACTAATACACTCCACACACCAACATGCTCCCACCCATCAAACACTAATATACTCCAAACACCAACATCCACACACCCATCAAACAATAATATACTCCAAACACCAACATCCTTTCACCCATCAAACACTAATATACTCCAAATACCAACAGCCACACACCCATCAAACACTAATATACTCCACACACCAACATCTTCTCACCCATCAAACACTAATATACTCCACACACCAACATGCTCCCACCCATAAAACACTAATATACTCCAAACACCAACATCCACACACCCATCAAACACTAATATACTCCAAATACCAACAGCCACACACTTATCAAACACTAATACCAACAGCCACACACCCATCAAACACTAATATACTCCACACACCAATCAAACACTAATATCATCTCACCTATTAAACACTAATATACTCCAAACACCAACATCATCTCACCTATTAAACACTAATATACTCCAAACACCAACATCCCCTCACATATCAAACACTAATATACTCCACACTCCAACATCCACACACCCATTAAACACTAATAAACTCCAAACACCAACATTATCTCACCCATCAAACACTAATATACTCCTAACACCCACATCCTCTCAACTTTTAGACACTAATATACTCCAAACACCAACATCATCTCACCTATTAAACACTAATATACTCCAAACACCAACATCATCTCACCTATTAAACACTAATATACTCCAAACACCAACATCCCCTCACATATCAAACACTAATATACTCCACACTCCAACATCCACACACCCATTAAACACTAATAAACTCCAAACACCAACATTATCTCACCCATCAAACACTAATATACTCCTAACACCCACATCCTCTCAACTTTTAAACACTAATATACTCCAAACACCAACATCATCTCACCTATTAAACACTAATATACTCCAAACACCAACATCATCTCACCTATTAAACACTAATATACTCCAAACACCAACATCATCTCACCTATTAAACACTAATATACTCCAAACACCAACATCCCCTCACATATCAAACACTAATATACTCCACACTCCAACATCCACACACCCATTAAACACTAATAAACTCCAAACACCAACATTATCTCACCCATCAAACACTAATATACTCCTAACACCCACATCCTCTCAACTTTTAAACACTAATATACTCCAAACACCAACATCATCTCACCTATTAAACACTAATATACTCCAAACACCAACATCATCTCACCTATTAAACACTAATATACTCCAAACACCAACATCCTCTCACACATCAAACACTAATATACTCCACACTCCAACATCCACACACCCATCAAACACTAATAAACTCCAAACACCAACATCCTCTCACCCATTAAACACTAATAAACTCCAAACACCAACATCCTCTCACCCATTAAACACTAATATACTCCAAACACCAACATCCACACACTACGGTGGACAAGAAGTGCAAAACACATTAACAAATCTGAAAACACAACGACAAGTCAGAGAAAGTGGAAAAGGAAGGTACAGTGTGTGAATGGAAACTTACAGATCATTGGACGAGACACCTGTCATTCAAAATATACAGGAAGTACAACAGTCTTTTTTTTTCTTTAAAAAAATTTTTTTTATTAATTAATTTATGTTTTATTAATCAATTAACCACATACAAACAACATGGCAGTAACAAGTACAATTGACATTACAATACACAGAACAGGTGCATAAAAATACAAATATATACACAAATACTCAGAGGAAGAGGGAAAAATAGATAAATAAATATCATTTATAATAATAATAATAATAATAAAATTCAAGAAAAAAAGTTAAAAATAAATAAATAAACAGGGCTATGGTTTATTCTGTAAATCATATTTTTATATAAAAAGATTCATTGCATTTTTTCTTTTTTTTTATCACTTTTAGGGCTTTTGTAAGAGAAATAATTTAATTATAAAATGCAGAAAATGTTGGTTTCACTTTTAAGTATTTCGATTTTGTATATCAATTTATCAGAAGAATTTTATTAACAAGAAAGTCGTCTTTGTTATTGTTCATTACAAGTCCAAAGATAATGTCCTTCACAGTAAAAGTTCTTGAATGGGGAACCTTTTGGTAAGGCCAGTTATGGAGATCAGACCATAAAGCGTGTGCAGTAACAGCCTGCAGCAGGAGAAAGTTGGAACGTCTGTGTAAAAGTGTAAAAACGAATCTTTATGTGATGATGTTCTGCAGCATCTCCAACATCACTGCATATTAATGTCCTTCCTCAAAGTAGCTCTGAATTCATTTCAGTTTCTCCCTGATTCTGTTTCCTTCTGTTATTTTCTTATATTTAAAGATGCTCTAATCCAAATAAAATATACTTTACAGTAAACGGAGAAATTTACACATGTACAAGAACCAAAGTTATAAGATTTCATACTTCCTGTATATATTAAATGACAGGTGTCTCATCCAATGATCAGTAAGTGTTTCATTCACACACTGTACCTCCTTTTCCACTTTGTCTGACTTGTCATTGTGTTTTCAGATTTGTTATTTTGTTTTCGGATTTGTTAATGTGTTTTGCACTTCTCAGCCACCGTATCACACTCATCAAACACTAATATACTCTACAGATCAACATCCTCACCCTTGTTCTTCATCACACATCAATAAACACCCACAAAACATTCTCCAATAAAACACCAAATATCTCATTTCATCTGTAACTGAAAATGTAAATCTTTATCTCCAGCTTGTCTGAATGAAAACCTGATCTATAAACACTAACATTACTGTGGAGTGGGATGTGTTTAATCTAACAGATGTATTTATTAGATATTGGATCTGATGTTGATCAGACTGGAAGATTATGGCGGTGTTTTAGCTGTAACATGACCTGAACCACAGGAAGTGAAATATTTTTAAGATAACACACTCTTTAATTACACAGACAACAGGTGTTCCTGTCTAGGTGTTTGATTGAAGTTCTATCTCCTGTGTGGTCACATTGTTAAAGCACAAAACAGACATCTGAAAAATTGGTTTAACTGCTGAAACCTCAGGAAGCTGAAGGAATGTGTGAAGTCTTTATATAAAAACACAGTCAGGATCCAGGCCAAGATATTAAACACTAACACAGAGGGTGGAACTCCCAGACAAATCCATCATCATCATTCAGACCAGCAGGAGGAGGTCAGGAGGGCATCAAGGAAACACCACGCACTAGGAACCATGGATCAGGGAGCATGAAACCTTGAGCTTAAAAAACAAGTCGACATTACAAAGAGGTGCATGTGGAAATTGTGATAGAGGTGGAGCTTACACACTAAGCAGAAAACTACACACACCTCAAACACTGATACTCAACACTACACACTCCAATAACAAACACTGATACATAACACAACACACACACACACACACACACACACACACACACACACACACACACCAATAACATACACTGACACTCAACACTACACACCTCAATAACAAACACTGATACATAACACAACACACACACACACACACACACACACACACACACACACACACACACACACACACACACACACACACACACCAATAACATACACTGACACTCAACACTACACACCTCAATAACAAACACTGATACATAACACAACACACACACACACACACACACACACACACACACACACACACACACACACACCCCAATAACATACACTGACACTCAACACTACACACCTCAATAAAAACACTGATACATAACATTACACACCCCAATTACAAACACTGACGCAACACTATACACCTCAATAACAAACACTGATACATAACACAACACACACACACACACACACACACACACACACACACACACACACACACCCTAATAACAAACACTGACACTCAACACTACACACCTCAATAACAAACACTGACTTAACACTACACACCTCAATAACAAACACTGATACATAACACACACACACACACACACACACACACACACACACACACACACACACACACACACACACCAATAACAAACACTGACTTAACACTACACACCTCAATAACAAACACTGATCCGTAACTCTACACATCCAAAACAAACACATAACATTAAACACACCCTGATAAACACTGACAACACCCCCCCCCCCAACAGACACTGACACAACACTACCCCCCCCTCAACAGACACTGACACAACACTACACACACCCCGATAACAAAAATTGCTACTTAAACGTCAAAAACAGACACTGATACACTACACACACACACACACTAATAACAAACACTGCTTCTCAACACTACGCACCTCGATAACAAACACTGATACATAACACTACACCCACACACACACCAATAACAAACACTAATAATCAACACTACACACACCCCAAACAACAGACACTGACATTTAACACTACACACACCCCAATAACAAACACTGATACTCAACACTACACACCTCAATTAGAAACACTGCTCACCAAAACCTTAATAACAAACACTGATACTCAAACTTACACAAACCTTCCAACAAAAACTATTATTAACACTATTAATAAACACTCCTCTGCAAACAAACAACTACATATTCACCATTTCATCTTCTACAATAAACATTATATTAAATTCACCAACAAACAACAACACTGTTATTCAAACACAGAATTAAAGACCAACAATCTGATAGAAAACAAACACTAACACTTTCCATCACAGATAAAAATCTTCCAAAAGTCTAGAAAAAAAATTCAAACACCAACAAACATCAACATTTATTAAACACTTTCATCGACGATCTACAGAACTCTAATTAGCATTTGGTACAAACAAGGATTTCAGAGCATTTCATTGTTTTGATTCCTGGCCTGCAATGCATCATGGGAAAGAAGGCCGAGTTCTGGCTCAAGTTTCTGTTTTTTTGTGTAAAATGGTTTTGAGTTAAATTCAAAATGACGACTCACAAATCCTGCTTTCTGGAACAAACTCCTAGTAAAATCTCACACACACACACACACACACACACACACACACACACACACACACACACACACACACACACACACACACACCTGATGGATCAAAGCAGCCATATGGTGATATTGAGAGAATGTAATTAGGTTAATTCAGGCAGGACGGATTCTCCTCCTCACTTCACACTCCATTAACTCACCTCTTTCATCTCCCTGCTGCATCATACTCACTCTTCTACACACACACACACACACACACACACACACACACACACACACACACACACACACACACACACACACATTATATTATTCATTTCCTCATATTTACAAATAGACATGCTGAACATGTCTGATCTTAACTCTTTTGTTTAAACTCACACTTGTGATTAGATATTTCTTTAAACAGTTAACTGACAGGTGCGTCTGGACGTCCAGATGCCTCCTGTTAGATGGGTTTGAGTTCTGGGTTTCACCTGTGAAGACTGCATTAGTGTGTAAGGACAGGAGGATAAACCACAATGAAGACCAGAGAGATGTTTATGAAAGATTCCATCAGATCTCTTACACACATTTTTGACAAAGCCAAACAAACCATCTGTAAGGTCTTGAAAAAGAATCCAATGGTGCACTGAGCAACCAGGCATGGAGCAGAAACAGAAATATTGGCAGAGCAGTGAAGAAAAAACAAACCAAAAACAAATCAGTGACATCACCACTAACCTCCATGAGGCAGGAGTGAAGAGCAGACATTTAGAGCTTCATACCACATGATACACAAACCACCAGAGATCATTATGAACGTCAACCAAACTGTGAAGAAAGACTTCACTCAGAAACCAGAGCATACGATCTGATGGGTGAAGCATGGTGGAGGTAGTGTCACAGCTTGGGCTGGCATTATTACTGCTGGAACAGATTTACTGATCTTTACTGAAGATGGAACTCATGATGAAGCAGCAAGAAAGAGTTTAGGAGTCTACAGAAACATTCTGTCTGACGGTATACACTCAAACATATCCAATCAAATCTGGAGGAACTTAATCAGGTGGCAAGACGAAAACCCATAATTCATCTCCAACACAACACAGGACTTCATCAGAAGAGAAGAGAAGGGAGGAGAAGGGAAGAGAAGAGAAGGAAGGAGAAGAGAAGAGAAAAGAAAAGAAGAGAAGAGAAGGGAGGAGAAGAGAAGAGAAGGGAGGAGAAGAGAAGAGAAGGGAGGAGAAGAGAAGGGAGAAGAAGAGAAGAGAAGAGAAGGGAGGAGAAGAGAAGAGAAGAGAAGAGAAGAGAAGAGAAGAGAAGGGAGGAGAAGAGAAGAGAAGGGAGGAGAAGAGAAGAGAAGAGAAGGGAGGAGAAGAGAAGAGAAGAGTAGGGAGGAGAAGAGAAGAGAAGAGAAGGGAGGAGAAGAGAAGGGAGGAGAAGAGAAGAGAAGAAAAGAATGGTTTCATCCATTAAAAAATACATGGAAGAAGGTTTCATACTTTTGCTTGAATATGGATTGGGATCTGATGAGAAAGCAGGTGGGTTTGAGCTCAAGTCTCTCTGAAAAATCACTCTGTAAAACTGTGCTGAGGAGAAGAGCATCAGCATGAACCTTCACAGTGAGCCTTCAGCAGAACATCACGTCTGACTGATTTGCTCAAGATTCAAGGTTTTGCCTGACAGGAAGAGGAACCTGAGGTGTCCTTGTGCTGCTGAAGATGATCTACCTCAAGCTTTGATGTGTTGTGAATCATGCTGAGATGCTTTTTTGTTTACCTCGGGTATATATACACCTGTTCTCTCTCCCTCTCTCCCTCTCTTCTCTCTCTCTCTCCCTCTCCCTTAATTTCTCTCAATCCAGCCTTCTCCCCCCTCTTTCTCTCTTTCTCTCAACCCCCCCTCTCTCTACCTCGCTTTCTCTCTCCCTCTACCCCTCCCTTAATTTCTCTCTCTCTCTCTCTCTCTCTGTAGTGGGAACAGATGAGTGCTCTTCCTCATTAGCAGAAGTGTGTCAGGTGTTTGTATTAATCCTGTTGTACATTGTTTTTGTGAACACAATGTCTCATCAGAGCGCCATAAAATCCAGTGCAGCTGTGTGTGTGTGTGTGTGTGTGTGTGTGTGTGTGTGTGTGGTTGTTGTCAAAATTGCATTACAGTTTTTTGCGGTTTTCTCAGGCAGAACAAAATAATCCACTGTAAGACCTCACACCTTTCCTGTGGAGTAGAGTAGGAAATGATTTAGGACTCTGTGTGTGTGTGTGTGTGTGTGTGTGTGTGTGTGTGTGTGTGTGTGTGTTTACACTCCTGAGGTCCTGGGGTGTGTCTGAAAGCTGCCCTTTTACACTTCTGATCATTAATCATCTCAGACAAGTAACTCCAAACAGCTGAGTTCTGGATTACGAGCCAAGAAAGAAATAATTGAATAAAAATATTAAATAAATCTACAATAAATGAAACTGGATCACGTAAAAGTGTGTGAAAGTCATCAGTGTGCAGGATTTTCATGTAAACGTGTCATTTGTGCTTTAGCCCAGTGGTCCCCAACCTTTTCTGCACCACGGACTGGTTTATTGTGGGACAGTATTTTCACAGACCGGTCTTTAAAGTGTGGTGGATAAATACAACAAAATAAAATAATACGAGCATAAAAATGATATTTTCTAAATATAATAAAAATAATCGTGAATCCACTGTGTTGTTTTTTGTTCATTTTTCTCTCTTGGGGGTTTGAGTTTAGCAGTAATGTATTATGTGTTAGTGGCCGGAGCTCCTTTAAGAAGGTGGTGGATGGAGGTAAGACATGTGACCGGAGCTCCTTTAAGAAGGTAGTGGATGGAGGTAAGTCATGTGACCGGAGCTCCTTTAAGAAGGTAGCGGATGGAGGTAAGTCATGTGACCGGAGCTCCTTTAAGAAGGTAGCGGATGGAGGTAAGTCATGTGACCGGAGCTCCTTTAAGAAGGTAGTGGATGGAGGTAAGTCATGTGACCGGAGCTCCTTTAAGAAGGTAGTGGATGGAGGTAAGTCATGTGACCGGAGCTCCTTTAAGAAGGTAGCGGATGGAGGTAAGTCGTGTGACCGGAGCTCCTTTAAGAAGGTAGCGGATGGAGGTAAGTCATGTGACCGGAGCTCCTTTAAGAAGGTAGTGGATGGAGGTAAGTCGTGTGACCGGAGCTCCTTTAAGAAGGTGGTGGATGGAGGTAAGTCATGTGACCGGAGCTCCTTTAAGAAGGTAGCGGATGGAGGTAAGTCGTGTGACCGGAGCTCCTTTAAGAAGGTAGCGGATGGAGGTAAGTCGTGTGACCGGAGCTCCTTTAAGAAGGTAGCGGATGGAGGTAAGTCGTGTGACCGGAGCTCCTTTAAGAAGGTAGTGGATGGAGGTAAGTCTTGTGACCGGAGCTCCTTTAAGAAGGTGGTGGATGGAGGTAAGTCATGTGACCGGAGCTCCTTTAAGAAGGTGGTGGATGGAGGTAAGTCATGTGACCGGAGCTCCTTAAAGAAGGTAGTGGATGGAGGTAAGTCATGTGACCGGAGCTCCTTAAAGAAGGTAGAGGATGGAGGTAAGTCATGTGACCGGAGCTCCTTTAAGAAGGTAGTGGATGGAGGTAAGTCATGTGACCGGAGCTCCTTTAAGAAGGTAGAGGATGGAGGTAAGACATGTGACCGGAGCTCCTTTAAGAAGGTAGTGGATGGAGGTAAGTCATGTGACCGGAGCTCCTTTAAGAAGGTAGTGGATGGAGGTAAGTCATGTGACCGGAGCTCCTTTAAGAAGGTAGTGGATGGAGGTAGTCATGTGACCGAGGCATCATGACCTGCATCAAGAGTGAGTCATAGACACATGTGGAGGAGAAAATCCGGGAATTTTCCACAAAAACACGTCGTTCAGAATCAGATATTAAATAAAACAGAAATAATGTAAGTTATGTATTCTTTCTGTGTGGCCCCCCGGTACTAATTGACCCACAGACCGGTGCTGGTCCACGGCCCGGGGACCACTGATGTAGCTAATGGAATGTCATGAGCAATCTAGTGCACATGGAGTGAAAATAAATAAATAAAGCATCTCGTCTCGAAGCCTTCGTCCACGCAGACGTGCTGTTCACCTCCTCAAAATCTCCATTTTTATTTCTTTATTTTTACTCACTGCAGAACAGAACTCGCTTATTTATTTATTTATTTATTTATTTATTTACTGAAGGACAAGAAACACTGACGGGTCCCATCTTTTAGCACAGAGACACAGAGAGCCGAGAGCAAGGATTATAGCAGTGGGAAAGACACACAAACACACACACACACACACACACACACACACACACACACACACACACACACCACTATCATCTCAATACCAGATAATAAAATGAAGTGAAATTACATTTTATGACATTTTAAAGTGAATAAATCCTGATCTGGTATAAATGAAGGCACAGTGGGTGTGTGTGTGTGTGTGTGTGTATGCAAAAGCTTGTTGTGAGTTCTAATCCCAGCAGCACCAGGGAGCCCTTAGCAAGGCCCCGAACCCTCACCTGCTCAGGTGTATACATGAAGAAAAGCACTCTGGATAAGTGCAAATAGCAGTAATCTTCATCCATTCTGCTTTCAGATACAATACACATTCACATGTCAGGGGTGTGGCCTTGCAAAAGGGGTGTGGCAAAGTCAGTTATCAGCTCTATCAGGAGTAAAGAGGAACATGTGAAGGAGCTTTGTGTGGAGTTAATGATGGTTTGTTGAAGATGCTGGATGATGAACACAGTGTGGGTTTGATCAGTTCATTGGAGATGGAAGATGGCATGTTCCTGCGGTTCCTCTGCATTTATCAGAGAGAGCGGCCTTAACAGCTTCTCAATCAAATCAAATCAAACTCACACACACACACACACACACACACAGAGAGTACGACATGCAGTGACATGCTTCTAACATCAATAAACAGGATGAGGAACTATCGTGTGGCTAAACAGGTTAATTTATTACACACACACACACACACACACACCTACCTAAATGCTGAGATCTTCTACAGGACTTTTTATTCCTGAGATAAACACCTGCACATGAGAGAACGTATCTCTCTTACACACACACACACACACACACACACACACACACACACACACACACACACACACACCCCTGAGAAATATTATAGATGATATTTGTGTAATATGAGCATCGCTACACCACCACCACTCCATCCTGTGGTGTTTGATTATTGGAAACCCACACAACACACCAGAGTGTGATTATTACTGACTGTGTGTGTGTGTGTGTGTGTGTGTGTGTGTGTGTGTGTGTGTGTGTTAGATATAAGCTCGACATAAAGAATAGTGAGTAATACATGGTGTTTTGAGGTAAATGTGAGGTGTTTAATGTGACTTGTTTGTGGTGTTTTGAGGTAAAGGTGTTGTGGGTGCATGATGCTAACACCACCATCCACACGTTCTGAGTGACCTTCAGTGAGCCTCCATGGGTTCTGCAGCAGTAGAGACTACTCATAGACATGATATTTCGAATGTGTTTATTTTTTTAATAAGTACTGTATTCAGTGGTGTTTAACATACATGTGTGATGTGTAACTGTTAGCGCTGTCATAATGAACAGGTTATAAAGCGCTAAGGAGGATTCCTGCTGTTCATGGATGCTCACCAAATCTCTTATTAACGTGTAAAGGAGAAGCTCATTTCTCTCATGTGCTTCGTTCTCATCGGTAACGAGCTGCTGAAGAGGCAGAGAGCTGCACAGTGTGACCTTTAACCCCAATGTGATGGATCTGCTAAAACGACTTCTCTGATTGCTGCTTCGAATTTTTCCTGGAGAGAACAAGAACTCCTACATCCAGGAAACCCTCTCAGTTCTGTATGAATCAGGTACAACATCAAACCCCAAACCAGCTTCTCAAGAGATTCCATACAACCCTCAGAGGGAGTGTGTGTTCTGACACTTATTACACACACACACACAAACACACACACAAACACACACGGTATTCACCAGAGGAATGGAAGCATGGAGCACTAAACAACCCCTAGAACTCCTCTTTCTAGAATTTAGCTCCTCACAATGAGAAAATAACTCCTTCCACTACACTACACTGTTACACAACTACAATGTTATGTAACTCCTCCCACTACACTGTAACTCCTCCCTCAGTGTAACACTGTAATGTGCATTGGTAAAAGCTCAGTATAATTAACACAACACTGGATTGAGTTGGTTTGAGTTGAAAAGCCCTCGATGTTCCTCAGGTGGAATTCAGGCCACGTTTGGGCTTAATGTGTCTCTAAATCAACTCTAAATGTTTTAGAGGACATTTCAAACACTTTTTAAGACTTTTAAAGTCTCACACACACACACACACACACACACACACACACACACACACACACACACACACACACACGTAAGATTTACAGGACATCAGGGGAATCAGGACATGCTTATACTGATGGATGAGTCCTCAGAGAGTCTCTGTCAGAGAGAGAGAGAGAGAGAGAGCGAGAGAGAGAGAGAGATGGAGAGAGAGAGAGAGAAAGATGAAGAGAGAGAGATGGAGAGAGAGATATATATATATAGAGAGAGAGAGAGATGGAGAGAGAGATGGAGAGAGAGAGAGAAAGATGGAGAGAGAGAGAGAGAGAGAGAGAGGGAGAGAGAGAGAAAGATGGAGAGAGAGAGAGAAAGATGGAGAGAGAAAGATGGAGAGAGAAAGATGGGTAGAGGGAGAAAGATGGAGAGAGAGAGAGAGAGAGAGAGAGAAAGATGGAGAGAGAGAGAGAAAGATGGAGAGAGAAAGATGGAGAGAGAAAGATGGGTAGAGGGAGAAAGATGGAGGGAGAGAGAGAGAGAGAGAGAGAGAGAGAGAGAAGACTAAATGTCTCGGGCTCATGAGTGTTTGTGACTATAATGAAAATCAATCTTCCGCGATTTGTCCTGAAAATAACTATCGACTGTCCCGAGTTAAAACTAAAATAAATGACTGCAGTCACATTTCATCACGAGGCCGAGTGCCCCTAATACCCCCCCCCCCCCCCCCGTACCACCTCACCCACACTCTCATTACCGGGCAACTTAAAGACCTAAACCTGAAACGTAACACCAGTTCATCACCTACAGCTAATTAAACACATCAGTCCAGATGCCAGACATGTTCGCTGTCTAAAGTTCACTCAACTACAAATCCTTATATTTATTCTCATTTTAATCTCAGGAGATTCCATTTCTCTCTGGATCATCTCAGATGTTTCTACAGATGTTGGCTACATCAGTGGATTAGTCCTGATTTGGAAAGACACACAAATTCAATGCCAGTGTGAGGGGAACTGGGTGGAGAGTTCAGGGTTGTGTAGCAGGCAGCACCATCATCTACTCCACCGAAGCTTCCTAAGAGCACAGTGGTCTCCATAACCCTTACAAGAACCAGGGCTTTTGCTAGAGCTGTGTGATCATGAAAGAAGAGTCCTGAAGAGAATGGAGGAGCTCCAGAGATCATGTGTGGAGATGGGAGAAACTTGCAAAAGAATAACCATCACAGAAACACTTCACTGATCAGGGCTTCATGGTGGTGTGGAACAACGAGAAGAATTTCAGTGCAGGACACTTTAAAGCATCTGCTTGGTGCTTGAACAGAGTTCTTACCTGTGGAAAAGAAAGGAAGACGAAAGGAAAGACGTTCATCATGTCTGAATGTGGTATTGAACTGTTAAGTGTTGAAATGTCTGCTATTTAAATCTTAATTAGTAAACTGTCCGGTGTTAAATTTCAAGTATTGAACTGTGGTCCTAAACTGTCTGGTATTGAATCATTTTTATGAAAGTGTCTGGTATTGAGTGGTGCAGTGTTTACTGGATGTTAGAGGTCTGGTGTGTCGGAGTCTCAGAGTGAACGACTTCTTAATAATAACCATTTAATTCCTCGCCTCATTTATTCTCTTCTTAATTAATACAAGCTGCAGAAAAAACATCATTAAAGTGATGCATTCTCTTTCTTTATTACAGTATTCACACGGAGAAACAGCCTCACGCAGTACACACGTTCACCACTTACACACGTTCACCACTTGCACACGTTCACCACTTGCACACGTTCACCATTTACACACGTTCACCATTTACACACGTTCACCATTTACACACGTTCACCACTTGCACACGTTCACCATTTACACACGTTCACCACTTGCACACGTTCACCACTTGCACACGTTCACCACTTGCACACGTTCACCACTTGCACACGTTCACCATTTACACACGTTCACCACTTGCACACGTTCACCATTTACACACGTTCACCATTTACACACGTTCACCACTTACACACGTTCACCACTTACACACGTTCACCACTTACACACGTTCACCATTTACACACGTTCACCATTTACACACGTTCACAACTTACACACGCTCACCACTTACACACGTTCACCACTTACACACGTTCACCACTTGCACACGTTCACCATTTACACACGTTCACCACTTGCACACGTTCACCATTTACACACGTTCACCACTTGCACACGTTCACCACTTGCACACGTTCACCACTTGCACACGTTCACCATTTACACACGTTCACCACTTACACACGTTCACCACTTACACACGTTCACCACTTACACACGTTCACCACTTACACACGTTCACCATTTACACACGTTCACCATTTACACACGTTCACCACTTGCACACGTTCACCACTTACACACGTTCACCATTTACACACGTTCACCATTTACACACGTTCACCATTTACACACGTTCACCACTTGCACACGTTCACCACTTGCACACGTTCACCACTTGCACACGTTCACCATTTGCACACGTTCACCACTTGCACACGTTCACCACTTACACACGTTCACCACTTACACACGTTCACCACTTACACACGTTCACCACTTGCACACGTTCACCATTTACACACGTTCACCACTTGCACACGTTCACCACTTGCACACGTTCACCATTTACACACGTTCATCATTTACACACGTTCACAACTTACACACGTTCACCACTTACACACGTTCACCATTTACACACGTTCACCATTTATACACGTTTATCATTTACACACGTTCATCATTTACACACGTTCACAACTTACACACGTTCACGACATACACACGATCACCAATTACACACGTTCATCACCTACACATGATGTGTGGGGGGGTTACAGATGTAAGACAGATGTGTATGTTGTGCTGAATGTTGCAGATTTTCATTAAATGATAAAAGAAAGCACAATCTGAAATTTCAGACTGTTTAGAAAGTTTATGTCTCAATTCTGCATTTTCACTGAAGCAGCAAATATCTCAGCTTCCACACTGAGCTGTCACTGTGTGTGTGTGTGTGTGTGTGTGTGTGTGCAGTTTTTCGCCTGCAGACACAGCAGTAAACACAGTAAAATGCTCACAGTGAATCCTGGGATAAAAATACACTCCCGACTGTGCACTCAGTGTTGGACAGCATCAGGTGAAGAGGGCGCACACACACACACACACACACACACACACACACACACACACACACACACACACACACGCTAAGACAAACTTTTGGACAGAGATATTCGTTTAAGTCCTACCCTGTTAAAATGACTCTGGAGGCTGTAAAAGAGCGCCTGATTAGTCTGAGATAATAAACAAACATCTTGCACTGAGTGAGAGCAGAACCCATTCTGTACCAGCCGGTAAATGTGTTCATAAACGGAGTAGGAGGAGCTTACAGTGAGTGGGAGGCGTTTACTCATGTATTACAGATAGATAGATAGATAGATAGATAGATAGATAGATAGATAGATAGATAGATAGATAGATAGATAGATAGATAGATGGATCTTTATTGTCATTATATAATACAGGCACACAACAAAAAATAGTGCACTTTCAGGACCTTGAACTGCGTCGAAACTCTTTGGGAACGAAAGAGTTGAAATAATGTTGTAATCAGACAAAAATTGGACGGTGGCAAATGGACCTCTCAGAGGGTTTCGAGACGGGCTTGTCCCTTTCTCCAACCTCACGTGCTTCGTCTAGCACTCGCTCACAGGATCTGAAGCACGCCTCTCAGCGGTTTCTTCCCCCTACAAAGAGAGCATTTGCTCCGCCTCTCTTCTTCTGAGAAGGAGGGGGGGCACTTTGCGAGCTAGGCTCGAGGAGATATGGAGTTGGCACACTGCGCACTTTCAGATTTCAGTGCATGATCTGCGCATATTGCACCACGCTCATTGTGCCACGCACATTCTGCTCGCATTTCTATTTGATCGCTCCACTCCCGGAGAGTGGTAAATAAATTATTAAATAATAAGTAAAATTGAACTTTGAAAGTAAAAAAATCACTTGGCCGGCTAATAAGCAGAAAGTCCCTCCATCCAGTAAGCTATACGAGCGCTTTCTGACACCGGGTAGCAACCTCCATGTCAGGGTCCCTGTTCTTTCCAGACCTGCACACTGAGGTGTCATGGTCATGGGCAAAGCCCCTTTACGACACGGTATTCACACATCATGGGGTGGAAAGTACACGGGTATGGAGCAAGGATCCCGGGATTGCCTCTTTCCTCATGACCCGACATTAGCTCAACTGGGGCTGGACGCCATGGCTCAGGCGTGGCCGAGGCAGCGACTGTGCACGCCCCCCTCCTCGTCACGCTGCTTCTGGGAGCTCTGGAGAGAGTTTGCCAGGACGGAGTTAGTCTCCTCCTGGTGGATCAAGGGTTCCGGTGGCTCCGAGGTTATGGCCTCTCCACCGAGGTGGTAGAGACCATTCTCCACTCCAAAGCTCCCTCCACGAGGAGGTCGTATGCCGCCAGATGGTGACTATTCTGCTTGTGGTGCGATCACCATCAGCTGCATCCAGTCCACTGCCCGGTTAGCTCAGTGCTGGATTTCCTCCAAGGACAGTTCAAGAAAGGGTTGGCTCCGTCCACCCTAAAAGTCTACACATCAGCCATTTCGGCATATCACGCGCCCTTAGCGGGGCAGTCTGTGGGCAGAGACCCTGTTGTGATGCGTTTTCTTTGTGGCACCCAAAGGCTGAGCCCCCAGTGTGACCTAGAGTGCCTGGATGCCTGACCATCATTTTGGGGGCTCCCTTCGAGTCCCTGGCCCAGGCATCTTGGAGGCATCTCTCTCTATCAAGACTGCGTTCTTGTTGGCTATTTGCTCTCTTAAGACAGTAGGAGATCTACAGATCCCTTCTGTGGCCCACTACTTCCTGGAGTTTACTCCAGTTATGGGCAATGCTTTTTTTTACCCCAAGACAGTTAACATTCCCAAAGTGCCCTCGGTAGTCCAACGACCAGTAAGGTTACAGACATTCTATCCTCCTCCTTCTCAGGCCCAGACCAAAAGAAATTGAACCAGTTGTGCCCGGTACGCACTGGACACCTAAGTCCATAGAATGGGTCCCTGAAGAAAGTCTGACCAACTGCTTGTCGGCTACAGTCCTCCGAGGAGAGGCCTGCCTGTCAATAAGTAGACCCTTAGCAAATGGATCATTGATGCAATCACGTCATCTGAGTTCTCTGGTCTCCCTGCTTTATTCGGGTTTAGAGCTCACTTCACCGGGAGTGTGGCTGCCTTAAAGGCTTGGTCCTCTGGAGTACCCCTCAAAGACATTTTGCAACGCTGATCCACCCCGCTGACCTTCATCCGGTTCTACAACCTGGACCGCAGTGCCACTCCTGGCCCCTCTGTCCTTTGACCGAGCTTTGCTTATACACACTATTTAGGGACTGGTCAGTCTGCCGTGATTGGACACTCGTTCCCAAAGCATTTAGATGCAGCTTGAGTTCCTGAAAGGGAACGTCTCTAGGTTTTGTATGTAACCCTAGTTCCGTGATGGAAAGAGACGCTGCATCTCTAAGCCACACTGCCGGCGTCCCTGCAGTGCTTACTTCTCCCTTACAGAAGCTGGAGCTTGCTTGTGCGTTTTATGGTGGCCAGCCTTCCAATTTTTTACTGATTACACACATTATTTTAGAGCGTGAACACTGGTGCGTCCCCATACGTAACATAGAGATGTTCAGCAGCTACCAGAAGTGCAAATGTCAGTTTGCACAATTGCTGCTAAGTGCAGATAAACATATTTCAGTTGGTATCAAGAAGTTTTGAGACCAGATTTGTAACACGCCAACAGATGGCAGCATGAGGCTTCATGCACAGTCTCGGGGAGCACCGGCCTTCATAAGTCAGTGTACCAAAGGTCATAGTCCTGTTTACACCTGGAGCTGTGTGACTTCTGCTATTCTAACTACGTGCGCACCCTGTCACCGAGCTCCTCACACGCGAGTTCTCACGTCCGCACCCACTCTACTCACTGGATTTGGCTTCTGCAGACTCCATCCTCTTCCTGAGGATGAAGATGAAACTCAAAGCATTCCGTTTTTAACACAGTTGTGGAGATTTAGTGCGAATCGCAGAAGGTGCTCGACACGCTTTAAAAAGAAAACCTCCAGGACACATTCCAGAAAAATGCTACAAGCGCTGTATTGCTGTGCAAGGGAACTATTTTAAAGGTGACTCAAAGTAAAGCAGTATAAAGCACTTTCTTGTAAACAGAGACTTGTAAACTCAAAACTTTTTGCTTCCAGCCTGTATATATAAAATATATGGTGTGAAAAAGTGTTCATGCTGGAAAACCCTCCAATGTGGCTGCATTACAACAATTCTGCAGAGATGAGTGGAGCAAAATTCCTCAACAGCACTGAAACAGACTCAGTGCAACTTATCACAAACGCTTGATTGCAGTTGTTGCTGCTGAGTGTGAGCCAAATAAAAACCTTCATTTAAAAACTGCATGTTGTTCACTTGTGTTCTCTTTTACTAATATTTAAATTAGTTTCATGATCAGAAACATTAAAGTGTGACAAACATGCACAAAACTAAGAAATCAGGAAACACTTTCTTACCACTGTATGTCTATCTATATATACAGTGAGGAAAATAAGTATTTGAACACTCTGCTATTTTGCAAGTTTTCCCACTTAGAAATCATGGAGGGGTCTGAAATTGTCATCGTAGGTGCATGTCCACTGTGAGAGACATAATCTAAAAAAAAAAATCCAGAAATCACAATATATGATTTTTAAACTATTTATTTGTATGATACAGCTGCAAATAAGTATTTGAACACCTGTCTATCAGCTAGAATTCTGACCCTCAAAGACCTGTTAGTCTGCCTTTAAAATGTCCACCTCCACTACATTTATTATCCTAAATTAGATGCACCTGTTTGAGGTCGTTAGCTGCATAAAGACACCTGTCCACCCCATACAATCAGTAAGAATCCAACTACTAACATGGCCAAGACCAAAAAGGCTGTCCAAAGACACTAGAGACAAAATTGTACACCTCCACAAGGCTGGAAAGGGCTACGGGGAAATTGCCAAGCAGCTTGGTGAAAAAAGGTCCACTGTTGGAGCAATCATTAGAAAATGGAAGAAGCTAAACATGACTGTCAATCTCCCTCGGACTGGGGCTCCATGCAAGATCTCACCTCGTGGAGTCTCAATGATCCTAAGGAAGGTGAGAAATCATCCCAGAACTACACGGGAGGAGCTGGTCAATGACCTGAAAAGAGCTGGGACCACCGTTTCCAAGGTTACTGTTGGTAATACACTAAGACGTCATGGTTTGAAATCATGCATGGCACAGAAGGTTCCCCTGCTTAAACCAGCACATGTCCAGGCACGTCTTAAGTTTGCCAATGACCATTTGGATGATCCAGAGGAGTCATGGGAGAAAGTCATGTGGTCAGATGAGACCAAAAAAGAACTTTTGGGTCATAATTCCACTAAACGTGTTTGGAGGAAGAAGAATGATAAGTACCATCCCAAGAACACCATCCCTACTGTGAAGCATGGGGGTGGTGGCATCATGTTTTGGGGTTGTTTTTCTGCACATGGGACAGGGCGACTGCACTGTATTAAGGAGAGGATGACCGGGGCCATGTATTGCGAGATTTTGGGGAACAACCTCCTTCCCTCAATTAGAGCATTGAAGATGGGTCGAGGCTGGGTCTTCCAACATGACAATGACCCGAAGCACACAGCCAGGATAACCAAGGAGTGGCTCTGTAAGAAGCATATCAAGGTTCTGGTGTGGCCTAGCCAGTCTCCAGACCTAAACCCAATAGAGAATCTTTGGAGGGAGCTCAAACTCCGTGTTTCTCAGCGACAGGCCAGAAACCTGACTGATCTAGAGAAGATCTGTGTGGAGGAGTGGGCCATAATCCCTCCTGCAGTGTGTGCAAACCTGGTGAAAAACTACAGGAAACGTTTCACCTCTGTAATTGCAAACAAAGGCTCCTGTACCAAATATTAACATTGACTTTCTCAGGTGTTCAAATACTTATTTGCAGCTGTATCATACAAATAAATAGTTAAAAAATCATATATTGTGAGTTCTGGATTTTTTATTTTAGATTATGTCTCTCACAGTGGACATGCACCTACGATGACAATTTCAGACCCCTCCATGATTTCTAAGTGGGAGAACTTGCAAAATAGCAGCGTGTTCAAATACTTATTTTCCTCACTGTATAAATATATATATATATGTGTGTGTGTGTGTGTGTGTTACCGTATATTCCGGACTATAAGCCGCTACTTTTCCCCACGTTTTGAACTCCATGGCTTAAACAATGAAGCGGCTAATTTATGGATTTTTCCTGGGTTTTTCCCTGTTTCACAAACTTCATGCCAAAAAACTGAGCCCCATAACATTAGACCAATGAAATTGCGGAACGGGTTCAGGTGAACCAATGAAACTCTTTATATTGAATCAGATGCGCTCCCACTGAATCGGGCCGCACCACATCATTAATATGGATGATGTTCCTCTGAGGTTTGACCTGCCGCTCACTCGGACTGTCTACAGGAAATGTGAATCATTCGTCACGCTGAAAACAACCGGGCATGAAAACACACTTCACCTGTGTTCTGAGCTGCACTGCATCGGGAGAAAAGATTCACCGATGGTGATTTTTAAACGCACGACGATGCCAAAAGATGAACTCCCGAGAGAAATAGTTGTGAAAGGAAGGAGGAAGACAGTGAACAATGACTTTCTTGGTAGGCTACTGTTTAGATACAAGCCGTGTAACAGACACTGTCTTTCAATAAATCCTGTGTAACGTTCATTAGTTTCAGTGTAGACATGCGGCTTATAGACAGGTGCGGCTTATAGACAGGTGCGGCTTATAGACAGGTGCGGCTTATAGACAGGTGCAGATTATTTATGTTCAAAATAAAAATCTTTGTACAATTCAGTGGGTGCGGCTTATATATGGGTGCGTTTATAGTCTTGAAATTACGATATATATATGTATATATATGTGTGTGTGTGTGTGTGTGTGTGTGTGTGTGTGCATGTATAACAAAGAAATATGAATATAAATGATCTGGCAGTGTAAAATATGCAGAAGCTGTATATATACACATGCAGGATGTGTATAAAGAATTCTCTTATTTAACTACATAACGGTGTACATGCTGTTTTGCACATCTTTTTGTGTTAACATTTTGTGTTCATGCTCTTGTAAATAGTTCTCTCTTCTGCACATTGCACTGTAGAACATATACAGCAGGTTTACTGGTGGCACTATTGTGTATTTTGTGTATTTGTTTTACACTGTCTTGTGTTGTCTGTTTACGCTGTCTTTATGTTTATGTAGCACCAGGGTTCTGGAGGAACGTTGTCTCATGTCACTGTGTACTGCGTCAGATATGGATGGTTAAAATGACAATAAAAGCTTCTTGACTGACTCTTGACTGAAAAGCTGTCCCTGAACCTGCAGGTTCTGGAGCATATGTTCCTGTATCTCCTTCTGAATGGCAGGAGGTTGAACAGTGTGTGAGTGGGATGTGAGGAGGCCCTGGTGATGATGGTGATGATGAGCAAGTATCTGCTGTGGTAGATGAATCGGGTATCAGCGATGTGGTGCAGGGTTTATTATTGAGTTTATTATTATAGGAGTTTTACTGGTGATCTGTTTGCTGTTTGTTTGATTTGTTAGTGTGTTAAACACTTCCTCTGTGAACACAGGGTTTTCTTGATAGTGGTTTAAACACAGAGTCGTGTACGGTGTTGCATTTTCTGCTGTTGGTGTTTGGGCGTTGCTGCAGGGGGGGACGGGGACGTGACAGAAGATTAAATCGATAAGTAATCTGTCCGAGCTTTTCTCTGAGACGCTGCGGTTTTAATTAAGACGAGTCCAGAGGCGAAAAGAAAATGACAGATTAAAGAAAATAAAAACAGATACACACCACTGAGTCTGAGCTCCTGAGGAACAAACACACACACACACACACACACACACACACACACACACACACACACACACCCCCTGCAGGGGAGAGAGAGAGTGTGTGTGTGTGTGTGTGTGTGTGTGTAATAATTTTACACACACAGAGTGTAGAGTTGCCTTGAGAAAATTACTAAAGCAATTAACTACCAATTCATCCATTTATTCATCCAAATTAATCCTATTAATTCTTTTATCAGTCTACCTGCTGGATTATTTCTTTTAATCAATCAATCATCTTTCTATGTTCCATCCATATTCATTCATCAATTAATCCATCTGTCCATCCATCACTTACTGAATGTTGCCCAATAGTCAGTCAGTCAATCAATCTGTCTGTCTGTCTGTCTGTCTGTCTGTCTGTCTGTCTGTCCATCATGTCAGTTATTGAATGTTGCTCAGTGATGGTTGTTTCCATTTTGTGCTTTATAATGTACTGCATTATTGTATATTTTGTACACGCGCTCTCTCTCTCTCTCTCGCGCTCTCGCTCTCACACACACACACACACACACACACACACACACACACACACACACACACACACAGTTGGATGGTGATAGTTTTAGAGAAGATGATGAAGATTTTAAGTAAAGAGTTTTTCACTGAATGTTTTTTCTTCAGCAGATTTTCTCAAAATCCTGAAAAACCTTTAACTCTGCTTCTGATCGGACTTCATTCAGGACTCAGGAGATTCTGGGTTTTAGAGTTTATTCTGTCAAGTGAATGAGTGCATGAGTAGGTTAGCAGATGGATGGATGGATAACCAGATGAGTGAATAAGTGGATGAATGGATCAGCGGATAGAACGATGGGGGGATGGATGGATGAGCAAATGGATGAATGGATGAGCAGATGGATGGATAACTACATAAGTGAATGAATGGATAAAAAGATGAGAGGATGAATGAATGGATGGGTGGATAACATGGACTGGAAGATACAGTGCTCAGAACGTCTCAAATCATCTGTCCTTCTGTTCCTCCTGAAGATCTGAGAAGTAAAAAAAGCTTGTGATCTGGTTCAGTGTTAATGTAAACAGCAGCAGTGTTACTGTGATAAAAAATATTTCACTCTGCTCAAATTATTAATCCTTCATGATTCTCCTCGTCCACCTTCCTGTTAATTCTCCATATAATATTCACACCGCAAACATCATACAATATATATATATCATACAAATAATATCCTCCTGTCTCGGCGTTACAGTGGAGACGGCGACTCGGCGTTACAGTGACTCGTTACAGTAGAGACGGTGAATCAGCATTACAGTGACTCAGCGTTACAGTAGAGACAGTGACTTGAGGTTACAGTGACTCCTTGTTACAGTAGAGACGGTGACTCGGGCGGCGACTCGGCGTTACAGTACAGACGGCGACTCGGCGTTACAGTGGAGACGGCGACTCGGCGTTACAGTGGAGACGGCGACTCGGCGTTACAGTGGAGACGGCGACTCGGCGTTACAGTGGAGACGGCGACTCGGCGTTACAGTGGAGACGGCGACTCGGCGTTACAGTACAGTGACTCATTACATTAGAGACAGTAAATCGGCGTTTCATTGAATCAGCGTTACAGTAGAGACGGTGACTTGGGGTTACAGTGACTCGTTGTTACAGTAGAGACGGTGACTGCGTTACAGTGAATCGCCGTTACCGTGGAGACGGCGACTCGCCTTTACAGTGGAGACGGCGTTACAGTAGAGACGGTGACTTGGGGGTTACAGTGACTCGTTGTTACAGTAGAGACGGTGACTTGGGGGTTACAGTGACTCGTTGTTACAGTAGAGACGGTGACTTGGGGGTTACAGTGACTCGTTGTTACAGTAGAGACGGTGACTTGGGGGTTACAGTGACTCGTTGTTACAGTAGAGACGGTGACTTGGGGGTTACAGTGACTCGTTGTTACAGTAGAGACGGTGACTTGGGGGTTACAGTGACTCGTTGTTACAGTAGAGACGGTGACTTGGGGGTTACAGTGACTCGTTGTTACAGTAGAGACGGTGACTTGGGGGTTACAGTGACTCGTTGTTACAGTAGAGACGGTGACTTGGGGGTTACAGTGACTCGTTGTTACAGTAGAGACGGTGACTTGGGGGTTACAGTGACTCGTTGTTACAGTAGAGACGGTGACTTGGGGGTTACAGTGACTCGTTGTTACAGTAGAGACGGTGACTTGGGGGTTACAGTGACTCGTTGTTACAGTAGAGACGGTGACTTGGGGGTTACAGTGACTCGTTGTTACAGTAGAGACGGTGACTTGGGGGTTACAGTGACTCGTTGCTACAGTAGAGACGGTGACTTGGGGGTTACAGTGACTCGTTGCTACAGTAGAGACGGTGACTTGGGGGTTACAGTGACTCGTTGCTACAGTAGAGACGGTGACTTGGGGTTACAGTGACTCGTTGTTACAGTAGAGACGGTGACTTGGGGTTACAGTGACTCGTTGTTACAGTAGAGACGGTGACTTGGGGTTACAGTGACTCGTTGTTACAGTAGAGACGGTGACTTGGGGTTACAGTGACTCGTTGTTACAGTAGAGACGGTGACTTGGGGTTACAGTGACTCGTTGTTACAGTAGAGACGGTGACTTGGGGGTTACAGTGACTCGTTGTTACAGTAGAGACGGTGACTTCGGGGTTACAGTGACTCGTTGTTACAGTAGAGACGGTGACTTGGGGTTACAGTGACTCGTTGTTACAGTAGAGACGGTGACTTGGGGTTACAGTGACTCGTTGTTACAGTAGAGACGGTGACTTGGGGTTACAGTACTTGTTGTTACAGTAGAGATGGTGACTGCGTTACAGTGATTCACCGTTACAGTGACCGACTCCTCAGCTGGGTGTATGTGCTGTAGATGTGTGTTTTATAATGTATGATCATTAGTAATGATCTTCACCTTCAGCTCTCAGAGCTCACAGTATTTCTCTCTTCTCAGCTCTCACAGGTATTTTACTGAGAAAGAAGGGATTAAAAAAAGACGGCTGCTAAAAGAGGGATGACAACAAAAAGAGGCTCAGCTTTGTAACCTTACAGAGTGAACTAATATAATCCTGCGCTCCATACCTTCTAAAGATCCTCACAGGCTTTTAGCTGCTTAGCACATCTCCCTCTCTCTGTTTCTCTCGTTCTTTTTCCATCTCCCTCTCTTTGCATCTCGCTTGCGCTCTCACTCTCTCTGACATTCTCTTTCTATCCATTGTCTTTCTCCATTTGTCTGTTTTTCTTACTTTGCATCTTTTTTTTCTTTTTTTTCCAACTCTCCCTTTTCTCACTCACTCCTCTTGTCCCAGCTTTTACTCGTCTTCCTCCCAGTATTTTCTTCTCTCCTCGTCTTTCCATCTGTCTCTCCCTTTGTTTTCATCTGTAATTTCCCTTTCTGTCTTTCATTCTCTCTCTTTATCACATCTACATGCATTGCTCTTCCCATCTTTCTCTCTCTCAATCCCTGTCTCTATCTCCTATTTCCCCTCTTTCTCCCCTCCATCTCTCCTCTACCACTCAGTCTTTTATTTCTCCCTCCTCAGCTGTCCTTCTAAGTCTCTTAGTTTTTTTTTAATTGTTAATTCCTCTCACTCTCCCATCACCCTCTACATCCCTCTCTCTGTCTCTCTCTCCCCCTCTCTTTTCCTGTCTCTCTCTCTCTCTCTTTCTGTCTCTCTCTCCCTGTCTCCCTGTCTCTCTCTCTCTCTCTGAAGTGGAGGGCAGGAATCCTCTCAGTTTTTTACCCGTGACTGCGCTCATTATTCTCCTGAGAGGATGAAGAAAGCTTTTTCCCCTCCAGAGACACAGTGCTTTTATTCCTCTGTTTTTTTATTGACCTGCTTTTCTGCTTCCTGTTGGTGGTTTCTGCAGCAGATCCTCTCACATCTTCAGCCGTCCTGCTTCATGCTAATTCTCTTATTTGCATTTGAGAAAAAAATAAAATAAAATACACAAATGGAAATTTAAACATCTAAATATTCAAGTCTTTTGAATGATGAGAGAAAACGTCATGGAGATAAACGCTGTTCATCTACAGAGAACTTCACCATCGGAAAACCAACTCCGCCACAACACCTTCAACATCTTCACACCACCATCACACCTTCAACATCTTCAAAACACCATCACACCTTCACAACACCTTCACGCCTTCAACATCTTCACACCATCACAACACCTTCACACCACCATCACACCTTCAACATCTTCACACCATCACACCTTCACACCACCATCACACCTTCAACATCTTCACATCATCACAACACCTTCACACCACCATCACACCTTCAACATCTTCACACCACCATTACACCTTCAACATCTTCAAAACACCATCACACCTTCAACATCTTCACACCATCACAGCACCTTCACACCACCATCACACCTTCAACATCTTCAAAACACCATCACACCTTCACAACACCTTCACACCTTCAACATCTTCACACCACCATCACACCTTCAACATCTTCACACCATCACACCTTCACACCACCATCACACCTTCAACATCTTCACACCATCACACCTTCACAATCACACCACCCTCATCATCTTTGCAACACCATCAACATCATCTTCACAACACCAGTCACAACACACTCAGGACACCTTCACCCAAACAGCACAGTTACAACACACTCCGTGTTCCCACACACCTTCACCATCAGCACAGGAGGGATATATTACTGTAAGGTAAAGGTATGAGTACAGTAGCAGTTCTGTGCTTTAATGTGACTCGTTGTGAATCAGTGTGAAAAGTCGTGTCAGACTGAAGTGTTAATGACTTTAACGATATGCTTTTCATCGTCCAATCAGCTGCGTGTGCCCTGATCACGTGACGATTTCTTTGATGTAACAGGTGAGTTGTGTTTGCTATTTCAGTGTTTACAAACAAACAACGA
>NC_139581.1:620000-642500 GCF_946808225.1 Silurus aristotelis
GTAACTACTAGATTTACATTTACACCATTTACACCAGTGCACTTATCCAGAGTGACTTACAACTGAGCAGTGGAGGGTTAAGGGCCTTGCTCAAGGGCCCAGCAGTGGCAGCATGGTGGTGGTAGGATTTAAACATGTGACCTTCCGATCCAAAGTCTTAAGTGAAGTTTATTTCTATTGCACTTTTCACAACACACATCGTCTCAAAGCAGCTTTACAGAATGTAACAGTGAAGGTGAATGGTGTGTGTTTATCTCTGATGAGCACCATGGAGACTGTGGTGAAGGAAAACTCCCTTAGATGTTATGAGGAAGAAACCTTGAGAGGAACCAGACTCAAAAGCAGAACCTCATCCTTAAGAACTGAGCTCCCACCTCCATACTAGAGCACACCAAGGCACAATGTCAGGACGCAGGACAGGAGAATCAGAGTGCTACAGATATTACTGCATTATTACACACACACACACAACACAACTGTGGCCTGCTTGTATAAGAAATGGTTGATGTTATGTAAAGGTCCATGTTTATCGTTTACACAAAAGTGTAGAGAAAAAAAAGAGAAGCAGGTGAAACTAAAAAGCAGAGTAGCAGGAAGAAGCAGTCAGAAAATAAAACTACTTGGAAATTTGACCTGCGTGAGAAAAGAACATGTTAAACAAATCCTTCACGTGCAGGTCTTCAGCAAGAACCTCAGCTCATGTAAAATCCTCCTCAGTATGAAGAACAGATTTACACACTTTCAGCATCCGGACACTTTGTTTCTCCAAACATTCAGCTGAAATATTTTGTTGTGTTTCTTGTAAAACTCAGTAAAAATGTTCTTCACTAGTTGGAGATTTTCTTCTTCATCTCAGAGCAGTTCAGTAGGATTGAGGTGTGGTGACTGGGCAGGTGGTTCCATGATAGAGATCACTCCAGACGTCTGTCTGCTCTCTAAACAACACGTCCAAAACTTAGACGTACGCTAAAGTCGGATCCAATGAGCCGTAGTCCAGACGGAACTGCATGGTGCTGAAGTCTGGAATGGGATTCATGTTGGTTCACCTACACTTTTCCTGGAACCTTTCTTTGCTCCGTTCTCTTCGGTCCCATTTGGCCTCCACAGAACTTTCATCCACTCTTTCACTGTCGCATTACTGTGTGTGTTTATCTTCACCACAGCAAAACAAACATCCAGGTGTCTCAAAAACCATCAAACACTATAAAATAAACTTATTTTTTTAAACCACAGACTGGAACCTGTTCACAGACCAGACCTTTGTCCATACACAACCTACTGAGATCCCAGAGATCTTCCCCTAGACATGGCTGATCATTACTAGTGCTCAAACTCAAGCTCGTGTCCGGGTTGTGTGTGTGTGTGTGTGTGTACAGTACAGCATCTGTGGTGTTGAGAATAAGATGAGAGGATGATGGTGAGTAAAAAGCTGCAGAAAGAGAGAGACGTTAAGAATGAAAGACGAGGAGGTGAAGGGATGGAGGGTTTATTGAAAGAATAAAGGAATGAAAAAGAAAAGCATGGCTGTGTTTCCATTAACGCCACAAAACAGACCACCGTGATGGAACATCTTTAATATTCTGTGTAAATACAAAACAAACGCTCTACAAATCCGTTTATCAAAATATACATAAAGACAGGAAAGAAAAGGGCGGGAGTCTGCCGTTACACAACACAGCAGGAGTGGAAAACACCTGGAACGTGGTCTGGAACGCACCACTTTTAAGACTGTGTTTTGGTCTGTGTGTTCGATTTAAAGGCCTCCAGAGAAAATCGGTGTGTGTGGAACAGGAATGTGAGTAAATGATGGAGGTACAGTGTCACATTTACACCACTGAAAGCCTACAGATTAGTGCCCTGTACCAGTACCTGACTCAGGTAGGGGGCGTGGCTTAAACAGACACTGGAGCCTCTTCACACTCGAGTTTGCAGTTAAACTTGACGTCTGGGTGTTTGGTGTAAAAAAGTGTAAATAAATGATGTATAAACAGGAATGTGAAAACTTCAACATCTCACATTAACTTGGTTTATAACCACAAAGTGTCCAGAAACCAATTCAGGTTTGTTTTAAGACATTAAGAGGATGGAAGAAGGTGTCTGTTGTGGAGGTCCGTGTTTGAGGGAGTCAAAATAAATCATTAGTGCAGAAATACATCACTAATCTGCACGTGCACGTGTGGGTGAGAATCGTGAAGTGCAGCGGTACATCAATAACATTAATAACGAGGTGAACTAAAGAGACGAGGCTACATTTATCCATCTCAAGCTACAATATAGAAGATCAATTCCAAACATTTTCCCAGAAACACTCAAATTTAATCCTCTTATTCAAATTTATTTTAGAAGGCAAAATGGGCTTGTGATTGGTCCTGATCAGAATTATGCAAATGAGCCATGAATGAAGTCCCGACTCTTCCTTTTATTTCACAAAAATGTTTAACTGTCTGATCTGTGAATAGGAAAATAAATCATGTGATTAATTGAATCACATCATTCAGTAATTAATAATAAATCACTTGGCTGAATTTAAGGCACTTTTTTCCTTCAACTCTGAAAAATAAGAATAACGGGATATAAACTCATCTCTGTCCCTTAAATCAGTCAGGAACATGGTTCTAGCACAGAACTATAATCAGAATAATAAAAAAAAAGCCTCAACGTCACATGACTCTTAATATGCCAATATATGCTAACAAGGAGGGGGCGTGTCTTATACACCAACATTAATAATTAATACACAAATCCAAAAATTGTTCACAATCACAACTATGAGAAAACCCTGAAGTGGTGACTCCGTACACACGAGAAAAATAATCTAGCTTCTAGAATATAAAAGATTCTTTATACCATAAAAGGAAATAAGGATACAAATATGCAAATTAACCTGCTTCATAACCAATCGTGTGCTGTCCGGCTGAGAGACACACGCCCTCCAAACAGAAGAAAATTCACACGTTTATAAATCGCCAACATTCTACACCAGTCAAATTATATTATAGCCAAATAACAGAAATAAAGAATAAATTACTGCATGGGGAGGAACCTGATATGCAAATAAACCTGATTTGAATCTTTTTTTCTTTTATAAAAACCCAATAAGGCTTTAAGTGGATTTATCAGGAAGAAAAATCGAGTGTTCCGGTCTAACAGGAAGTGACCATATAAGGCACTGTTTTTTTTTTTTTTTTGAAAGGCAGAAAGGATAATTATTTAAAAATTCAAAGTGGCCGTGTGTGTTCACGCGTGTGCGCATGTGTGTGTGTGTTCACGCGTGTAGGCACTAAGTGTGAACCAGGCAGCATCTATGATTGCAAAAAGAAGAAATATTTTCCCAGAATCCTGCAGAAAGACGATCAGCGTATGGAGATATATATATATATATATGTGTATATAGATACATGATAATCACGTTTTCTTGTTTTTGCACCAGAAGATTAAGTGTGCGAGGAAATAAAAAGATTTCAAATAAAACCCAAATGAAAATATTGGGTTTGTTCAGGTCTGTGTGTATAATTAGAACAAGGAATGATGAAGTGTGTGTGTGTGTGTGTGTGTGCGCGTGATTGTGTGTGTGGTGTTTAACCCTGCATGCGAGTCTCAGATGGTGGATTTGGAGAAGGAGACACGGAGGTGATGGTTTTCACCAAGATCGTGGTTGTGGAACTCAATGAGAGACTCAATGGCCTCCTCCACTGAGCTTAACTGGATTAGCGCCATCTTGTGGTCCTTCCTGAGAAAACAGAACAGGAAATCAGAGAAAGAACAAAAATTGGTGTTTAAGGAAATATTAAAAAATCTTTATAAAACATGGTTTTGAGGTGATTAAGGAAGAACATACTGAAAAAACTTGAAGGCTTTCACTGTGGCTCCTGAACTTCTGAACAGCCCTTTAAGATCATCTTCACCAACAGAGGGTCTGCAGCAGACACACACACCACAAATATACACTTAATTTACCTGTATTACACATGAACTCTACCTGCAACACCTCCCTCCTGTTTAATGAAGATGGCACATCAAACAAATGGTGCACAAGTGCAGGACTTACGGGATGTTGGACAGGTGGAGGGTGGAGGACGGAGGGAAGATGTTGGAGTAGTTCTTGGAGCCAGGTTTTTTAAAGCGGTGTAGAGGAGAGGTGGAGAAGTCTTTAGTGAGTCCCTGGTCCTCGTGTCCCTCTCGGGGAAGCTGCACGGTGGTGTGTTTGGACAAGGTCACACGCAGAGCCTTCCCATAGAGCTTCTGTCCATTCAGATAACTCATCGCTGTCACACACACACACACACACACACACACACACACACACACACACACACACACACACACACACACACACACAGAGAGAGATTAAACCCTATATGCAGTGTGTTCACACTACACAACTCATCTAGTGCAATACATCAGGGTCACTGAACTCCATTTCTCTCTGTATACGTCTTTATCCCTCCATCCCAGTCTCTCTCCCAATATTTCAATCTTCTCACACTAGCTCCTGCTTTTCTTTATCTGCTTTTTATATCCCTCCATCTCACTCATCCCTGAACCACTCCTATCTCCATTTCTCTCTAGTTATCCCTTTCCTCTACCCTGTAATAATATTCTGTATGTTCCATCACTATCCATATAACCCCCCCCCCCCCCCCCTCGGTTCTTATAATTAATATTTACCGAGTTGTGCTTGTGTTGCGTCTGCCATCTGCACCAGAGCGTTCTCTTTCTTATTGAAGAGGATCTTCACTCTCATCACATCGCCGTACACACCTTCAACACGCACACAGACACACACACACACACACACTTCAGTCTTAATGCACAGAAATGATTAAATCAGTGGAATTCAGTGATTGTGTTACAGCATGCACTAAAACACAACACTTGGTAACCCTGCTATGGGTTTGATGGGACTGTCCTGCATTCTGTCTGATAACTCACCCCTGATACACACTTTACTGTACAATCTACATAGTGATCATGTGATCGGATTTAATATGACATGCAAACAAATCTAACATGCAGACATCTAAACTGGAGTACAGAAAGATTAGGGGTGTTTTAGGCCCAAGCAACAAGATGCAACACTTCTGCAAACAGAAAGGTAAAAGTGTCCCTAAGTAGGGCACAAGTGCTGTAGATCGATGACTTCCTCCCAAACTAGCGGTTTTCTTTTCCTCTGGTTATTATTGCCTGGTTTAGGAAAGATTAGACGTGGGTGTATAAACTTTTGGTGGATCATATTTTTCCTGAGTCACTTCTAGATGAATAAAAAAGCTGGAGGGTTTCTGTTAAAGGGTTTTTATGATGTAATAAACAGAAACACTGCATCTCGTTATCTACCCTGCTAACTCATCCCTGACCCCGCCCTGCTCAACAGCATAACTGATTGGTCGAGAGTGAAACCCTATAGTACCGAGACCCGAGACAAAACGGTTATAAATATGAAAACACAAAAATAAAGGAGGAGATGGCAGTGATAACATACCGAAAAGAATAAAGAGGCATTGGGGCGTAACGCTCTTTAGAGACAGCAGAGGAAGGCAGCGAGGGAGGAAGGGAAGGGAGAAAGATCGGAGAAGTGCAGGTTCGACATTTCCGCAGATCCAAACAGAACGTTAAAAAAAAAGGAGAAATAAAAATCCAGGAGAGAACGAGTGTGGGTTTGTCGTTCGTCGTCAATGGGGAGAAGAAAAAAAAAAAGCCAGGATGAGCGAGAGAGAGAGAGAGAGAGAGAGAGAGAGAGAGAGAGAGAGAGAGAGAGAGAGAGAGAGAGAGAGAGAGAGAGAGAAGAAAAAAAAACAGATCAGGTGAGTACACAGTGTTGCAGAAGTCACTAAAATTAAATATCTTCACTAAAAGAAAAAGAGGAGAAAACAGATTAACAATGAAACACAGGAAAAAAAAAAAAGCAAAGAAACAAAATTATAACAAACATGACAAAACCTCGACTCAACACCTCAGAGTTACTTTACTGCTGCTGTGTTTAGGTCTAAAATATAGTGTTTGCAGCATTTTATTCAATAAAAATCAAATAAAATTGACTAAATACCTCACCAGCACTGATCATATTTCTACAGGAAGCACACAGTAAATCACACACACCTCAGGGTTCAGGTTACTGACGAGCAGGACGGCGTGTGCGGCGGTGTTGAGGCCGGCCAGAGAGAGTCGACCTGCCGTAGGAACGCCCAGAGACGCCAACGCGCTGGGAACGCCGGAAAGAGACAAACCTGAGGACGGAAACACGTGTAAAGACGACAAGAACGTAACGCAGAACCTGTAAACTAAGTTCGAGTTTATTCTACAATCCCAATATTATTATTATTATTATTATTATTATTATTACCCAAATTATCCATCCTCCAAATGCACTGGCAGAGAAGACGGCATTTTAGCCACTTTAGTGCTCTAAGTTATATAAATAATATCCCCAGAGTTCAGACACTTACTGTATAAATATCCTTTAGTTTAGTTTATTTACAATATACAGTGTAGATATAAAAATAAAGTGTGGCATAAGATTGATTTTCAAACATCATGGTGTCTTTGTGCTGTTATATTGAGCTCCACACTTCTGGGAAGTTCCAAAAGATGTTGTGGAGATTCATTCAGCTACATGGGTGTTAGTAAAGTCAGGTCCTGATGTAGGTGAGGTCTCCTGGGGTAGAGGTTTTCACATCTTCTGGTCCACGATCATTACGAGAGCATTACCACGTGTGTGTTTCTACATGCGAGACCGCATGCTGCACAGAGTCTCGCTTTACTTTTTATCTTCATGCTCATTTATTGATCATTCGATTCATTAATATTCATATTTATTAGCACAGTCGTGCATTAGTGCAGTAATATTTTAAATGGGGTACAGTCAGCGTTCACAATCATCCCACTGGTGCTTTATAGCAGGAGATCTTCCACATCTTTCAACCCATGGAAAACAGATCTTTATGGAGCTGTCTCCTAGTTGAAGTGAAGGAAAAGTTCTAAGCTCCTGCATCCAGAGACGAGTTGTGTCTGGAGATCATTGTACCAGATGCTAAGTTGAGTGTGGTGTGCATCACTAACCCTGCTTTAATAAAAGAGTCTCGAGTGTGTGTCGTGTGTGTGTTGGGGTATAATCTGACCTGCAGCCTGCTGGAGGGTGAACGCTGGAGGGAAACCGTGAGCACTCGCAAACGGAGATGCAGAGATCAACCCAGGAGCTGAACACCAGAGAGAGAATTATTACATGTTAAAGTACAGAATGATTTACTCCTAATCAGTGCTACCTGAACTACAGTAATATAACATCATCTGCTAAAACAGACGGAGGGTCGGCCACTGCAGCCGTGCTCATACTGAAGGCACTGGTGAGAGTCTGAGGTTCGAGCGAGGAGGGGCCGTCTCCTGTGGGCAGATCGGGCCGTGTGTAGTCTCTGCTCTTATCGTTGTTGTACTTGACATTCAGGCTGGTGAGCTTGGAGAAGCCGATTCTCAGCGTACAGCAAGCATTATAAATGTTCTGTCCATCCAGAGACTGAAAGAAAACACAAATCCAGATGTGATGTTCTGAGATAAGTACAGGACAGTGTTTAATAAAGCAGCACCGCCAGTGGTTGTGGTCACATCTTACCAGCTTGGAGTGCTGAGCAGTCATAGCATCCGAGTACTGGACCAGAGCCTGGAACTGATTGTTTTTGGTGAACGTGATGATCTTCAGCACCGTGCCAAACTTGGAGAAGATCTACTCCGCAGTAAGAGAAGAGAATCAGATGAGTTGTGTACAGCAGAGCGAGTTTCAATCACTATACAACACTGTGGAGGTGGAGCTACCTGGTGAAGAACCTCCAGAGTGACAGGATAGAACAGGTTCTCCACAATCACCCTCAGTACAGGACTCTGACTGCCTGATCCTCCAGCATCCACCCCGCTGAGGGGCACGCTGGCCGTCTGAACTGCGTTCACCGCCTGCAGGGCTGCCTGGGCACGCTACATCAACACCGATACACAGCCCAACTAATACAGCAACACTATACACAACATTCCTGCATATTACACAACTAATAAACAAAGGGGCGTGGCTAAGAACAGCCCACAGACAAAAGGGTTGAGTGAAACCTGATCCAACCAATAGGACGAAGCCATGAATGTTTTAATGAAAAATTGATTTAATATACACCTACAGCAGACTAGTGACAGTGAGTCATGTATAATAGAGGGTGTGGTTTGGGACACAGCCACAGCAGACTAGTGAAAGTGGGTAATGTATAATAGAGGGTGTGGTTTGGGACACAGCCACAGGTGATTAGAATGTAGCTGATGGTGTAATGACGGCTGATGTACCACTTGATTGGGCGAGTTGTCGGTCTTCAGCTCCTTGTGGTTGGAGTACTGCATGAAGACGGGATGATTGCGGATGACCGGCGTGACGGAGGAGTAATAGTTCACCATCGTCTGAGCAGACTCCTCAGTGTTCATCTCCAGAAACGCCTGAGGTCACAGAACACTAATAAAACCTCATGCTCAGGAGAGAAGAGTGTTCCTCTTCATATTCTCTCACACAAACCTGATTTTTGCCCTTGAGCATCAGCAGGTTGGTGACCTTGCCGAAAGGAAGTCCGAGCGAGATCACCTCGGCCTCGTTGATGTCGCTGGGTAACTTTCTGACGTGGATGACTCGAGAGGGGGCGCTGGGACTCCGCACGTCTCCTTTAAACTTTTTACTGTCGTTCCCGTTCGCTGGACACACAAACACCAACTTCACCACACATTTAAACTACAGTCATGTAAGAACACGCAGTGGGTTAAATTCTGGATGGAGACAGCAGCGTGAAGGTTCTCCAGTAAGGGGAACGTACCTGCTCCTGAACTCATGATATAGGGACCGTTAGAGACGCAGGAGGAAAAGAGTTCGTCAGATCCTCTCTGAAATCAGAGTTTATTATGAATAAATACATCATTTTTAAAATGTGCAAAAGACTAATATACATCAGATAAAAAGTACAATATAATATATAGAGTATAAACAGATTCAACTAAATTAGGTGCATTAAACAAACAAAAAAAATCTAGTGGTTCATAAAAATCAACTGAAAACAAAACTAAACGACCTTCTACACATCGAGAAAGAATAAACAAAAACACCTGTTATTGTGTAAACACACACACACACACACACACACACACTGCAGTCTCAGGCGGTTAATAAAGCACTTCCTGATGGAGTGTGTGTGTGTGTGTTTTGGCCACATGACTGGATGAACACAAGCTTTTCCCTCTCCAGCAGCAGCACAATGTCACGTCTGTTCTCTTCATCAGCTTTGTTACTAAACACTGAACCACTTCAGTCACACACACACTCATGAAGGAGTACGATTCATTTTAAATATAAACTCATCAGATTAATAATCACACAGTTTATTATTATAACATTATATAAATTCAAAAATTCAAAAATGTTGGGCTGCTTGTTCAGTGTTCATTTTAAAATATATTAAATCATAATCACATTTATATCTGTTCTAAATGTACCTTAAATTAATACTATTCAATAGTTTAATACTCTGATCAACACAAATTGATGCTTTATGCAAATTAATGTTTATTAGTAGTGAAACCAAACTCAACATGGAGCACGAGGACAATCTTCACGTAAATGTTCCGTTTCCACACGGACGGTTTTAATTGCCGGACATGTGCATCAAGATTTGGCGCATCAGTAAACGTTTAGTGATTTTAATAAATTTTCAGTGGTGTTTATTTTTAGATCCAAGTAAAGAAATAACCTCATGAATGTGCTGCGTTGAAGGCTTTAATTTTGCCTTATATTTATTTCCATTTTTAATAAAAATGGTCAAATAGAAACGTCTTCCACAACTGTACAGAAATGGAACTGAACCGTGACTTAAATCCAAAGCAGACAGAAGTGTGGATTGTGTAGTGTTACACCACTAATATTTATAGATGTATACAAACACACAGCGAGAGAGAGATTTATATCCACTGATCAGGCATATTAATACCCCCATAATGTGTTGGTCCCTTTTTGCTGCTAAAACAGTGACCCCTCAATCATCATCAACATGAACTTCAGCAGATTTGAGCTACAGGAGCTCGTCTGTTAGATCGGACCACACGGACCAGCCTTCACTCCTCACGTGTATCACTGAGTCTCGCCCCCCACGACCCTGTCGCCAGACCACCACTGTTCCTTCCTTGGAGCACTTGTGATTTTTGATTCTGACCACTGTAGACCAGGAACATCCCACAAGAGCTGCAGTTTTGGAGACGCTTTGACCCAGTTGTCTAGACGTCACAATTTATCAAACTCAAATTCTCGCACATTTTTCCTGCTTCTAACATCAACGTAGAGGGAAAAAATGTTCACCTGCTGCCTAATAAATAAATCCATCCACTAACAAATGCCATGATGAAGATCAGTCTTATGATCCAAATGAAGAGGAACCCCACCATTTTGAGTCTGGTTCCTGTGTCTGGTTCCTGAATGAATGTAAACATTCATTCTGATGAATGTTTACATTTTCCTTTTGAAAACATGAATGTTTATTTTATTTCACTATTCACAGAATATTTATAGATCATTTTAAATGTTGATTTTTGAAGGTAAGCCCTGTTCTGTATTACTCTGGAGTGTGTTCAGGTCAGAGGGAAACACTGCTGCTGAACAATAGACATGAGAGAGAGGGAGACAGAACGAGTCTCAGCACTGAGGAATGCCACTGATTTATATCCTTTATTTATTATTACTGTCTGACACAAACCAGATCCACATCGCTCCCCCCCACCCCCACCCCCACCCTGCCTCTCCACCTCCACACTCTTCTTCCTCACCATCAACTCCTGTAATTCTTTACGTTATAGCAGCTACAGGAGCGTAAACTCTTCAGTCCTGAGGATCTACACTGTTACCTCTGACTGTTAAAGTCCTGACACTGGAGACTCCTTCCAGACATTATTAATACATACAGAACTATTCAGTCGTTGCTATAGTAACGGTGTAACGGGGCGGCGGGACGTACCTTTGTGCCGACTGTTATATCGTGGACACCGCTGTGGGAGAGAAAACGGCACGTTAGCACAAATACGTGAGGGAATACAGAGGGATAAAAAGTGTGTTTCATCAGACGTAGAGATCAGACTGTGTCTAAGGTGCAGAAGGAATGTAATAAACACCCCATTTTACACCAACAGCACCTGAGAGCAGGATTAGATCGGATCAGGATCGGATCATCGGCTGTTTGTGGACAAGTGTGTGTCCTGTGTGAAGTGTGTAGGAATGTAGACTATGATCTGGAGGTCAGAGAGCAGCTCTGAGGTCTGCATACACAGAGTTAAACATTAAAAGCTGGAGATGTGGAACTCACTCAATGTCAGTGACGTAGCTGGATCCCAGAGGATACAAATCTGTCTCCAAGCGTCTGCAAAAAAAAACCCAAATAAATACAGAGAAATATCCTGTACACAGAACGCTTGGGTTAGGGTTGCTCTCGTCACAGCATCTACACCTCAAACCTTAACAACCGCACAGGACGAGTGGGCGGGGACATGTTAATGAGCACTAAATATTGAATATTAGTGAACACAACGCATGACCTACACACATTTATTAGGGGTGTAACGGTACGTGTATTCACACGAAAATGTTTCAGTATTGGGCTTCTTCAGTACACATGCACCAAATGCCATCGTATCAACCTCGTATCAACCTCGTATCAACCTCGTATCAACCTCGTATCAACCTCGTATCAACCTCGTATCAACCTCATATCAACCTCATATCAACCTCATATCAACCTCATATCAACCTCATATCAACCTCATATCAACCTCATATCAACCTCATTCCTGTATTAAATGTAAACACACATCTGTATTATCCACACAGGGTCTAACAAATGTAAACTATTCTATTTATTTAATCAATTTACCTTCATTGATTACTCAATCTAATCAATATAAGTAAAACGTGCATTGTATTAGATTTATTCCATGTTATTTGTTAATAGTTATATTTTATTTATAAAGTTTATTGAGTTTTCCCCACATTTCTGACGTCATTCAACTCCACACATGCAGGTGAAAAACACAATAAAGCCAAAGGAACTGATTAATTTCATGCTATTTTAATTGTTTATGTTTAAAAGGAGAGAATTTTAATAAGATTAAGGTATTAATGAGTTTTTCTGAGGAGTTTACTAAAGACAACACGAGATTAGAAGCTCATAATATAACACACTATCTACATATATAAAGAGTATATTATATATAGTGTTCGTTATAATAGTTCGGTCTGGTGCTTAGTTGTGTGTGTGTGTGTGTGTGTGTGTGTGTGTGTGTGTGTGTGTGTGTAAATAAAACTAGATAAACTAATCCGGGTTCAGTTTATCCTCCATCAGGTAACAACCGTTTCCAGAGGTGTTCCGCCTCCATGTGCGCTTAAATTATTCACTTTACACATTTTACGTGTTTTATTTACGCTTTTAACGTTTAAACGCCGATAATAATCGTAAATTAATAAAGAATCTTCAACAGGTTCGATTAAAGTTGGAACTTTGGAATCGTGTCGCTTCCGCGTTTCCAAAAATCCGCCTGTATTCTGACAAAACCCGACGCCTGCACTGGGATTGGTCCTTAAAATCCCGCCTTCCGTGCTCACTATGCTCCTATTGGCTGTTAGTACGCATCTAAAACCAATTCACCAATCACAAGCCGGAAGGAGGGCCTGTCACAACATAGGTAGGATAAAAAAAAAAAAGCCTTAACGTTTAAACCCGGACATGTTGCTCTCCAGCTTGTTTAAAAAGAAATTACTCCGAGTGGAAATCTATAACCACGTTTACTCATCACATGACTTCGAAAAGTGACCGGATAGACCCTCCGGAAAGAGAAGCGAAGCCGTAAAAAGCACTTTCATGTCTCTTTTCCCGTCCCCTCAGAACACTTACCCGTCCATGGCACTCTCAGGTTCGCGGAATCACTAGCGAGTCTCGCTACAAGCATTTATAGACTCACAAAATGGCGGCCTGCCGCCACGGCGCTCTCTGATTGGTCAATTTTTTCAGCGTGGGCGGGAACTCAGGTAGAGCCTGTGAGTCTGATTGGACCGCGTATCTGTCAGGCTTAAAAAGGCGGCTTGAGAAGTTTTCAACCTGAGGTAAATAAGTTTCAAACCGAATTCAATAAAATAAAGTGGATTTCAGTACAAGTGTGAAACTGATTCAGTGTTTGAACTGTGTGTTTTACTTTAATCATTAAAACACACTGAGAAAAGGCTGAGAATGTGTGTAGTTCCCCCTAAAAGCTAGTACCTCAGAATGTCCTCATAACTGAGGAAGATCTCATCCTTCATCCTCAGGTTTCCTGCTCCAGGAGAACTTATAGTCATAATGTTCACACATGCAGAACATTCATACACCAGATGATACACAGAATAGTATGTCACATGCTGTAGTAACCTGCCCTGGTGAAACCAGTGACTGTGCAATGAGCAATTCATCTTCCACAACAAATCATTAGATGATTCTGTGACCTTGACCTTCACTCCTGCTGGTAGTTGCTCAATCATTACTGGACATACCCACACCCAAGTCACTGAATATGTAAATGAGAACACGTCTACTGTACGTTAGATCGTCACCAATAAAACACCCAGGTTCACGTTTCCCAATTCATAACTCAGACTAATTAATCTTCACATAGAAACATCAGACTTCTGAGCGAAGCTGAATTATCAATGCTTTACAAATCTGCATTTTATAAATATTATTTTTATAATAATAATAATAATAATTATAATATATAAACGCCTACATTTTAGAATTTTTTTTTAAATAAAGTTTTGCAGTCATGTTCTTATTGTATCATTAAATGTAGGAGCCAATCCTTTTCCAGTATGCAAATTAAAAACAACTCTTTTTTTTAGGTAAAGTGGGAGGAGCTTGTAGAATCAGAGGATGTCTCTAATTAGCATATTTACATTCATATGTTTTGAATGAATGTCTGGATTTGAAGAGATGGAGAACTGCTGGAGGAATGTGAGTGGACTGTACAGAAGATTTCTGTTTGTATTTAAGGAATGTTGTGTTTGTTGTTGTTTTTATTGAATTTATGTTTATAGAGTTTGAAATGAACAGGAATGACAGCAGCCGCTGCTGTAACACAACAGATTTTATTTGTATTTCTTCCTGCATGGAGAACTTGGAGCACAGCAGGAAACAACAAGAACCAAGGACAGGGTTCCATAATCTACACAAACAGAAACACAGACAACAGGAACGAGCTTCAGGTTCCACATGCCAGAGAAACTAAAACCAGTCCTGCTGGGATGAGTTTGAGACACACCCACACTGGAGTAATTGTGTTTATGTGCACTACATAGTGAATAGTGGGTCTGGCTTGGGACACACCCACAAATGAGTGATTGTGTTCATGAGCGCTACATAATGAACAGAATGTGTGGTTTGAGACTCACCCCCAGTGGACTGATTTTGCCATTTATGTGCACTATATAGCAAATAATGGGTTTGGGACACCCCCCCAGTGGAATGATCACTAATTGATGAATAGTGGGTGTGGTTTCTAGGACACTCCCCTAATGGAATGATGATGGTGTTCATGTTTACTACATAGAGAATAGGATGTGTGGTTTGGAGTGATTATGGTGTTTATGTGCACTATGTAGTAAATAGTGTGTATAGTTTTGGGGGACACGCCCACAGTGACGAATTTTGATGTAAAATAAATTTTTGTTAGCGTTATTTTATCTTAGGAGTGAATCACAACCCGGCATAAACCGTACATCACATTTATTTACACACTTTACACACATCGTTTCCTACCGTAAAATGTGTGTGTGTGTGTGTGTGTGTGTGTGTGTATACTACATCCTCACAGTGGTCTGAGATGATCAAACACAAAATAAAACACACGTTACACGCGTTATAAAAGCATAATAACTCTGTATATAATATTTCTGATCTCACGGATGACGTCAGTATAGGTTTCGAAAAACACTACGTGAGAGAAAACGAGATTTCCTTCAGAATTTTCCTTTAGAAATAAAATCAAATAAGTGAAAGGACACCGAACTCCGCCCTTCTGTCCCTCCACGAGCACTTACTTAAAATTACATAATGAAAATATAAGTTTATATTTATATATAGAAATGTCAAGACTGAAATATAGAAAAATATCAATAGAAATAAAAAAAGAAGTACAAACTGAACAACAAACGTACAAATACGTTACATTTATATAGAAATACAAAGACCGAGAGGAAGTGCATCCACACGGAGCTAATCATCACAACGCTAACTGAGCCCATGAACGTTATCGCTAATAAAACAAGCAGCGATGCTAGTAATGCTTTATTAGCCTTATTATCTTTATACTACCATCATAGGAGAGCAGAGATGTGTTAGCTAGCTAAATGATTAGCATTGTTCGCAGTAGAATGGATGAAAAATACAAAATACTATAAATATAATCATTATCACATATGACATGAACGTTAGTGATAATGACATTAGTATTAGCAGTGGTGTTCTGACTTCATTCCTGAAGAATTAGCGGTCTGATGCTAAGGGTAATTCCAGCTCATTTTGATCAGACAGCATGATTTTTTTCGTCTCGTTTCCATGGTTCCTGCACCTTTAGAATGGCGATATAAAAGATAGCCACCGCATTGTTTCGGCAGTAAAATGGTCTTTGGCAGTACGGTTAGTAGGATTGACGCTAACTCCAAGATTTGATGCTATTATCATTATAATAATAATTTCTGAGTCTTTTCTCAGTGATTGATCCACAGATCTGAGGTAAATGTTGATGTTCCTGATAGATCTGTCACGTTTCCATGGTTGCCAGACTTTTGTGTCATCATAAAAAAAAAGACTTGCGTTCAGGTATAAATGACTATGCTACCAGTGAAGTCATATATTTATACATTTTAGGAGGTACATCAGCAATAAAATCTCCTTGATATTACCTTAAGCAACAGTGATGTCATTAGTGATGTCATAGTGATGTCATTAGTGATGTCATTAGTGATGGCTAGCATTGTGCTAGTTTGTATTCTTTATAATAGCGATAACATTAACAATGTATTTCTAATATTACTTTTCACGACTTCCCGTAGTGTCAGCAGTTCCTCTCTGGATTTTGTATTTTGTATTTTTTTTGTATAATATTTAGTATTTATTTTGAGTAAAAGTTTTGACCCCCCTTCCCCGTGCTCACATGACAGCGCAGCACTTGCAGGGCTGCTTTTCTTTCTTGACCGCGCCCTGTTTTGCTTCCTCTCCGTTTGCAGCCTCGTCCTGTTTTTTGTCATCTGGGCTGGAGGGGGCGCCGTTCAGAGGAGCTTTCTCTTCGTTCTTTCCATCCTCTGTCGCCGCTTTATTCTCGCCATCTTCGATGACGACGAACTCAGCCTTTACTGCATCTTCGATGCCCAGAACCTTCTTGGTCTCATCCTCGTCCTCTACGTTTTTGTAGCCCATGAACACCATAGTGACCGGGTGATCCACACTCGCGTTCTCGATGGCCTTCGCGTCCAGATTTGTGCATTCCAGCTTCGCCTCGATGCCCGTCACCTGCCTGGCTTTAGGGACGCCGTTCTCCACTGGAGAAGAAGGTCAAAATGGAGGAATAAATGGCTCATGACATCTAAGGGAGTTTTTCCTTGCCACAGTCACCATGGTGCTCATCAGGGATAAATACACACCATTCACCTTCACTCTTACATTTCTGTAAAGCTGCTTTTAGACAATGTCTGTTGTGTAACGCGCAATAGAAATAAACTTCACTTGACTAAATCAACTAAAATTCAAAGCTAAAATAAAAAAATTGTGTTAGCACTAAAAGTGTTAGCATTTAAAGCAGTATAAAGCCTTTTTGAAAATATTTTTTTAAAGATATTTAAGTTAAAGGTTAACCATCCAGAAATCTGATTTCCATGTTTACCAAAACTATGATGGTGTTAGTCTCAGTTATAAACTGTTTTTTATGCCGTGTTCATGTTTTCTTCATGTTGTGAGCAAAAATTTAAATTAAAATTAAAATTAAAATAAAAGTCAGTCAGAACATTGGCCTTATTTTAACTTTGTCTAAAAAATAACATTTCTAAATAATTGTAATAAATTTATTATTTATACGCAATCAAACATTTTCACTGAATAAACATTTAATGTATGAATTATAATCATTTATTATAAAACCTTATCAGAAAAAAGAACCTGATTTTTTCTTTATAGTATGTAAAATAAAGAAATAAGAAAGAAAAAAATCAGATAAAAAAATATATAATATTTGTATACAAAATATAGAATACCTTTCCCAGGGCCATCTGGTGTCTGAATAGGGAGAAAAGAAAGAAATTAAACTTTCTTACCCAGACAGAGTTTCAACTGCTACAACCATGTAATCATGATGAAGAATTGATTTTCTTTAATAAACTGTTAGGAATAATTATTGTTTATTCTTTTACTGATCCTTACCTTTATAGCGTCCTGTTTATCTGCAGGAACTCCGTTCTCAAGCTCCTCGATCTCCTGCTCCAACCTGCCACACACACACACACACACACACACACACACACACACACACACACCACATCACATCCATTTACTGATGTCATGACGTTTGTAAAAACGTGCCGTGTTTTTTTTACATTTTTATTTTATTATTGTATTTTTATCAGGAGAACAGAGCGAGAAATTCCTTAATCTTTATACTGAAATAAAACAAAAGTGTTTAAACTCATCTGATGTTACAGATTTACTCAAAACAATGATAGTGTGTGTACTTATATATATATATATATATATTTATATTTATGTGTGTATATGTATGTATATATAGTGGATTGTGATTGGCTGGAGGTTCAGGTGTGAATAGTGGATTGTGATTGGCTGGAGGTTCAGGTGTGAATAGTGGATTGTGATTGGCTGGAGGTTCAGGTGTGAATAGTGGATTGTGATTGGCTGGAGGTTTAGCTGTGGATAGTGGATTGTGATTGGCTCAAGGTTCAGCTGTGAATAGTGGATTGTGATTGGCTCAAGGTTCAGCTGTGAATAGTGGATTGTGATTGGCTGGAAGTTCAGCTGTGGATAGTGGATTGTGATTGGCTGGAAGTTCAGCTGTGGATAGTGGATTGTGATTGGCTGGAAATTCAGGTAAGTTCAGAGCGTTTTGCACGCAGGTAGTTTGCGTTTGTCAGATGAATGTAAATGAATGTTCTGCTTATTATAAACACCTGTACCCATAGTGACATCTAGTACCAGATCCGTCCAGAGTGAGACGGCGATTGTACACATTTCCTAATGACCTCACTGATCTCCATGAAGGAGTTTTGCGTGTGGTGAACTTATATGGTGTAACTGGGGATTTTCATTAACAGCTGGAGGCACAAAACAATTTGATGAACTGGAGAAAAAAATTTTCAAATGAGAAACAGAACAAAAAACAGCACCAGCTTCATTATCTTTCAATATCTATTTATTATAACTCATGTAAATTAATTTGATCTTCGGCACTACTTTATCTGTGTGTGTGATTCGAAGCAGCAGAATTGTAGATGTAACGAGTCAGATATAAAATACGTAATGAAAAATGAAGTGTTATTTTGATCCATTCAGTTGGTTTCGCTCTGCAGTCAATAACAGCTTGAACTCCTCAATGCTGGAAGTGACCACGGTACAAGATGATTATCTAAGTGTGGATTATCACCGTATACTATTTTAATGTTTCACCTGCACACCTACACCTGGATTATTCATCTTCAATTTATTTTCATTTGTATAGCACTTCGAACAATGAACATTGTTTAAATATTGGTATCATCACCTTAAATATACTATATTAAACTATCTCATCTCATCTCAGCTCTAACAGAATATCATCACGATCTCTCCAGCTGAAGTGTTCCTGCTTTACATCTCCGTCAGGGTTATTTAAAGGAAAGCATGGGTGAAGAACCAGGCGAAGAACCCACCTAAGAACACTCTGCTCCAGTACCCGGGTTTTAATCTCGTCTTCCTGCAGCTGTCTCTGAAACTCGTTCTCTCCACTAGAGGGCGCACCGTCCAACAACCAACGCTCCCTCAGGGCCTTCGACTGCACCGCCACAACAACAAACAGTAAACAACAGGGTTATTTCCAGGACTTCATTACAGATCTGTTCATATGTTTATTCACCTATAAAAACATCCTAATTTACAAAAAAAGACTTTGAGGAAAGAGAGAAAATGAAATACAGAAAAGCAGAGTAACGGAGATGAACACTGGAAGAACGAGAATGATGAGGAACTCTGGTAACGTTAGCTGAGCTACACTAATGTCTACTCTCTCTCTCTCTCTCTCTCTCTCTCTCTCTCTCTCTCTCTCTCTTCCTCTTTCTCTCTCTCTCTCTCTCTCTCTCTTCCTCTCTCTCTCTCTCTCTTCCTCTTTCTCTCTCTCTCTCTCTCTCTCTTCCTCTCTCTCTCTCTCTCTCTCTCTATCTCTCCCTCTCTCTCTCTCTTCCTCTCTCTCTCTCTCTCTCTCTCTCTCTCTTCCTCTTTCTCTCTCTCTCTCTCTCTCTCTCTTCCTCTCTCTCTCTCTCTCTTCCTCTTTCTCTCTCTCTCTCTCTCTCTCTTCCTCTCTCTCTCTCCCTCTCTCTATCTCTCCCTCTCTCTCTCTCTTCCTCTCTCTCTCTCTCTCTCTCTCTCTCTCTTCCTCTCTCTCTCTCTATCTCTCTCTCTCTCTCTCTTCCTCTCTCTCTCTCTATCTCTCTCTCTCTGTTTGACTCTCGCTATCTTTCCTTTCTGTCTGCCTCTCGGTTCCAATCTTAAAGATGTTTATTAGCGTGATGGTTTACATGCACCATTGACAAAGCATCCATAGCTTCTCTCTCTCTGACAGAAGATGCCGTCTTGTCTCAGGTGGATGTTCTGTTCATGTTAGGAGAGCAGATCAGGTGTAAGAACATCCTACAATAAAGCAGTGGTGGTGCTCCTCCTGACACACCACCACCTCATCATTAATCTGATCCTTCTTTCAGTCAGGATGAAGTGATGATGATGAGGATGATGATGAAGGTGGAGAGAAAAAAGGCTTTTGTTTGGGTGGAGAGTGGAGTGTGTGTGTGTGTGTGTGTGTGTGTGTGTGTGTGTGTGTGTGTGTGTGTAAAACTATGCAAAAATAATGTCTTAAATGTGGCTTAAAAGTTGAAAACTCTCATTGATTAGCTCTCAGACTGACGAAAACATGCAGCTATTAGTGAACCAAGTTTATCACTTTGGGACATTACACTAATGTACCACACACACACACACACACACACACACACACACACACACAATGATGATGCAAGTTCCTTCTGTAAGTGAACAGTGCTGCACTGAACAATTCAACAATCTAAACCACATCCTCACAATATCCTCACCAAACCCTCACAACATATTCACAACATCCTCACCACACTCTTACAACACCCTCACCCTCACCACACCCTCACAACATAGTCACAACATCCTCACCACACTCTTACAACACCCTCACCCTCACCACACCCTCACAACATAGTCACAACATCCTCACCACACTCTTCCAACACCCTCACCCTCACCACACCCTCACAACATCCTCACTACACCCTTAACACACAACATCCCCACCACACCTTCACAACATATTCACCACACCCTCACAACACATTCACAACATCCTCACCACACCCTCACCACACCATCATAACATCCGCACTACACCCTCAACACACAACATCACTGCCACACCTTTACAACATTCTTACAACATTCTCACTACACCCTCAACCCACAACATCCCCACCACAGCCTCACAACATATTCACAACATCCTCACCCTCACCACACTCTCACGAAATCCACACCCTCACCACACCATCAGAACATATTCACAACATCCTCACTACACTCTTACAACACCCTCACCACACCCTTACTACACTCTCACCACACCCTCACAACATCCTCATTACACCCTCAACCCACATTCCCACCACACCCTCACAACACTACATCCACACCCTCACAACACCCTCACAACATCCACATCCTCACCACACCCTCACAATATATTCACAAAATCCTCACCACACCCTCACTACACCCTCATAAAATCTTCACTACACCCTCAACACCCAACATCACTGCCACACCCTCACAACATCCTCACTACACCCTCAACCCACAACATCCCACTACATGCTCACAACATAGTCACAACATCCTCACTACACTCTAACAACACCTTCACCACACCCTCACTACACTCTCTCCACACCCTCACAACATCCACACCACAACACCTTTACAACACCCTCACAACATCCTTACCAAACAACAAATTCACAGCATCCTCACTAAACTCTCACAACATCCTTGCAATATCCTCACCACACTCCCACAACACCCTCACCACACCCTTAACCCACAACATCACAACACCCTAACATTCTCACATCCTCACCGCACCCTCACAACATCCACATCACAACACCCTTACTACACCCTCACACCATCCACACCACAAAACCCTCACAACACACCCACTACACCCTTACAACACCCTAACAACACAATCACAACATCCACACCACAACACCCTCACAACACCATTTCAACATTCACACCCTCACCACACCCTCACAACATCCTCACCACACCCTTGCAACATCCACACCACAGCACCCTCACTACACCCTTACAACACCCTCACAACATCCGCACCACACCCTCACAACACAATCACAACATCCACACCACAACACCCTCACCACACCCCAACACCCTCACCACACCCTTACAACATCCACAACACCCTCACAACACCCTCAGAACACCCTTACAACACCCTAACAACATCCTCACAACACAATCACAACATCCACACCACAACACCCTCACAACACCATTTCAACATTCACACCCTTACAACACTCTCACAACATCCTCACAACACAATCACACCATCCACACCACAACACCCTCAACCACACCTCACAACATCCTCACAATATCATCACAACACCCTACATCAGGGTGTCAAACTCAATTGCACAGGGGCTAAAACTCAAAGCACACTAGAGGTCGTGGGCTGAAAAGGATAAATATTTATTGAACACACCAAAACGAAATGTTTTTTAACATAAATAAAAGCAGTCAGGAATATTATTCCAGAATAAATCAACTTAAACTTTAAATAACTTTAAATATTTTGCTCTCCATAAAAATATCTCCTGTCAAACACCAGACGTCTCACAGCTTCATCATGCAGATCTTCAGAAACTCTCCCTCAGTAAATAACTGGCTGATGATACTCTGATTTCTCCTCTGTTTTCACACCAGTTTCACTTTAACTCTTCTTCTTTCTGTATCTTCTGCTCTGCATTCAGGTTCTTCAGCTTCTCCTGATGTTTTGTCTCGTAGTTCCGTCTCAGATTCAATTCCTTAATTACAGTCACATTCACTTCACTAATACACGTGTTTACCGCCA
>NC_139581.1:647500-679117 GCF_946808225.1 Silurus aristotelis
ACACCAACTTCCTGTTAAAGGCAGACGCTCAAACCCCACATCTACATCAACTTCCTGTTAAACGCAGACGCTCAAACCCCACATCTACATCAACTTCCTGTTAAAGGCAGACGCTCAAACCCCACATCTACATCAACTTCCTGTTAAAGGCAGACGCTCAAACCCCACATCTACATCAACTTCCTGTTAAACGCAGACGCTCAAACCCCACATCTACATCAACTTCCTGTTAAAGGCAGACGCTCAAACCCCACATCTACATCAACTTCATGTTAAACGCAGACGCTCAAACCCCACATCTACATCAACTTCCTGTTAAACGCAGACGCTCAAACCCCACATCTACATCAACTTCCTGTTAAAGGCAGACGCTCAAACCCCACATCTACATCAACTTCCTGTTAAACGCAGACGCTCAAACCCCACATCTACATCAACTTCCTGTTAAACGCAGACGCTCAAACCCCACATCTACATCAACTTCCTGTTAAACGCAGATGCTCAAACCCCACATCTACATCAATTTCCTGTTAAACGCAGACGCTCAAACCCCACATCTACATCAACTTCCTGTTAAACGCAGACGCTCAAACCCCACATCTACATCAACTTCCTGTTAAACGCAGACGCTCAAACCCCACATCTACATCAACTTCCTGTTAAACGCAGACGCTCAAACCCCACATCTACATCAACTTCCTGTTAAAGGCAGATGCTCAAACCCCACATCTACATCAACTTCCTGTTAAAGGCAGACGCTCAAACCCCACATCTACATCAACTTCCTGTTAAACGCAGACGCTCAAACCCCACATCTACATCAATTTCCTGTTAAACGCAGACGCTCAAACCCCACATCTACATCAACTTCCTGTTAAAGGCAGACGCTCAAACCCCACATCTACATCAACTTCCTGTTAAACGCAGACGCTCAAACCCCACATCTACATCAACTTCCTGTTAAACGCAGACGCTCAAACCCCACATCTACATCAACTTCCTGTTAAACGCAGACGCTCAAACCCCACATCTACATCAACTTCCTGTTAAACGCAGACGCTCAAACCCCACATCTACATCAACTTCCTGTTAAACGCAGACGCTCAAACCCCACATCTACATCAACTTCCTGTTAAACGCAGACGCTCAAACCCCACATCTACATCAACTTCCTGTTAAAGGCAGATGCTCAAACCCCACATCTACATCAACTTCCTGTTAAAGGCAGACGCTCAAACCCCACATCTACATCAACTTCCTGTTAAACGCAGACGCTCAAACCCCACATCTACATCAATTTCCTGTTAAACGCAGACGCTCAAACCCCACATCTACATCAACTTCCTGTTAAAGGCAGACGCTCAAACCCCACATCTACATCAACTTCCTGTTAAACGCAGACGCTCAAACCCCACATCTACATCAACTTCCTGTTAAACGCAGACGCTCAAACCCCACATCTACATCAACTTCCTGTTAAACGCAGACGCTCAAACCCCACATCTACATCAACTTCCTGTTAAACGCAGACGCTCAAACCCCACATCTACATCAACTTCCTGTTAAAGGCAGATGCTCAAACCCCACATCTACATCAACTTCCTGTTAAAGGCAGACGCTCAAACCCCACATCTACATCAACTTCCTGTTAAACGCAGACGCTCAAACCCCACATCTACATCAATTTCCTGTTAAACGCAGACGCTCAAACCCCACATCTACATCAACTTCCTGTTAAAGGCAGACGCTCAAACCCCACATCTACATCAACTTCCTGTTAAACGCAGACGCTCAAACCCCACATCTACATCAACTTCCTGTTAAACGCAGACGCTCAAACCCCACATCTACATCAACTTCCTGTTAAACGCAGACGCTCAAACCCCACATCTACATCAACTTCCTGTTAAACGCAGACGCTCAAACCCCACATCTACATCAACTTCCTGTTAAACGCAGACGCTCAAACCCCACATCTACATCAACTTCCTGTTTATATGGACCAATCAACACCATATTTACTAGGGCTTGTAAAAAAATCGACCATATCCCCAATTCTGTGTGTGTGTGTGTGTGTGTGTGTGTGTGCGTGTGTGTGTGCACTAATGTTTTGGGAAACAGTAATTAGCGGTGAGATTCCAGGATTTATTCAGTACAAATGGTCTGTGGAAGTGTCTTGACCCTGAGCATGGTATAAAGGGTGGTGTGTGTGTGTGTGTGTGTGTGTGTGTGTGTCGGTGAGAGTGAACAGGATGGGTTTGTGTCAGCAGCTGTAAATAAATGAAAATAAATGAATGGTTTTGGAAATCGAATGAATAGACTCTGCACAATCAACTCCTTCGATCTATAGGTCCTGGTTCTGAAAGATCCTTCTGATAGATCCTAACTTTCTCCTGCATTACTGCGCATGCTCCACATGTTCTTCTTTTGGGTTTGGGTTCTCCTGGATTTACATGCTTCCCAAAAGTTCACCATTTTTTGAAGAGAATCATAAATCACTGTAAATAAGTATCGTATTTTCCGGACTATAAGCCGCTACTTTTTTCCCACGTTTTGAACCCCGTGGCTTAAACAACAAAGCGGCTTATTTATGAATTTTTTCACAAACTTCAAGCCAAAAAACTGAACCCCATAACATTAGACCAATGAAATTTCCGAACGGAAAAGGAAAAAACGCACCTCACCTGTGTTCTGAGCTGCACGGATTATTAAACACACGTTGATGCCAAAAGATAAACTCCCGAGAGAAATAGTTGTGAAAGGAAGGAGGAAGACAGTAAACAATGACTTTCTTGGTGGGCTGCTGTTTAGATACAAGCCGTTGTAGCATGTTGAGTCTGGGTGAAGGGAGAGCTCGCTAACTCCAGTTACAACACAAATCATATAAGTACAGACAGGTTTCCAAAACTCGTGCTTTTTTATTTTTCTTGGCAACAGCGTTACGGGTTAGTCGAAGAAACTTAGAAATGAGCATCAGAAAATTATAAGGACATATTCCTCGGTCTTGCACACATGCGGTAATACCGGAAAAATACGGTGGCAGGCAATTCCCAAGATACTGCTATGCTCCTAAAGGAAGCGCAACATATTTCACCCGTTACACCGTGTAACAGACACTCTTTCATTAAAGCCTGTGTAAAGTTCATTAGTTTCAGTGTAGACACGGCTTATTTATGTTTAAAATAAAAATCTTTCTCAAATTCAGTGGGTGCACTTTATAGTCCGGTATATACAGTATATAAATTACAGTATATATATGAAGTGAAATCTTGAACTTGAAATTAAGTTTTCCTGCCATGTGCACTTTATTCCTGGGAGTTCATTAATCAACACTGAATGAATAAAAGCTGATGAGTCGACTCTTAATCTAATCTTGTTGAATTGATTCCCTGTAGGCGAATCTGAACTCCAACCAACTGAAATAAAATGTATATAAATTTTGTGTTCGAGTGACTCCGTGCCCTGCAGAAATACCATTCAACAAAATCCAATGATCTTCCTGGGCCATGAAACTGTGTGTGTGTGTGATGTTCAGATCTGATTTAAAGACAAAGAAGTTTTCTTCTTGAACTCAGCCGGAGGGAGAAGCATGATCACACTGATCACACGCTCTGATCTGAGCATGAACTGTTCACACATGAACTCTTCGTCTCTGCTGCATACACGAGTCAGGAACAGTTTAGAACCAGAATCTAGCGTTGAAGACAGGGGAGTGGTGGCTCCAGCAGTTAAGGCGCTGGGTTACCGATCAGAAGGTCGGGGGTTCAAGCCCCGGTATTGCCAAGCTTCCACTCTTGGGCCCTTGAGCAAGGCCCTTAACCCTCTATGCTCCAGGGGCGCCGTATCATGGCCGACCCTGCGCTCTGACCCCAGCTTCTAAGCAAGCTGGGATATGCAAAGAACAACATTTCACTGTGCTGTAATGTATATGTGACAATAAAGGCTATGCTATGTTATGCTAAGACAGTTAGCATGGTAAAAGACTATGCACTAGCGTTAGTGAGTGATATGTGTAGAATTGAAGTTATTAGAAGTTTCTGGGAAGTGGAAGCTCAGTAGGTAAGATGTTGGATTTCTGATGGTCATGAGTTCAAATCCCAGCACAACTAAACTGTTACTGCCGGGCCCCTGAGCAAGACCCTTAACGCTCAGCTGTATACCTGTAATAACAGTCGCACTGGATAATGGTGTCCTAATGCCATACATGTAAAATAGAAGAGTGAGGGAGCGGCTAGCATCGCTAACGCTAAAGATGATCATCACCTTCATCCTCATTCTCCTGCTCACCATCATCTCCTTCATCATCCTTATCGCTTCATCATCACCATCACCTTCATTCTCATCATTACTTCATCATCATCACCTTCATCCACATCCTCCAGCTTACCATCATCACCTTCATCCTCCTGCTCACCATCATCCTCATTATCACTTCATCATCATCACCTTCATTCTCATCATTACTTCATCATCATCACCTTCATCCACATCCTCCAGCTTACCTTCATCCTCCTGCTCACCATCATCCTCATTATCACTTCATCATCATCACCTTCATTCTCATCATTACTTCATCATCATCATCACCTTCATCCACATCCTCCAGCTTACCTTCATCCTCCTGCTCACCATCATCCTCATTATCACTTCATCATCATCATCATTACTTCATCATCATCATCATCATCACCTTCATCCACATCCTCCAGCTTACCATCACCTTCATCCTCCTGCTCACCATCATCCTCATCATTACTTCATCATCATCATCATCACCCACATCCTCCATCTTACCATCATCACCTTCATCCTCCTGCTCACCATCATCCTCATTATCACTTCATCATCATCATCACCTTCATTCTCATCATTACTTCATCATCATCATCACCTTCATCCACATCCTCCAGCTTACCATCATCACCTTCATCATCACTTCATCATCATCATCATCACCACCAGTGTTGGGCAGTAACGCATTACTGTAACGTAGTTACTTCTGACAGTAATTAATACTGTAACGCGTTAGTTTTTAAATAAACTCTGTTAGCGTGTGGTTCGTTACCTGTTACTTTATTAAATGAATGAATTTGGGCTGAAGTGTAGACTACAGTCTAACAGTCTGACCTGCTTACAGCAGAGACACATTGTAGGATTGGTGGATGAACCACTGTAAACAGGAAGAAGACGCACTGTGGGCGTGTCTCTGTTTATTCAGGTCTTAGCAGCAGTAATGGCGAGTCGAGGCGAGAGCAAGACGAGTTTCTCAAAGTGGAAATATGATCATTATTACACTTTAGTTGAGCATAAAGACAAAAACTTTTAAGTCAAATGTAAGTTGTGTGTTTCTGGTTCGAAGCTCGTATCTACTGCGATAAACAGCAACTCCAATCTGCTGAAGCTCCTCCAGGACCTCCATGCCTGAGGAGCTAGAAGCTATGCGCTAACCCGGTGTTGTGTTCTCATACTTCAGCTGTGAAAGGAACATGTTTAAGAGCTCAACACAACAGCAGAAGCCACTTTAGTGTTTGATTGTGAATCTATTATTCAGCTTGTTTTGTTGTTTATGTCAGAAATCCTTGTGATATATTCAGTGTGTGCTGCTCTGACTTTAATATAATAGTGTTTAAAAATGACTCTGTGTTTAAGTCAGTTTTGTGTTTGTGTAGATTATAACACATAAAAGAGCATTAATGAGAACATTAAAGAAGATTCTTTAAAAAAGGAACTAAAAAGTTACTTTTAACAGTAACGCATTACTTTATGGTGTAAATAATCAACACAGTAAAAGAGTTACATTTTAGATGAAGTAACGAGTAACTGTAACTATTTACTATTTTTTAGTAACGAGCACAACACTGATCATCACCTTCATCCACATCCTCCAGCTCACCATCATCACCTTCATCCTCATCATCTGTCAGGATCTTCTGGGTTCGCTGTGCGTTGCTGTTTTTCCCGTGCACTCGGTATTTAAGGACACTTAAAACCTTTACCCCCTGCCAGATTATCTCACCGGCTTTCCATTTCCCTGGAATTATTCTCACCACCCTGCCTGGTTCCTGTTCCTGTTCCTGTTCCTGTTCCTTTTCCTGTTCCTGATCCCTCTTCTGCCTGCCTGTTTACTGGTTTTGGACTTTGATTCTTGTATTTTGCTCTGCTCTTTGTTGTTGTTTGTCAGCATCACCATTTTCTTAATCATCATCTTGATCATCATCATCACCTTTATCCTCCTCCTCCTCATTACCACAAACCCTTTCTGACCTGCTGCTAAAACTCTGTGTTTATTAGAGAAGAATCTCAGCCTAGTTCCGAGATGTTCCGAAAACCTTCAGTGGATAAAATTTCAGGATTTCCAGAACACACACATGAGACAGAAAGGCGTGTGAGAATATGCAGGAGAAATTCTTCTCCTGTTTACAGTCAGGACCATGTGGGAGGAACCTGAGAACCTTCAACTCAACATTTAGTGAAAATACACAAAACTATACATCTTACACCAGTGTCAGGATTTACAGCTTTCTGCTGATCAACTCCACCCACCCACACACACCCACACACACCCACACACACACACACACACACACTATTCAGGAATGTGTGTGTGTGTGAAAGAGATATTTTGGTCAGAGTGAACAGGACAGGTTTGTGTCAGTGGCTGTCAGTGGAGGTGGTTATCAGGGTAGTTCACTGATAGAGGGAGACAGGAAGTGATGCGGGTATCAGGGTAGTTCACTGATAGAGGGAGACAGGAAGTGATGCGGGTATCAGGGTAGTTCACTGATAGAGGGAGACAGGAAGTGATGTGGTTATCAGGGTAGTTCACTGATAGAGGGAGACAGGAAGTGATGCGGGTATCAGGGTAGTTCACTGATAGAGGGAGACAGGAAGTGATGCGGGTATCAGGGTAGTTCACTGATAGAGGGAGACAGGAAGTGATGTGGTTATCAGGGTAGTTCACTGATAGAGGGAGACAGGAAGTGATGCGGGTATTAGGGTAGTTTACTGATAGAGAGACTGAGAGAAAGACAGGAAGTGATGCATGTGATGGAGTAAAAAATGTACACAAATCAGCCAGGGGGGCGTGTCCCAAATCACACACCCAGTATAGAGGCTGCAGAAACTCCATCAGCCAATCAGAAAGCAGATCATTTCCGGCACACAATGCTAGCTGAGCTCATGCTAACATTACCTCTGACCTGATCGATCGCTTCGGTACTGAGATAACTAGAGATAAATACATTATTTTATTCAGTGTGTTTGTTTATTAAATTATTAATTAAATACTGCAGGATAATAATAATAATAATAATAATAATAAGACAAATAGGAAAAATTATAAGAAAAATATAAATATAAATTAGAAAAACAACAATAATAAATATTATTAAAAATAAATAGATAATAAATTTGATTAGAAATAATATATCACTTCATTTTAAACTAAAGATTATTTTAATTAAAATATAATTCTGATAGAAAAACATGTAAAATCAGCTCATCATTTATCATCATTAATGAACTTTATAATTCAAATCTAAAACCTAATAAAGGTCACAGTTTAATTATAAATGTCTAAAGTGTGATGGAGCTTTTAGTCTCTGCAGCATAAAAACATCCAACTAATTTAATTAACGGATATTGTTTTAATAAACACTTCTGTTCCTGTGGACGCCATCCAGCGCTCTGTGATCTCTACATTTCATATTATATTCCAATAAACACTTCACTTTCACTTAAAAGCTTTTTTTTACAGTTTTAAAATAATATTTGATCGTGTTTTAATCAAGTAATTTAATTAATCAGCAATTATTCTGTTTAATGGTTTATATCAGGTTAATACAAAACAAACAAATACATAATTATAAAGTCCTGATCATGCGCAGAAAAGAGGAAAAAACCTACCTGTCACCTAGAGACACACACACACACACACACACACACACACACACACACACACACACACACACACACACACACAGCCATATGGAAGCTTCCCACCCACCCAGAATGTACATCATCACCATTATAATGGGCGTGTACGCGCTTTCTAACACACACACACACACACACACACACACACAGTGTCATAACCTCTCCGTAAACAACGGCGTGCTTTAGATAATGTTAGGAGAATAAGCGCGCGCTCGCAGTCGCCATCACTGTACTATCGCGCATGTATTAATCTATCGCAACGGAGCGCGCACACACACACACACACACACACACACACACACACACACACAGACAGCGTGTATCGGGTCTGTATGGTGTGTGTGTGTGTGTGTGTGTGTACTCACTCAGAACACTGCGCTTCCCGGTTTTTTTCCTCCTCCGCTTTGTGTTAAAGAAAAATAAACGGATAAGGGTGTGTGTTTGTGTGTGTGTGTGTTTGTGTGTGTGTGTGTGTGTGTGCGTGCATAAAACTGCACCTCGCGCAGGTTCTTGTTTATTTCAGTAGATCGTGTCCCTCTGATGACGCGCCGCGCAAACAAATCAATTTAATTAATTAGATCCCGGATCCTGCGCCTCCTGTCCTGCGCGCGCCTCCGATCTCCTCCTGGCTGTCTGCAATTTTAACGGGGAACGACGCGCGAGCCCACGAGACACACACACACACACACACACACACACACACACACACACACACACACACACACACACACACACACACACACAGAGTCCCTCCCTCTCTCTCTCTCTCTCTCTCTCTCTCTCTCTCTCTCTCTCTCCTTCATTCGGCAGTAGTGTATGGTGATGCAGAAACTGTTCAATTTGGTTGCCAGATTGATCATTTTTTGCCCTAATTGGATAATTGGGGTTTGGGATTGAACAGCACAGTAGTGATGGGAAGATCAGATCACTGTAGTGACTGAAACCAATATTTTTAGTTATTTAGTTAATTTCGTTCAGTAGCAATACACAATTTGTACCCAAATTATATCTGTAATCTCGTACACATCGGCCTGATCACTAAGATCTATAAATCTGCTGTTGGCTGTTCCTCAGTCCAAAAAGAATCTGAAAGGTGATCACGCTTTTTCAGTAGTTGGTCCTAAACTCCCCTTTTATATTCAGCAGGCTTCACCCATAGAGGTTTTTAGGTCTCAGCTAAAAACAGATGTTTAGATTTTTAAAGCAGGGAAACCTGTACATAACCTACAGGTATTGTGCAATGCTTTGTTCATGCACGTGTAGTAGAAAAGAAATGAATCACTCTTAGATTCTACTCGTTCATAAAATAAACTAATTGTTCCTGAGTGATCGTCACTACAGCACAGTCCCCGCTCTCAGCTTCAGAGCCAATCAGACTCAAGTCAAGTATCTGTTTTTGTAATTCCAGTCATATACAGTACACAGTAAAACCAAACAGCATTCCCACAGCACAGGACCATGGAGCTCCACACCACAACACACCACACCACAACACAACACACCACACCGCACCATACCATACCCTACCATACCACAACACACCACACCACAACACACCACACCACAACACACCACACCACTCCACACCGCACCATACCATACCCTACCATACCACACCACACCACACCACAACACACCACACCACTCCACACCGCACCGCACCGCACCATACCATACCACACCACACCACAACACAACACACCACAACACTCCACACCGCACCATACCATACCCTACCATACCACACCACACCACAACACACCACACCACAACACACCACACCACACCACTCCACACCGCACCATACCATACCCTACCATACCACACCACAACACAACACACCACACCACACCACAACACACCACACCACACCACTCCACACCGCACCATACCATACCACACCACACCACACCACAACACACCACACCACTCCACACCGCACCATACCATACCACAACACACCACACCACAACACAACACACCACAACACTCCACACCGCACCATACCATACCCTACCACACCACACCACAACACACCACACCACAACACACCACTCCACACCGCACCGCACCATACCATACCACACCACACCACACCACACCACACCACACCACTCCACACCGCACCATACCACACCACAACACACCACACCACACCGCACCGCACCGCACCGCACCATACCACACCACACCACACCGCACCACACCAGACCACACCATACCATACCGCACCACAACACAACACAACACACCACACCACAACACACCACACCACAACAAACCACACCACACCACACTACAACAAACCACACCACACCACACCACAACAAACCACACCACACCACACCACACCACACCACACCACACCAGACCACAACCCACCATACCATACCATACCATACCATACCATACCATACCATACCATACCACACCACACCGCAACACAACGCAACACACCGCACCACACCACAACACACCACACCACAACACACCACAACACACCACACCACAACACACCACAACACACCACTCCACACCGCACCATACCATACCACACCACACCACACCACTCCACACCGCACCATACCATACCACACCACACCACACCGCACCATACCATACCATACCACACCACACCACACCACAACACACCACAACACACCACACCACTCCACACCGCACCATACCACACCACACCGCACCGCAACACAACGCAACACACCACACCGCAACACAACGCAACACACCACACCACACCGCAACAAAACACACCACTCCACTCCACACCACAACAAACAACACCACACCACAACAAACCACACCGCAACGCAACACCACACCACACCACATCTCACCATACCACACCACTCCACACCACACCACACCATGCCACACCACTCCACACCACACCACACCACACCACTCCACACCACTCCACACCACTCCACAGCACTCCACACCACACCACACCACTCCACACCACACCACACCACACCACACCACTCCACTCCACACCACAACAAACCACACCACAACAAACCACACCACACCACAACAAACCACACCACACCACAACATACCACACCACACTACAACAAACCACACCACACCACAACACACCACACCACACCGCACCATACCATACCATACCATACCGCAACACAACGCAACACACCACACCGCACCACACCACAACAAACCACACCACACCACACCACAAAAATGTTGAGGAGTTTGATGGCATGTGGAATGAAACTTACCCGAATACTTCAGTAAGATTTTTTATAGGGGTGTGTGATCAGCCACACTGTGTGTGTAAGGGGTGTGTGATCAGCCACAGTGTGTGTAAGGGGTGTGTGTGATCAGCCACATTGTGTGTAAGAGGTGTGTGATCAGCCACAGTGTGTGTGGGGTTGTGTGTGATCAGTCACAGTGTGTGTAAGCGGTGTGTGATCAGCCACAGTGTGTGTGTGAGGGTGTGTGATCAGCCACAGTGTGTGTAAGGGGTGTGTGATCAGCCACTGTGTGTGAGGGGTGTGTGCGATCAGACACAGTGTGTGTAAGGGGTGTGTGATCAGCCACAGTGTGTGTAAGGGATGTGTGTTATTAGCCACAGTGTGTGTGGGGGTGTGTGTTATCAGCCACAGTGTGTGTCTTATCAACCACAGTGTGTGTGTGTGTGTGTGTGTGTGTGTGTGTGTGTGTGTGTGTGTGTGTGTGTGTGTGTTTGTGTGTGTGTGGGGGGGGTGTGTGATAAGCCACAGTGTTTGTGGAGGTGTCTGTATAGAGGGGTATTTGTGAGTGTAGATCGTTTTTTTGTGGGATAGATGGGTATTTGTGGATGTAGAGGGGTTTTTGTGAGGTTGGTAGATGGGTATTTGTGGATGTATAAGCTGTATTTGTGGTTGTAGAGGGGTATTTGTTGGTTTAAGGTGTAATTGTGGGTGTAGACGGGTTTATTTGTGGCTGTAAATGGGTATTTGTGGGGGTAGACGGGTATTTGTGGCTGTGGCTATAGATCTTTCTCTTTTAAACCCCACAGTTATGGAACAACCTTCCAATCAGTGTTCGGGACTCAGACACAGTCTCAGTGTTCAAGTCAAGGCTGAACACATATTTATTTAGTGGAGTGTTTAGTCCGTAGGTGTTTGTGAGGTAAAGGAGCAGATCTGGAGGATCATGGATATGGAGTGTTTGGTGAACTGGGATATTTGGATGCTGTCGTCTCCTCACTCTCACACGTTCACTCAGGTTTGTTGATGGTGGTGTGGTGTGGCTGTGTTAATTTCTGGATCTCCCTGATCTCTCGCTGAATGATGTCCATCACTGCACCTCAACATTGTTTATCTGTAATAAATGGACATTTGGTGCCACCCAGATGAGGACGAGGTTCCCTCTTGAGTCTGGTTCCCCATAAGGTTTCTTCCTTATGCCATTTTAGAGAGTTTTTCCTTGCCACAGTTGCCACCGGCTTATTCATCAGGGACAAACTTACACTTATAAACAACATCTTATTCATTTTTATCACCACATTATCTGTATAAAGCTGCTTTGGGACAATGTTTATTGTTAAAAGCGCAATACAAATAAAAATAAATGTAATTTAATTGAATTTGCGGGGGTATATGGGTATTTGTGGATGTAGATGGTTATGTGTCAAGTCAAGTCAAGTCAAGTCAAGTCAAGTCAAGAAGCTTTTATTGTAATTTTAACCATATATAGCTGACGGAGTACACAGTGAAATGAGACAACGTTCCTCCAAAACCCCTCACCACATAAAGTGCATTGTGTGCAACCTGGTGCAAACAGTGCAAGACTGTCACAATCAGGACCACATGGAGGACTCCGGAGTAAATCAATCATGTCTGTAATAGCGTTAAAACATATACAAGGGTCGAGGAGAAGCATGAACCGTAATGCGGGTACAATCCGTAACGCGGGTATATTACGTAATGCCGGTATAATCCGGAATGCAGGTATAATCCGTAATGCTGGTATAATCCATAACGCAGGGAGAGTCCGCGATGATCGCCTCTGTGAGCCGACGTAGGCAAACCCGTCTAGCGTGCTTCCTCAGAAGCGGTCCGAGGAGTATGGACCAACAGGGAATACTGGCGGTAAGGAGTCAGGAAGTAGATCCAACCAAAAGAGAGGTGGAAACGGGACCCTTTAAAGGGGAAAGGTAATGTGGAACAGGTGCAGGAGTTTAGAGCAGGGAATGGCTGAGTGAGAGCCTTGGAGGGAGGCATGGCAGGTGGTTCCCTGACAAAGACAAGACAATGTAGGACAACATAAGACAGTTTAGGACAAATACACAAAACACAAAATAGCCAGTTAACCTACTGTATATTACACAGTGTGGTGTGTAGGAGAAAACTGAGTACAGGAGTGAACCTGTAATTAACAAAATGTAAACAAAAAGCAAAACAGCAATAGCAGCAGTCAAAAAACAAGCATGTAAACAGCATGTAATAATGAAGTCATATAATATAGGTGGTACTGGAAACATGGATGTGTGAGGTGAGTACGAGTGTGTGTTGAGTCCGGGTTGTACAGCTCACTCACAGAGTTGAGTGTGTGTGTGTGTGTGTGTGTGTGTTTGTGTGTGTGTGTGAGTTTTAGTTCAATTCTGTATTGAGGAGCCTGATGGCTTGAGGGAAGAAACGGCCGAATACTTCGGAACCGCTTCTGTTTCGTCTAAAAAGTGTGTGTGAGGGTTGTGTAAGGTGTGTGGGGTCGTCCACAATCCTGCTGGCTTTTCGGATGCAGTGTGTGGTGTGAATGTCCATTCTCAACTATACTCACTATCCTCTGTAGGGTCTTGCGAACCGAGACGGTGCAGTTCCCAAACCAGGCAGTGATGCAGCTGCTCAGGATGCTCTCGATGGTCCCTCTGTAGAACATGGTCAGGATGGGGGCAAGAAGATGAGCTTTTCTTACCATTTTCAAGAAGTAGAGATGCTGCTGGGCTTTCTTGGTGATGGAGCTGGTGTTGAGTGACCAGGTGAAGTTCTCCACCTGATGACCACCAAGGAATTTGGTGCTCTACGGAGGATCCATAGATTATCAAAAACCTCAAGCGCACACTACCAAACTTTCAGCAGCACATTACCTGCCCCACCAGGGGCGAAAGGACACTGGACCACTGCTACACACCATTTAAGAACAGCTACAAGGCACAATCACATCCACCGTTTGGGAAATCGGACCATGCCTGTTTACAAACAAAGGCTGAAACAGGAAGCTCCGGTTCAGAGGGAGGTTGCGCGCTGGACTGACCAATCGGTGGCAGCTCTGCAGAACGCTCTGGATGATGCAGATGGAGATGTTCAGGTGCAGCTCTGATGACGTCAACATGTTTACGGAAGCGGTTGTGGAATTCATCGGGAAACTAGCGAAACATATCCCAACCTGAAACCGTGGGTGGATAAAACCATCCACGACACTCTGAGATCCCCCTCCGTTGCCTACAACACAGGGCTCGCCACCAGGGACATGGATGAGTATAAGGCTGCATTTTAAAGTGTTTGCAGAGCGGTGAAGGATGCAAAGTGGCACTATGGGAGGAAACTAGAGTCACAGTTCCAACATGGTGGCTCTAGAAGCCTGTGGCAGGGACTAAGAACAATCACGGACTACAGAACACCATCTCCTAGAATGGGGAATGCAGAGGCTTCTCTGGCAGAAGAGCTAAACATATTTTACGCTCACTAGCGGTGCTAGCAGCACAAACAGCATGCACGCCGACAGAGCTGGAAAGGTAAACACGTTCACCATCTCGGAGCGTGACGTGAAGAGGGCATTCAAGAAAGTGAATACCAGGAAGGCAGCAGGACAGAATGGCATTACAGGTCGGGTTCTGAAAGCCTGCACGCTCACCTCTAAGTTGGAGGTCCTGGGACTCAGCCTGCCGCTGTTTTAATGTATCTCTAACTTCCTGACTGACAGACCACAAGCCGTACGGATGGGAAAACACACCTCATTCACCCTCACCCTTAGCACTGGAGCTCTCCAGGGTTGTACACAAATGACTGTGTGGCCACTTCACCACCATCATCAAGTTTGCTGACGACACTGTTGTGGTGGGACTGATCTCCAACAATGATGAGGTTACAAACCTTTAGAGATGGTGCCAGGAGAACAACCTTCTCCTGAACATCAGCAAGACTAAGTAGTTGATAGTGGACTTCAGCACGAAGCAGCAGCGGTCATACCAACAGCTAAACATCAACGGGAACCCAGTGGAGAGAGTGGACAGTTTCCGGTACCTAGGTTTTCACATCACACAGGACCTGTCTTGGTCCTGTCACACCAACACCCTGATGAAGAAGCCGGGCAGCGTCTGTACCATCTGAGACGCTTAAGGGACTTTAAACTACCCTCTCAAGTGCTTAAGACTTGCATTTGCACCATTGAGAGCGTTCTGACGGGTAGCATCACTTCCTGTGGTTGCTCTGTGTTCTCCTGAAGTCAACAATCATCTCTTTAGCTTTGTCAATGTTTAGAGACAGGTTGTTTGCTCCACACAGTCTGTTAACTGTTGCACCGCCTCTCTGTATGCTGACTCATCTTTCTTGCTGATGAGACTCACCATGGTTCGTACATATGAGTCCTTATTGTCCAGGTGGGTAAGAGCCAGATGAAGGGTTGTGGAGATTGCATCATCCGTGGAATGGTTTGGACGATACACAAACTGCATGGGGTCCAGTGAGGGTGGTGGTCTTGATGTGCCTCATGAAGCATGATGATGCAATCTCCACAAACCTTCATCTGGCCCTCACCCAGGCAGGAGACAGTAGACTGTCAATCATTTAGGCAGGAGACAGTACACTTCTTCGACACGGGGACGATGGTCGTCGTTTTGAGGGACATAGAAACAATGGCGCTGTTCAGGGAGATGTTGAAGATGTCTGTGAAGACATCTGCTAGCTGTTCTGCACATTCCCTGAGCACTCTGCCAGGAATGTTGTCTGGTCCAGCAGACTTTCGTGGGTTAAATCTGAGAGTTAACTCTAGAGTTTTCCTCACTTTAGCTGTGGTTAGACAGAGCACCTGGTCACCGGGAGGAGGGGTGGTCTTCCTCGCCACCATGTTGTTTTGCACCTCGAACCGGGCGTAGAAGTCAATTAGCACATCTTGGAGGGAGTTGTCACCGCCACAAGCAGGAGAAGTTCTCTTGTAGTTCGTGATCGCCTGGATGCCCTGCCACATGCGTCGGGATTCTCCGCTGTCCTGGAAGTGGCCATGGATTCTCTTGGCGTGTTCGTGCTTCACCTCTTTGAATGCAATTGGCCGTTGCTGTCTTTAAGGCCGTCTTGTCCCCTGCTCTGACAGCGTAGTCTCTGGATTTTAGCGGTGCACGCACCTTAGCGGTCATCCACGGCTTCTGGTTGGAGTGTGTGGTGATGGTCTTGGAGATGGTCACGTCATCAATGAACTTGCCGATGTAGCTACCCCTTCTGCCGCAGATCATTGTTTATTGTGTTGTTGGGGTTGTTTCAGTGTTCCTGAAGTGTTCGGCAGTGGTACACAAGGACATGTCCATATGTTGCGTAAGGCAGGCAGCAAAGTGAAGTAGCACTATTTTGGATCTGGAGTGACCGTTGCGAGCTACTGCCGTGCCACCATCTTGGACAAAGATGGCATATGGGGGTATATGGGTATTTGTGGGGGTAAAGGGGTCATTTTTAGATATGAAGTGAATATTTGTATATTTGTGTGTGAACTCCCACCTGATCCTCAGTATTCCCAGGATAGACTCAGGGTTCTGTCTACACCCTGATGAGGATAAAGTGCTTCCTAGAAGTGATTGAGTGACTGTTAATAATTCATTATTCCATAAACAGCTTCATAACATTACCTACAGATTCCAAGGCAGAGATGAGGAATGAGGAGAGCTTTTCCCGCTTACGCTCTCATCTTCCTTTCAATGTTCACTAATTATAAATTCTTTATAAACTTTAAAATGATTTTACTGTCAAATCTGTTATTATTATATTATTAGTAGTAGCAGTAGTAGTTGTCATAGTAGAAGTAAACGTAGAAGTAGTAGTAGTTAAAGTATTAGTACTAGAAGTAATATTAAGTCAAGTCAAGTCAAGTTTATTTCTATTGTGTTTTTCACAACAGACATTGTCTCAAAGCAGCGGTGAATGATGTGTATTTATTCCTGATGAGCAGCATGGAGACTGTGGTGAAGGAAAAACTCCCTTAGATGTTATGAGGAAGAAACCTTGAGAGGAACCAGACTCAAAAGCAGAACCTCATCCTCATTTGGGTGACATCAAGAGTGTGATTATAGTCTTTAAACACTACAGAACACTGGAGAGTGAGAACTAACATGAGCACTGGAGTGTGTGATTATGACTGATGATCTTTCTACAGTCTTCTACAGTCATTATGGTTATAAAACTAGGAGCTACTGAGCATCTTATAAAATAGCTCAACATTAACAGTAGAATTAGAAGTAGTAGTAGGATTAGTAATAGTTTTTATTTTAATTGTAATATTTTAAACACATGAAAATGTTTTTTACATATAAATTAAGAGTGGAACAAAATACAGTAATTCCCCACTTTATCACGGTTTTAATCTGGCGCCCCGGATTATCGCGGAATTGCATTTGCCACATAACCAATTAGTTTGGCAGATTTTCCTGGTGTCTCGCGGAGAGAAGCAGAGACCAAAACACTTATAGGGAATTGTTTTTATGGAGTTTTATATTGAAATAATGAAATGTAATAATGCAAATATAATTACTGTATTCTTGCAAATGTTTTCTGTTGTGTGTTTAAAGTGTGTGAAAGGAGGATTTACGGCTTAAATAATAATAAAAATGCATTTCGGGGTGGTGTCTGTTTTTTTATCACGGTTTTTTGGTTATCACAGGTGGTTTCGGAACGTAACCACTGCGATAAATGAGGGATTACTGTATTTGTATGAACATCACATACAAATAATCTCTCTTTTCATACATATATATATATATATATATATATATATATATATATATATATATATATATATATATATATATATATAATCCATATAATGAGTTTGTTTGTGACATTTCTTTCACAATGTGCTTTAGAGCATCAGTTGTGTTGTGTAGATTAAAGTGTGAGTACAGAGTCAATATCACTATTAGTGCTACTCCAACTGCTGTACAAATCCAGATTATGTCAAGAAACACTCAGTAATGGAAAGAGAAAAGATCCATCATTACTTTAACAAATAAAGCTTACTCATTTCCAAACATCTCAAGAACTTTAAATGTATCTCCCAATGACGTCTCCAAAACCATCAAACTCTATGATGAAACAGGCTCTCACGAGGACCGTCCCAGGAAGATCAAGAGCTACCTCTGCTGCAGAGGATACATTTATTAGAATTTCCAGCCTCAGAAACAACTCATTTACATATAAATGCTTCACATTATGTCTGAAGAACAACAAGCAGAAGAGACTTACTCAGACCAAGAAACACCAGGAACATTATAACAGTGGAAAACTATCCTTTGGTCTGAAGAGTGTAAATGTGAGATGTTTGGTTCTAAGCAATTGTGTCTATGTTAGACGTACAGAGAGTGGACGGACGGTTCCTGAATGTGTGGCTTCCACTCTGAAGCATGGCTGAGCAGGTGCCATGGTGTGAAGGTGCTTTGCTGGTGACATTGTTGGCGATTAAGTCAGAATTGAGCAGACACTTAACCAGCATGGTGACCACAGCATTCTGCTGCAACATGCAGCCGTCCATCTGGTTTACACTTAGTGGGAGCATCTTTTCTTTTCCAACAGAACAACGACACCTCTAGTTTCTGATCTAGTTACATCAGATGATGTTGCCTCCATAATCATCACATCTAAATACAGGTGAGATGGTTTGGGATGAGAGTCCACCTCTCTCTCTCTCTCTCTCTCTCTCTCTCTCTCTCTCTCTCTCTCTCTCTCTCTCTCTCTCTCTCTCTCTCTCTTTCTCTTACAGAGAGAAAAGGAAAAGCAGCCAACAAGCACTCAAAACCTCTCGGAACTTCTTATGTGTGTTGGAAAACCTTTCCAGGTGACGACCTCATGAGGCTGATGAGGGAATTCCAGGGGTGTGCCAAACTGTCTTTAAAGTGAAATGAAGCTACTTTAGACAATGTAAAAAACACATCACTATTCTTTCAGTGATGTTCTACCTGAATCAATCCACCATCATTGTGACGCCACGTCTACAGAAAGCATCAGTGTTATAGAGACGTGCAGTAGATCAGAGCTGCATCACACACAGGATCTCATACAGTCACAATGAACATCATCACTAACACAACAAACACAATGATCACAATTCAACACGTCTCCTTTCACTGTACATTGTTTCTGTACATTACGCTTCTCCTGGGGATTTGAAATGAAGGCAAATTGTGTTTTTTTGTGTAAATTCTACAGGAAAGAAAACACAAAAGTATAAACAGTTCATAAAAAAGTGTAACAACTGTTTTGAACTGTTTTGGTGACTTTTCCTCATGATGTTCAGCTTTTCACTAATCTTTCATCTTGTAAATGACCATGTAAGTGTCTCTGTAAACAAATCACTGAATAAATACTGTAGATAGATAGATAGATAGATAGATAGATAGATAGATAGATAGATAGATAGATAGATAGATAGATAGATAGATAGATAGATAGATAGATAGATAGATAGATAGAATGAATTATATTTTCACACACCCAGTGTATCTGTGTGAAGCTTCTCAGTAATTCGTCCCTTGCTGCAGTGTTAAACTCACCTTGGTGGTGCCCCCTGGTGGTGACTTATAAATTATAAATTATTATTAATATTATTATATATGTTTTAACTATCATAATTATTATTGTGGTTACTAACTTTATTATTTCTTCTTCTTCTTCTTAAACCATACTACATCATATTTTACAGTATTTTACTTTTTGTATTTAGATTTTCTACTCAGTAATTTAAATATCCATTGTAGGACTTTAGATGAAATTTTTTAACTTTTCCTCTGTCACTGGAGACTCCTTCCATAACCCCATAGAGATATCTCTGTTAATGAGTTGTTACTATATAAACAATTAAACATTAGATCTGCCTGATTAATATAAACCTCCACTACTGTCAGATCTGCTATTCTAGAGAAATAATCACCACCGTCTGACCAATCAGGTGTGCAGGATTCAGCTGTGCTGTGGTGTACAGTAGCAAGCTGGATAAAATGAAACCATTACTACATAAAAGCTGGATAAATAGACATGATTATTAGCAGGCTTACAGTAACATCAATACTGACTCACATAGCTAACAGCTAGCTGCTAATCACTTACAGTGTGATTGAGTTACAGTATGTTGTGTGTGAAGGTGTATTTCGTTCACCTGTGTTTCCCCTTCTGAGAACTTCTTGGACATGGTTCTCATTGCAGAACGCATGCTGTGATTTTTTTCTCCAAAATAAATAAAGTCTCCAAACTTCACCTTCTTCCTGAACAGGTCTTTGATGTGTCTGACGAAGGATGAAAGGAGTGAATCTTTGCTTCATTTCTACAAATCAGTTTGAAATGTTCAGAGTGTAAGCGTAAGAATTCAATTTTATTTTAGCAAAAAAGTTGTTAAGAAAGAAGCCTCTGTTGCTGCTATACAGTAGAACAGACCTACAGTCTGTCCACAAACTAACACACACATAAATAAAATGTCATGCAACACACCCTCATGAAAACAAGCAACACTTCAACAGGTAAGTATAAAAACACTCAGACATGGCTCAGGCAAGGCCCAGACGAGACCCAGACGAGACCCAGACGAGGCCCAGACTAGGCTCAGTTTGATGCTCAGACGAGGTACAGATGATGTCCAGACGAGACCCAGTCGAGGCCCAGACGAGGTTTTAGACGAGGCCCAGACGAGGTCTCAGACGAGGCTCAGATGAGGCCGAGTCGAGTCCCAGACGAGGTCTCAGACGAGGCTCAGATTGCCTCCAAAACACAAAACGTCTTGTATTTTAAAAACTCGAAATACATTAGGATAATGAAGAGGAACTTTTTACAATTTTTCCTCGTATAAAACTCAGAAGGTCTTTTTCACATTTAAAAAAAATTTAAGTCCATGATGCTGGAAACAGTGAAGTCCTGATTTTTTTGTTTTTGAGTTAATTAAAGTTTGGTTGGTTGCATAATCCACTCGAATCAATTTATTACAATCTCATCTTCTTGCTGGTTCGGATATCGAGTCTGATTGCTCAACTTTTACTCTTTCACATCATCATCATCATCATCATCATCATGACACACAGATCAGTCTAATTTTAACACACCACCAGTCTTACCAACATATAAATATTGAATAATTGATAGTTGTGTAAGTGTTTTGAACTCACTGATGTGAACTGATCACCTCTAAGCCCCGCCCCCTTTGTTTATCCCCTTTATCTTGTCGCAACTGTTCAATGCCACTATTTTGAGTTTAACTTTTTTTTCTGAAACGTGATGTACAATCACCGAATATCCCCCCCCACCTACCCACACACACACACACACACACACACACACACACACACACACACACACACACACACACAAACAGTTCCTTAATAATACTAGATGACAATAATAAAAATGATATTTCCAAAAAGTGTCTTGCAGGGTCAGCCAAAGGTAAGACATTTCTGTCCTACATAAAACACATGACAGAGTCACATGAACACCTTCTGCTAGCAGAAAAGAATCCAATGTTAACACCCTGATCTAGGTGAAGATTTGCTTTCTGCCCCGTCCCCAGTTTCCTCCTCCCCCTGAAGATAAATGATGAATTGAAACGGAACCCCAATTTGTACAAACAATAGAAAGACACATCGTCTTCTCGTTAAATAACCACCATCTTGGATCTGAAAGTTCTTACCTCCTTTATGACAGCTAGGAAAATCAGGAATACCCCCCCTCCCCCCTAAAAAAAAAAACAGAGATCTATTTCACAATGAACTCCATCAGCTATAAAAAAAAAACATTTCCTCAAATTTTTTTTTCCTTCTTCAAAGATTTGACTTTCATTTGCTGGTACACTTTCTGCCCCCAGATTAGACTCTGGGTTTGAGTCTCACCCATACTGAAGTTTTTTATTTTTAAATATTTGCGTCATTAAGTCGTTGTTCCAAATGCAAGTTCTTGAAGAAATGATCCGGTTCGGGGTGCGGCTGCCCGGGATCCCATTCCTGAGCGTGTACAGAAGGTTTTTGGTGGAACTGTGGCACCAGATCTGGATGTGGTGGAGGTTCTGAGCCAAATGAGTCCGTTTTGGCAGCTCGGAACTCCTTCCTGGGCATGGTCCGACTGGTTTCTTGGACTTCTGTGCTCCCGTTAGTACTGCTCCTCCAATCCCAGGTGTTGGAGCTTACTGAGGAAAGGCGGACTACAGGATGATGAGGGGCGTGAGCATCAATGGTGACGATACTGCATGAATCTCGTTCAGATGGCATGCGGAAATACGGGGACTCGGTGCTCGAGGAAACACTTGAAGTAGCACAAGAAGAGGCTGTTTCAGAAGACTTTGGAGTGGTTGTGACCTGCATGACCAGCGGCTTGTTTGGGAGTCGAGGTGGCTCTGGTGTTGTTACCGGTACTGGACCTTTTTCCATCATAGAAAGCCATTTAGCTCTAGTCGTGGCACTTTTAGGAGATACAGGAGGAGGCTTGGCAGCTTCTTCTGGGATGTGAACCAATGGTGGTGCACCAGGTCTTTGGGAAATTGAGACTCTGGTGGCTGCTGCAGCTGCCTGAACACTGGGATACAAGGAAGTGGGCAAGTCCATGTCTAAGGTCTCCTTGAACTCTTCATTTGTTTCTTCTACAACATCTATAGAGCTGCCGTGCAGGCCGTCCTCCCTCAAGCTCAATGTCCGCATTTCCAGAGATTTCTGCTTCCACTCGGACACCAGCTGTTTGGATGAAGGTACGTGGAGGGTCATGTGTCTCTGAGCAGGTTCTTCCATGCCGTTTACATTAGCGCTTGCTCTGGGCAGTGTGTTGCTAAATGTCAGCATGGTTTCTTTCCCCATCGGGTTCCTGGGTGCCAGGAGCTCCACGTCAGCGCTGGCTCGCTTTAAACTTCCCATCGAAGCTTTTTCACGACGGACTTTACGGTTCATTCCTGCTGCCTCCACTGGAGCGACGAGCTCGTCATTGCTCTCAGAAGCATGAGCTTTCTGGTAGACAGAGTCATGACCGCGTTGCGTTAAAGCATGAAGAGCATCTTTCTGAGGTGGAGGAGGTTTTTTCAGTATCCGAGGAGATGATTCCACCGAGGACTTGAAGTTTCCAACAGCGTAAAGTGCCTGAGAAGAGAGAAATGTTCTGCTTATTACAAAATAATTAGTGAGAGACCATCATTACTTGATAAATGTACTGAGAAAAAAAGTTCAAATTGAGTCCAAACATCTGGCATTATTTATTTATTTATTTATTTATTTATTTATTTATTTATTTATTTATTTATTATTAATACAAAAGCTAAAAATACAAGATAAAGCAAATTAAAATAAGAATCATCTATTATATTAATTATATTTGCAATTTATAATAAAAAACAAATATATCTACACTATTTAACCAAAAGTATGTGGACACCTGACCATAAGCTCTATGTGCTTTTTGAACATCTCATTTCACATTTATTCCCTGTTTCCTGTTATAATGAGCTCCATTGTTCTGGAAAGATGTTCAACTAGATGTTGTGGAGATTCATTCAGCTACAAGGATGTTAGTAAAGTCAGGTCCTGATGTAGGTGAGAAGGTGAGGAGGTTCCTGGGGTTCCTGAGATCTTCATGGAGCTGCTTTGTGCACAGGGGCATTGTCATGCTGAAACAGGTTTGGGTCTCCTAGTTCAAGTGAAGAAACAAATTCATGCTTGTGTATACAAAGGCGTCTGATACAATTGTCTCTCCAACTTTGTGCAACAGTTTGGGTAAAAACCTCATGTGTGTGGAAAAGTCGGGTGTCTGAGTAATTTTGGCGTTTGAGCTGCAGTCAGTCATCCCTGTTTATCACGGTAGTTACGTGTCAAAACCGAAAGCAAACAACGAATTTCCCCCATAAACGTACGTCACCTCAAAAATGACTATTTCTATTGTTTAAGCAGTAAATCCTCCTCCCACACTCTTCAAACACACAGAAAACATTTGTGGGAATACGGCGAGATGAATTTTGTGTAAATTCATAGAAAGATCACATTTATAGTGAGTTCTGTACAGTACTGTAGCGTAGCCAATGCGTAGTTTCTCTGCTTGTTTATTGGTTGAAGTGTCCAATGACGTCAAAAAAGGGGCGGGGCTAGATACATGTCACTGCATTCTTTATTTTCATTAGCTAGATCTTCAACTCCGCCCTTTTTGACATCAGATGAAACTACAACCAATAAATAAGTGGAAAACTACGGTTTCTTGTAATGTTCTCATTTCTTATGATAATCAGCTTCTGCGCTTTCGTAAACACGACAAGCTCTTTGTCTCGGGTAAATATATGATACACTGTACAGTATTTAGGTATACTTTTACTTAATTTATAATTAATAACAATATTTTTATTCATAAATTACCAAATTTCAACATAAAACTTAGATTTTTCACAATAAATCAGGATCATTCGTGAAATACAAAAGTTCTGTGCCAAAATGAAAAATTGTGATAAAGACGGACCGCGAGATGCCCACAGACACCACATTCACACAGACACCACATTCACACAGACACCACATTCACACAGACACCACATTGACACAGACACCACATTCACACCACATTCACACAGACACCACATTCACACAGACACCACATTGACACAGACACCACATTGACACAGACACCACATTCACACAGACACCACATTCACACAGACACCACATTCACACAGACACCACATTCACACCACATTCACACAGACACCACATTTACACAGACACCACATTCACACCACATTCACACAGACACCACAATGACACAGACACCACATTGACACAGACACCACATTCACACAGACACCACATTGACACAGACACCACATTCACACCACATTCACACAGACACCACATTGACACAGACACCACATTGACACAGACACCACATTCACACAGACACCACATTGACACAGACACCACATTGACACAGACACCACATTCACACAGACACCACATTCACACCACATTCACACAGACACCACATTTACACAGACACCACATTCACACCACATTCACACAGACACCACATTCACACCACATTCACACAGACACCACATTCACACAGACACCACATTCACACCACATTCACACAGACACCACATTCACACAGACACCACATTCACACCACATTCACACAGACACCACATTCACACAGACACCACATTCACACCACATTCACACAGACACCACATTCACACAGACACCACATTCACACCACATTCACACAGACACCACATTTACACAGACACCACATTCACACAGACACCACATTCACACCACATTCACACGGACACCACATTCACACAGACACCACATTCACACAGACACCACATTCACACCACATTCACACAGACACCACATTCACACAGACACCACATTCACACAGACACCATATTTACACAGACACCACATTCACACAGACACCACATTCACACAGACACCATATTCACACAGACACCACATTCACACAGACACCACATTCACACAGACACCACATTCACACAGACACCACATTCACACCACATTCACACAGACACCACATTCACACAGACACCACATTCACACAGACACCACATTCACACCACATTCACACAGACACCACATTCACACAGACACCACATTCACACAGACACCACATTCACACAGACACCATATTCACACAGACACCACATTCACACAGACACCACATTCACACAGACACCACATTCACACCACATTCACACAGACACCACATTCACACAGACACCACATTCACACAGACACCACATTCACACAGACACCATATTCACACAGACACCACATTCACACAGACACCACATTCACACAGACACCATATTCACACAGACACCACATTCACACCACATTCACACAGACACCACATTCACACAGACACCACATTCACACAGACACCACATTCACACCACATTCACACAGACACCACATTCACACAGACACCACATTCACACAGACACCACATTCACACAGACACCACATTCACACCACATTCACACAGACACCACATTCACACAGACACCACATTCACACAGACACCATATTCACACAGACACCACATTCACACAGACACCACATTCACACAGACACCACATTCACACCACATTCACACAGACACCATATTTACACCACATTCACACAGACACCACATTCACACCACATTCACACCACATTCACACAGACACCACATTCACACAGACACCACATTCACACAGACACCACATTCACACAGACACCACATTCACACAGACACCACATTTACACAGACACCACATTCACACCACATTCACACAGACACCACATTTACACAGACACCACATTCACACAGACAGCACATTCACACCACATTCACACAGACACCATATTCACACAGACACCACATTCACACAGACACCACATTCACACCACATTCACACAGACACCATATTCACACAGACACCACATTCACACAGACACCACATTCACACCACATTCACACAGACACCATATTCACACAGACACCACATTCACACCACATTCACACAGACACCATATTCACACAGACACCACATTCACACAGACACCACATTCACACAGACACCACATTCACACCACATTCACACAGACACCATATTCACACAGACACCACATTCACACAGACACCACATTCACACAGACACCACATTCACACCACATTCACACAGACACCACATTCACACAGACACCACATTCACACAGACACCACATTCACACAGACACCACATTCACACCACATTCACACAGACACCACATTCACACAGACACCATATTCACACAGACACCACATTCACACAGACACCACATTCACACAGACACCATATTCACACAGACACCACATTCACACCACATTCACACCACATTCACACAGACACCACATTTACACAGACACCACATTCACACAGACACCACATTCACACCACATTCACACAGACACCACATTCACACCACATTCACACAGACACCACATTCACACAGACACATTCACACAGACACCACATTCACACAGACACCACATTCACACCACATTCACACAGACACCACATTCACACAGACACCACATTCACACAGACACCATATTCACACAGACACCACATTCACACAGACACCATATTCACACCACATTCACACAGACACCACATTCACACCACATTCACACCACATTCACACAGACACCACATTCACACAGACACCACATTCACACCACATTCACACCACATTCACACAGACACCACATTCACACAGACACCACATTCACACAGACACCACATTCACACAGACACCACATTTACACAGACACCACATTCACACCACATTCACACAGACACCACATTTACACAGACACCACATTCACACAGACAGCACATTCACACCACATTCACACAGACACGATATTCACACAGACACCACATTCACACAGACACCACATTCACACCACATTCACACAGACACCATATTCACACAGACACCACATTCACACAGACACCACATTCACACCACATTCACACAGACACCACATTCACACAGACACCACATTCACACCACATTCACACAGACACCACATTCACACCACATTCACACCACATTCACACCACATTCACACAGACACCACATTCACACAGACACCACATTCACACAGACACCACATTCACACCACATTCACACAGACACCACATTCACACAGACACCACATTCACACAGACACCATATTCACACAGAAACCACATTCACACAGACACCACATTCACACAGACACCACATTCACACAGACACCACATTCACACCACATTTACACAGACACCATATTCACACAGACACCACATTCACACAGACACCACATTCACACAGACACCACATTCACACCACATTTACACAGACACCATATTCACACAGACACCACATTCACACAGACACCACATTCACACAGACACCATCTTCACACAGACACCACATTCACACAGACACCACATTCACACCACATTCACACAGACACCACATTCACACCACATTCACACAGACACCACATTCACACAGACACCACATTCACACAGACACCATATTCACACAGACACCACATTCACACAGACACCACATTCACACAGACACCACATTCACACAGACACCACATTCACACCACATTCACACAGACACCACATTTACACAGACACCACATTCACACAGACACCACATTCACACCACATTCACACAGACACCATATTCACACAGACACCACATTCACACAGACACCACATTCACACCACATTCACACAGACACCATATTCACACAGACACCACATTCACACAGACACCACATTCACACAGACACCATATTCACACAGACACCACATTCACACAGACACCATATTCACACAGACACCACATTTACACCACATTCACACAGACACCACATTCACACAGACAACACATTCACACAGACACCACATTCACACCACATTCACACAGACACCACATTCACACAGACAACACATTCACACAGACACCACATTCACACCACATTCACACAGACACCACATTCACACAGACACCACATTCACACCACATTCACACAGACACCATATTCACACAGACACCACATTAACACACAGACACCACATTCACACCACATTCACACAGACACCATATTCACACAGACACCACATTCACACAGACACCACATTCACACCACATTCACACAGACACCATATTCACACAGACACCACATTCACACAGACACCACATTCACACCACATTCACACAGACACCATATTCACACAGACACCACATTCACACAGACACCACATTCACACCACATTCACACAGACACCACATTCACACCACATTCACACAGACACCACATTCACACCACATTCACACAGACACCACATTCACACCACATTCACACAGACACCACATTCACACAGACACCACATTCACACAGACACCACATTCACACAGACACCACATTCACACCACATTCACACAGACACCACATTCACACCACATTCACACAGACACCACATTCACACCACATTCACACAGACACCACATTCACACCACATTCACACAGACACCACATTCACACAGACACCACATTCACACAGACACCACATTCACACAGACACCACATTCACACAGACACCACATTCACACCACATTCACACAGACACCACATTCACACCACATTCACACAGACACCACATTCACACCACATTCACACAGACACCACATTCACACCACATTCACACAGACACCATATTCACACAGACACCACATTCACACAGACACCACATTCACACCACATTCACACAGACACCACATTCACACCACATTCACACAGACACCACATTCACACCACATTCACACAGACACCACATTCACACAGACACCACATTCACACCACATTCACACAGACACCATATTCACACAGACACCACATTCACACCACATTCACACAGACACCACATTCACACAGACACCACATTCACACCACATTCACACAGACACCACATTCACACCACATTCACACAGACACCACATTCACACAGACACCACATTCACACAGACACCACATTCACACCACATTCACACAGACACCATATTCACACAGACACCACATTCACACCACATTCACACAGACACCACATTCACACAGACACCACATTCACACCACATTCACACAGACACCACATTCACACCACATTCACACAGACACCACATTCACACCACATTCACACAGACACCACATTCACACAGACACCACATTCACACAGACACCACATTCACACCACATTCACACAGACACCATATTCACACAGACACCACATTCACACAGACACCACATTCACACCACATTCACACAGACACCACATTCACACCACATTCACACAGACACCACATTCACACCACATTCACACAGACACCACTTTCACACAGACACCACATTCACACAGACACCACATTCACACAGACACCACATTCACACCACATTCACACAGACACCACATTCACACAGACAACACATTCACACAGACAGCACATTCACACAGACACCACATTCACACCACATTCACACAGACACCACATTCACACCACATTCACACAGACACCACATTCACACCACATTCACACCACATTCACACAGACACCACATTCACACCACATTCACACAGACACCACATTCACACCACATTCACACAGACACCACATTCACACCAAATTCACACCACATTCACACAGACACCACATTCACACCACATTCACACCACATTCACACAGACACCACATTCACACCACATTCACACAGACACCACATTCACACAGACACCACATTCACACCACATTCACACAGACACCACATTCACACAGACACCACATTCACACCACATTCACACCACATTCACACAGACACCACATTCACACCACATTCACACAGACACCACATTCACACAGACACCACATTCACACCACATTCACACAGACACCTTCTGATTCTAAAGAGAAAAGGGTTTTGTTTTTAAATGTTTGATCTACAGAATTATTAATTTTTGTTGTTTTATGACCTGATTTTAGATTTACCTCGAGGTTTCTCTTTCAACATAAGGCTTTAATCACAACCTTTATCTAGAGTTCTACACAGAACCTTCAGGATTCTCCTACAGGAACAAAGAACGCACAAGATAAATTTCACCTCTTTTTTAGCTTTTTCATTTCAGTGTCTCAGTAACATACCAATAAATAAAAAACATTTACATGTTTACAGATAGGAGGAAAGAGAGAGAGAGAGAGAGAGAGAGAGAGAGAGAGTGAGAGAGAGAGAGAGAGAGAGAGAGGGAGTGAGAGAGAGAGAGAGAGAGAGAGATGTTAAATTGTTCTTGCTGAATTAGAGACTTTTCTCCCTCTTACAGTAAAGAAATGATGAATATAACATGTCTCAGTGAGAACATGCTGAGAAGAAATGGAACAAGAAATAGTGAAGCGCAGAATTTCAGCCAGGAGAAGTAAAAGGAAATGAAGAAGAAAAGGGAGGGGAAAGGGAAGAGAAAGAGAAGGAAAATAAGGGAGAAGGTTAGGAGAAGAAGAATGGAAATAAGGAGAAAGAGAGAAGAAAAAGGAAAAATAAAGTAAAAAAAGAAGGGGGAGGAAAGGAGAAGGAGAAAGAGAAGGAGAAACAGAAGGAGAAAGAGGAGGAGAAGAAGAAAAAGGAGAAAAAGAAAAGAATGAGGAGAATATTGAAAAAGAGAAGGAGAAGGAGGAGGAGCGAGAGAAATAAAACAATCAAACTTTTCCTCCCCACGTGTTGAAGTAGTAGCTTAGTGGTTAAGATCTTCTGATCAGAAGTTCATAAGTTTAAATTCCAGCACACTAAGCTGCACAGAGGCCCTCAACACTATCACAACACACACAATCCATAATTTTCAGAGTCTTTGTGAAAGATA
>NC_139581.1:679317-706817 GCF_946808225.1 Silurus aristotelis
AAAAAAAGCTATAACAGGATTTAGTGCAACAAATGCTTCCATCCAGAAAATGTATTTTCAGGTATGGTCTTGTGTATCTGACCAGGACAATGCCAACTGCATACTGCATCTATTACACCAGCATGAGTTCGTAGTAGAAGAGTCTGAGTGCTGAACTGGTCTGCCTGCAGTCTAGAACTTTCACATTTTGAAAACATTTGGAGCATCATGAAACAAAAAACACAACAAAGGAAACCCAGAACCGTTGAGCAGCTAGAATCCTGTATCAGACACATATTGGAGAACATTTCTCTTCCAAAACTCCAGCAACTGCTCTCCTCAGTTCCCAGATGTATAGAGACAGAAGATGTGATGCTTCACAGTGGGGAACATGGTCCTGTACCAACTTTTATGAGACGTGTTGCAGCCTTAAAATTCATAATGACTTTATTTAAAAAAAAAATAATTTATCAGTTTAAACATTCGATCATTTTTGTTTTTGTTTCATTTAGAGTAAAATATGGATTTATGAGATTTGTTTTTTATTTACATTTAACACTAGATGACCCCCTCCCCCTAAAAGATATAATTTTAAAATATACATTCTCTCTCTCTCTCTCTCTCTCTCTCTCTCTCTCTCTCTCTCTCTCTCTCTCTCTCTCTCTCTCTCCCGCTCTCTCAGTGCAGTATGATTCTCACTCAGAGGTTAGAGATGGTTTCAGTAACTGTCTCCTTGGTGGTACGTAGGAGGACAAAAGTTGGCAAATGGCTAATGTTTGCTCAATGCTAATCAGGTCCAGCTAGCAGGTGCTAATGCATGAGTTGCCATGGTGATGAGGTTTTCGTTTCCATCTCCAGCTGCATACCAACCAAAAAAAATGTGAAAGTATGAAAGTGAGTCAAGCTTACAGAGATGTAGACTGCTGCGAAACCCGAAAGTGTGGCATGCTGGGACGGGAAAGATTTCCTGAGAGAGAGAGAGAGAGAGAGAGAGAGAGAGAGAGAAAGAGGGAGAAAGGAATAGAGAGGGAGAGAAAGAAATAGGAAGAAATAGAAAATAAGGAACATTTTATTTATTCTTTATCACCACATTATGTGTAAAGCTGCTTTGAGACAACGTTCATTATTAAAAGCTCAATACAAATAAACATGAATTGAATTAAATTGAATTGAATTGAAATACAGAGCTGTCAATCATTTTATTTTTGATGTTGGCAAATATAGAAATAAAATTAAATAAACAGAAATAATGTAATTAATTAAATTAAATTAAATATTGTGTCATTAAAATGTGTTTTACATTTAATATTTAATTTTTTAAAGATCTGATCTACTTAACTGTTCTATATGTTTGTTGTGTATGTTTTCAATTGCAATAATAATAATAATAATAATAATAATAATAAAAATGCACTCTAAGTGTGAGGCAGAAAAAATAATAACTGACAGTCTGCCACTTAATATGTTCCTAAAGGGGAACTCAGATTGTAGTTATGTTCCACATGTAAAAAAGAGTGGATTCAGTACTTGTACACGTGTGTGTCAGGAATCCACCTGCCACGCCCCCTTCGGCGGCTGTCATTGCCTCCGCATTCCATGAAGCCCCTGGCTTCATTGGGCACACCTGGGACTCATTCATCCGCTCATCACCAGCACCCATATAAAGTTCCTGAGTTCCCCGGAAGGTGACATCGCACCAATGAACCCCGCCGAGGTCATCGCTCGGCCTCTGAGCTCCATCGAGGGCGTCGCCTGGCGTCAGGGCTCGGCTAAAAGCATGGCTTGTCCTCGAGACTCCGTCAGGGGCATCGTTCCATCTCCGGTCTCCATCCAGGAGGTTTTCCAGCCCGTGAGCCTCGTTGAGAGCTCCACCCTGCCTCCGGCTGTCGCCAAGGTCGCCGTGCCGGTCCGGGTTTCCATGGTGGAAGGGGCTTTGTTCCAGACCTCCGTAGAGGACATCACTCCGTTCCTGTTCCCCATAGTGGACGCCGCTCAGTTACAGAATGCCGCCGAGAACGTCGCTCAGCCTCCGGTCTCCGCTGAGGGCGTCGCTCCATTCCAGGATTCCGTGGGTGACATCGCTCTGCTCCAGCCCTCCCTGGTGGGCATCACTCCGCTTCAGCCCTGCATGGTGGGCGTTACTCCGCCCCTGAACACCACCGAGGGCATCTCTCGGCCTCTGTTCTCCGCCATGGACATCACTCAGCCTCTGGACTCTGCTGCGGGCGCTGCTGGGTTCCTGTCCTTTACCGGAAGCGTCTCCGCCTCCGGCCTCCGCTGTGGGCGTACTGGGCTCCGTTCCAGACCCTTCTGGGTGGCGTCGCTCGGCCTCTAGTCTCCGCAGGGGGCGTTGCTCCATTCCCGGTCTCCCTGGGTGACACCTCTCGGCTCTAGTTCTACATGGTGGGCGTCACGCAGCCTCCGGTGTCCGCCGAGGACATTGCCCTTTTTCCGGTCCTCGCCGAGGGTTTCACTCCATTCCAGGCCTCTTTGGGGTAAACCTCTCGACTCCAGTCCTCCGCAGTGGACATCGCTCTGCTCCAGACCACCATGGTGGGAATCGCTCCGCTTCCTGTCTCCGCTGAGCGCGTCATCCTGCCTCTGGTCCTCGCCATAGGCTTCGGGTCCTTCCCGTCTTTCCCCGGTTCCGTGGCAGTTCCAGCCGGGTCCACTTTGGCCCTGGACCGTTAGAGGGGCCCTCCTCTAAGTGCCCTGGCCCTCCAGGCTTTCTGTGGGTTGGGGGTGTCCAGTGCCACCCCTTTGGGGGGGGGTCAGGATTCCACCTGCCATGCCCCCTTCGGCGGCTGTCATTGCCTCCGCGTTCAATGAAGCTCCCAGCTCCCATATAAACCCCTCACTTCCACATTTTCGCTGTCCGTTATATGGTACTTGAGACTCTCTCTCTCTTCGTGTGGACCGCGCCTCTTTCCAGGCGCACCTTGGATATTACTTTCACACCTCGGATTCCGACTCGGACATTGTGGACCGCGCCTCTTTCCAGGCGCACCACGGATATTACTTTCCTGCTCCGGAACTCCGCTTTGGACATCGTGGGCCACGCCTCTTTCCAGGTGTGTCACGGATATCTCCTCAGAGCTTTACTTTAGAGCATACTCTTCACATCCTCACCTTTTCTCAATAAAACCCGTTTCATTGACTACGGCTTCCCCCTCTGTTTCTCTCGCATGAAAGTGTGCACTGATACAATTTTTTCGGTACAAATACGTGTACCCTTACCCCCTTACTGTGTATGTGTATATGTGTGTCTATGTATGTGTGTATTTAAATATTTGCGTGTGTATGTATGTGTGTGTATGTATGTGCGTAATGTACATATGTGTGTAGATGTGTGTGTGTGTGTGTGTGTGTGTGTAAGTATGTATGTCTGTGTATATGTATGTATGCATGTATGTATGTATGTATGTATGTATGTATGTATGTATGTTTGTATGTGTTGTGTGTGTGTGTGTATTTTTGTGTGTGTGTGTGTGTGTGTATATATATGCATGTATGTATGTTTGTGTATGTATTTGTGTATGTATGTGTGAGTATACAGTGTGTGTGTGTGTGTGTGTGTGTGTTACCTAGCGGACTGGATAGCATAATGGTCACGTCCTGAACAGATGTCCTGGGTGATGTAGGGCTCTTTGAGGCAGGAGACTCCAGGCAGGGTGTAATTTGGTTTACAGACAGTGAGGAAGAACGGAGTATGATAACCAGTACAGAGCTGAATAACATCCGTCACAAGGGCTGTAGAACATAACCCAAACACATGTACACCTACAGAGAGAGAGAGAGAGAGAGAGAGAGAGAGAGAGAGAAATGGAGAACTAATCACAGATATTCTGTGAATGGAGGCTTCTAAAATCCTCCTGTTTCTTCATGTAATCCCAGACTGCCAAAACTATCACTTCCAGGACTCCTTGTTCTTCCCTACACTGAGAGTAGTTCTTAATGACATTAGCTGCATTTCTGAGGTTGTTGTCCTGCTGCAGAATAAATTTGATGAAGTATCTGCCTGGATTTCTCAGCATTGAGGGTCACTATTAATCTTAACCCCATCTCCATCTGCAGAAATGCAGCTCCAAACCTGCCAGTAACCTCCACCATGCTTCACTGTTGCCTGCAGATATTCATTATTGTTCCACTCTCAAGACCTTCAGCATCCTGCCTCCTGCCACAGCAAATATTTAAAGTTTTGTACAGATGTACAGACAGGCAGAGAGACAGACAGACAGAGAGACAGACAGACAGGCATACTGAGACAGACAGACAGAGAGACAAACAGACAGACAGACATTACCTACAAACCGAACAGTTCTGCGCAGGAAGGAGTTGAAGCTGCAGCCACTGGCATTGATGCTGCCTTCCGAACCAGGACTGAACTTCACTCTGGATCTCGTGCAGTACATCAAAGCCTCAGCCAGCATAATCTAAATCAACCACACACACACACACACACACACACACACACACACACACACACACACACACACACACACACACACACACTAAAGTTTACCTCTGATACACTATCATAGATTCCCCTCCTGTTCCCATAGCAACAAAATCCAGTGTCTCTATGTTATTATATCAGTGTTTGCATTTTAGAGTGGGGGTGTTTTAAGTCAATTTTACACCGTGTGTGTGTGTGTGTGTGTGTGTGTGTGTGTGTGTGTGTGTGTGTGTGTGTGTGTGTGTGTGTGTGTGTGTGTTACCGAGGCAGCAGGCCCAGCAAAGGCAAGACTCAGGAGCATGAGCAGGGGGATGAGCTCGTCTCCCGTCTCCACGTATGGTTTACTCAGAGCCTGGTCATAACAACGGAATCCGGATTTAACTGGCTGGAGGACGTCAGTTAACTCTAGAAAGTACAGCGAGATCATCGAGGAGGCCACGATGGGCAACTGAGAGAGAGAGAGGGAGACAGAGAGAGATAGATAGAGAGAGAGAGAGAGAAAAAAAGAGAGAGAGAGAGAGAGAGAGAGAGAGAGAGAGAGAGAGAGAGAGAGAGAGAGAGAGAGAGAGAGAGAGAGAATGTATATTTTAAAATTATATCTTTATATAAATGCGGTCACTTGAATTAAATTCAGAAAATAATTACTAACTCTAAAGCAGACTCTTAAATCGGAATGTTAGGTCATTATTTACTCAGAGAAAATTTCTGGAATTCAAAGTCGTGTTGCGCAGCTGATTTAAACACAAACACACACTGTAAAACAGCACCTGATCCAACACACACTGTAAAACAGCACCTGATCCAACACACACTGTAGAACAGCACCTGATCCAACACACACCGTAAAACAGCACCTGATCCAACACACACCGTAAAACAGCACCTGATCCAACACACACCGTAAAATAGCACCTGATCCAACACACACTGTAGAACAGCACCTGATTTAATATAAGATTGTAAATGAAGTGTGGATTTATGGCTCAGGTGTGAATAATGATGTGTGTAAATCCAACAGTGCATACACACTTCTATTCCATGATGTAACATCCATATGTTAATGCAGTTGACTAATTCAGACAACAGCCAATAGGGATGAAGAGACACCACGTACCCAAGTGAAGTGCTGCTCTATAAATGCCTGTGTTGGTTCACGTAATTAAGATGAACGATGATGTCATCATTCAGCCTCCAGTGTTACAGTCCTGCTGCTTCTGTTTGTACAACACAACATGCTGAACGCTGCCATATGGCACTGTTAATGCTGCTCTACTTCCTCTAGTGCTCCATACACACACACACACACACACACACACACACACATTCAAAAGTGTCCCATAACGTTGTAAAAAGCTGCATAAGATCTAACATGTCCGAGTTTCACCTGCTTGCTTTAATAAGTATTTGGTCTGTTACTATATAAACACTATATACTTTCACTTTATTATTTTTCATTGCTACAGGGATGACACCAGCTGTTTTTGTCCTCCAAGCCAAACTGTACCCTTCCTTCTTGATTCTCGTGCAATTTTCTCACAAATTGTGATGAATTTTGACACGGCAGAGGTTCTTCTGGATGGAATTGGACATTTGACAAAATTCAATAGTTTCTCACTTTCTATTGTTAACTCTATAGTCTCCTCATCTCAGTGTAAGAGTCTGGGTGTTGTCCTTTATAGTACATTGTCTTTTGAAAAGCATGTGAATTGTTCATTTGAATTACTCGGTCTGTGTACTTCCATCGTCGGAACATCAGCCGTCTTTGTCTGTTCCTCACAATTCCTCCATTCCACCGCTGTTCTTGTAGATGCTCTTTATACCTCGTGCACTGACTATTGTAACTCTCTTGTTTGGGTTTCCTCACAAACTTCATATAATTCAATTGGTCTAGAACTCAGCTGCCTGTATAATTACTAGAAGCTCCTCCATCGAGCAGATCTCCCCTGTTCTTTATCATCTACACTGGCTTCCTGTCAAATTTAGAGTACAAGATTCTGCTTCTCACTTTCAAAGCTCTTCATAAACTTGCATCCTCATACATCTCTGACTTGCTTCATACCTACACCACACTCTCAGATCTTCCTCATCTGTTTCCCCTCACTGTACCTTCTGTCTGTTTAGTCACTTGGTGTTTGGGGCATTTAGCTGGGCTGCTCCTCATCTCTGGAATTCTCTTCCACAATCAATATAAGATTGTGACTATCTGACCATTTTATATCCTCCCTCAAAACTCATCTGTTCAGATAAACTTTTTCTGATTCATTTTAACAGTTAAATAGCTGTTTGTTGTTGTTGATTTTATGATTCATTCTACTGTACAGTGTCCTTAAATGCTTTAAACGGTGCCTTTAAATAACATTTTTAATTATTTATTAACTTTCTTTTGGCTTCTCCCATTAGGGGGCGCCACAGCGGATCATCCGCATGTTTGATTTGGCACGTTTTTACGCTGGATGCCCTTCCTAACACAACCCTCCCCATTTATCCGGGGTTGGGACCGGCAATAAGGCTTGTGCAACCCTAATGGCTTTGTTGTTGTTCTTTGATTTTATGATTCATTCTACTGTACAGTGTCCTTGAGTGCTTTAAAAGGTGCATTTAAATAAAATGTATTATTATTTATTAAAAAGGCAAAATAGTGTGAAGTCAATGCAAATTAACTAATTAATTAGCAACCATAGAATCCATAATCACACCTCTAATTATAACTTCACCCCTTACCATAACTATATAATCCATGGCAACACCTCTAATTATAACTCCACCAATCCACCCCTCACCATAACCACACCTCATAAGAACTCCACGCCTGACAATAACATACTCATGGCCACACCTTTTATTATAACCCCACACCTTTATCATAACCACTCTATAGTCACACACATTATAGCTGACCATAACACTATTTAACATAAACAAGTGCAAAATCCAAAACTACTCCTTTTAAAAAAAAACCCATTTCTCAAATTAACACCTTAAAGCCACACCCATTTATTTACATCACTGTATCTCACACCTACTGGGCACTTCCAGGGCAGTGGAGACTCCCGGCGCATGTGGCAGCGCATCCAGGCCTTCACAAACTACAAGACAACAAAACCTGCTTGTGACCATGACGCCTCCCTCTCCAATGCACTAAACGACTTCTACGATCGGTTAGAGGTGCAGAACAACATGGCGGCGAGCAGGACCACCTCTCCTCTCAGTGACCAGGTGCTCTGTCTATCCACAGCTGAAGAGAGGAAAACTATATGCAAAGTAAACCCACGGAAGTCTGCTGGACCAGACAACGTTCCTGGCAGAGTGCTCAGAGGATGTGCAGAAGAGCTAGCGGATGTCTTTATCGACATCTTCAACATCTCCCTGAACAGCACTGTTGTTCCTACATGTCTCAAGACGTCGACCATCGCCCATCATGATGAAGTGCTTTGAGAAGGTCATGAGGCACATCAAGACCCATCTTCCACTCTCATTGGACCCCATGCAGTTCGCATATCATCCAAACCACTGCACAGACGATGCCATCTCCACGACCCTTCATCTGGCCCTCACCCACCTGGACAACAAGGACTCATATGTATGAATGCTGTTTATAGACGTCAGCTCAGCATTCAACACAATCATTCCTCAGCACCTGATTGAGAAGCTGAGCCTACTGGGCCTGAACACCTCCCTCTGCAACTGGATCCTGGCCTTCCTGACTGGGAGACCTCAGTCAGTCCCGATCGGGAACAGCATCTCCAGCACCATCACACTGAGCATTGGGGAACCTCAGGGCTGTGTGCTTAGTCCACTGCTGTTCAAATCAAATCAATCAAATCAAATTAAATCAAATTTTATTTGTCACATACACATACATACAGAGTACAACATGCAGTGAAATGCTTTTTACGATGGTCCGGCATGAGGGAATAGGGTGGGAAGAAAAATAAACCAAGAAAAAGAAGGCAGATAAATAAAGAGTATAAACTATATAAAATATACAAAGATATATATATATATATATATATATATATATATATATATATATATATATATATATATATATATATATATATATATATATACAAGGTATGCTTATGAAAACAGTAAACAGTAAAAATTTATGGTGGTTGATCTGATTGTCCTTAAGTGACCGTGTGGGGTATGGTGTGGTATAAAGTGACCATGTGTGGTATGGTGTGGTATAAAGTGACTGTGTGCGGTATGGTGTGGTATAAAGTGCACTGTGAAAAACAGTGTGAAAAAGTGTGATGATGGAGAGAGTGAACAGTTTTTTTAGATCCTGGGTGTTTCCTGGTCCAAACTCCGAATGGCCTGCGGGAAGAAGCTCTTCCTTATTCTCTCTGTGTTCGCTTTCAGGGAGCAAAAGCGTTTCCCTGAACATAACAAAGAAAAGAGTCCATTGTTGGGATGGCTGAGGTCCTTCACAATCTTCCTGGCTCTGGTCCTGCACTGCGTGCTGTAGATGTCCTGCAGGTTAGGGAGCTCAGTGTGGATAATACAATCAGCTGAACGCACCACCCTCTGGAGGGCTCCCCTGTCCTGCATGGTGCCAGGAAGTCACAAACCAGGAAGTGATGCTACCCGTCAGGACGCTTTTAATGGTGCACGTGCAAAATGTCTTTAGCACCTGAGAGGGTAGTTTAAAGTCCCTTAAGCATCTTAGATGGTACAGATGCTGCCGGGCTTCTTTACCAGGGTGTTGGTGTGACAGGACCAAAACAGGTCCTGTGTGATGTGAACATCTAAGTACCGGAAACTGTCCACTCTCTCCACTGGGGTCCCGTTGATGTTTGGTGGTTGGTATGACCGCTCCTGCTTCATGCTGAAGTCCACTATCAACTATTAGACTTGCTGACATTCAGGAGAAGGTTGTTCTCCTGGCATCATCTCTCCAGGTTTTAAACCTCCTGTAGTTAGGTCGTCTCATCATCTCATCATCAGAACACAACCCTGGGGAGCTCCAGTGCTGAGGGTGGATAAGGTGTGTTTTCCCACCTGTATGGCTTGTGTTCTGTCTGTCAGGAAGTTAGAGATCCATTGACACAGCGGCAGGCTGTGTAAATTAACACAGGTCCCAGGACCTCTAACTTAGAGGTGACCGTGGAGGGAATTATAGTGTTAAATGCTGAACTGTAGTACACAAACAGCATCTTTGTATAATTCCCTTTTTTTGTAGTCTAGGTGGCTCATCGTAGTGTGGAGGAGATGGTGTAAATAGCGTCCTCAGTAGAATGGTTCGGGCGGTATGCGAACTGTAATGGGTCCAGTGTGTCTGGTAGTGATGCAGGGATAAAGTCTCTGAGCAGTCTCTCAAAGCACTTCATCACTACAAGGTCAAGGCTACAGGGTGGTAGTCATTAAGGCAGGTGGGCTGGGCTTTTTCGGGACTGGTACAATGGTGGACTGTTTGAAGCATGAAAGGACAACAGACTGATCCAGTCAGACATTGAATATCTCAGTGAACACCGGTGCTAGCTGGTCAGCGCAGGCTTTCAGAACTCGACCTGTGATGCCATCTGGTCCTGCTGCCTTCCTTCACTCTCTTAAATGCCCTCCTCACGTCATGCTCTGAGATGGTGAACGTGCTCTCTCGGTGTGCATGCTGTTTGTGCCGCTAGCGTCGCTAGCGTGTTTAGCTGCAGCCTTGAAGAGACCGTAAAAGATGTTTAGCTTGTCTGCCAGAGAAGCCTCTGCATTCCCCATTCTAGAAGATGGTGTTCTGTAGTCCGTGATTGTTTTTAGTCCCTGCCACAGGCTCCTAGAGCCACAATGTTGGAACTGTGACTCTAGTTTTCTCCCGTAGCACCACTTTGCATACTTCAGCCTTGTACTTGACCATGTCCCCGGTGGTGATCCCCGTGTTGTAGGCAGCGGAGCGGGATCTCAGAGCGTCGCGTATGGTTTTATCCACCCGTGGCTTCTGGTTGGAAAACGTTCTGATGGTGGTTTTCTGCACCGTATCATCCGCTAGTTTCCCAATGAATCCCACAACCGCTTCCATAAACATGTTGACGTCATCAGAGCTGTGCCTGAACATGTCCCAGTCTGTGTCATCTAAAGCGTCCTGCACAATTTTTCAGTCCAGCGCACGACCTCCCTCTGAACCGGACCTTCCTGTTTCAACCTTTGTTTGTAAACAGGCATGAGGAAGATGGCGGCATTGTCCAATTTCCCGAACGGTGGACGTGATTGTGCCTTGTAGCCGTTCTTAAATGGTGTGTAAGAGTGGTCCAGTGTCCTTTCGCCCCTGGTGGGGCAGGTGATGTGCTGATGAAAGTTCGGTAGTGTGCGCTTGAGGTTGGCACTATTGAAGTCTCCCACCACAGCGCCGCGTCCCGATGCTGTGTTTGGTGAAGTGTTATTGTCTCATGTAAGTCCCATACTGCAGTGTCCATGTCCACTGTCCACCTGACTATAACTGAGCTGAATTCCCGAGGTAGATAAAAGGGCCGACATTTGATGGTCAGTAGTTCCAGATTTAGTGTGCAGGAGCGTGAAAGTGGAACGATGCTCGCGCTGTTGCACCAGTGGTTGTTTACCATCAGACACACTCCACCTCCTCTTGACTTCCCAGTGTTCTGTCCATGCGGTAAACCAAAAAAAATTTGGCCGGCTGGATGGCGTGGTCCAGTACCGCTGGGTTCAGTCATGTCTCAGTGAAGCAGAGAAGGTTGCAGTTCCGAGCTGTGTAGCAATGCACAGCTCGAATCACATCAAGTTTGCCGATGACACGACCATGGTGGGTCTCATCAGCAAGAACGATGAGTCAGCATACAGTAAGGAGGTGCAACAGTTAACAGCCTGGTGTGGAGCGAATAACCTGTCTCTGAACGTTGACAAAACCAAATAGATGGTTGTTGACTTTAAGGGGAATACAGAGCGACCATTCTCCACTGATCTTTGATGTATCCTCCGTGGAGATCGTCAAGAACACCAAATACCTTGGTGTTCATCTGGTGGAGAACTTCACCTGGTCACTCAATACTAGTTCCATCACCAAGAAAGCCCAGCAACATCTCTACTTTCTGAGAAGGCTAAGTAAAGCCCATCTCCCTTCCCCCATCCTGTTCACGTTCTACAAGGGGACCATTGAAAGCATCCTGAGCAGCTGCATCACAGCCTGCTTTGGGAACTGCAACGTCTCGGATCACAAGACCCTACAGAGGATAGTGAGGACAGCTGAGAATATTATCAGAGTCTCTCCCCCCTCTATCATGGACATTTACACCAACAGCATTGTGGATGACCACACACACCCACACACACACCCACACACACACACACACCCGTCACACACACTCTTCACCCTCCTGCCATCAGGGAAGTATTCCGAAGCATTTGGGCCTCACATCCAGACTGTGCAACAGTTTCTTCTCTCAAGCCATCAGGCTCCTCAACACAAAACTGAACTGAAACTCACACACACACACACACACACACACACACACACACACACACACACACACACACACACACACACACACACACACAACTGTGTGACTGATCTGTACAACCCGGACTTAACACACACTCGTACTCACCTCACACATCCATGTCTTCAGCACCACCCATATTATATCACTTCGTTATTACAAACTGTTTACATGCTTGTTTTTGCACATTTTTTTTGACTGCTGCTGTTGCTGTTTTACACAAACCTTTTTGTTTAAATTTTGATAATTACAGATTCACTCCTGTACTCAGTTTTCTCCTACACACTGCACTGTGTAATATACAGTAGGTTTACTGGCGGCGCTATTTTGTGTATCTGTCCTACACTGTCTTGTGTTGTGTTGCATTGTCTTATTTTGTGTTGCACTGTCTTGTGTTGTGTTGCACCGTCTTGTTTTGTGTTGCACCGTCTTGTGTTGTGTTGCACCGTCTTGTGTTGTGTTGCACTGTCTTGTGTTGTGTTGCACCGTCTTGTTTTGTGTTGCACTGTCTTGTGTTGTGTTGTGTTGCACTGTCTTGTGTTGTGTTGCACTGTCTTGCTTTGTGTTGCACTGTCTTGTGTTGTGTTGCACTGTCTTGTTTTGTGTTGCACTGTCTTGTGTTGTGTTGCACTGTCTTGTGTTGTGTTGCACCGTCTTGTTTTGTGTTGCACCGTCTTGTGTTGTGTTGCACCGTCTTGTGTTGTGTTGCACCGTCTTGTTTTGTGTTGCACCGTCTTGTGTTGTGTTGCACTGTCTTGTGTTGTGTTGCACCGTCTTGTGTTGTGTTGCACCGTCTTGTGTTGTGTTGCACCGTCTTGTGTTGTGTTGCACTGTCTTGTGTTGTGTTGCACCGTCCTGTGTTGTGTTGCACTGTCTTGTGTTGTGTTGCACCGTCTTGTGTTGTGTTGCACTGTCTTGTGTTGTGTTGCACCGTCCTGTGTTGTGTTGCACCGTCTTGTGTTGTGTTGCACCGTCTTGTGTTGTGTTGCACTGTCTTGTGTTGTGTTGCACCGTCCTGTGTTGTGTTGCACTGTCTTGTGTTGTGTTGCACCGTCTTGTGTTGTGTTGCACTGTCTGCACTGGTTGTACATGATGCACTTTATGTGGCGAGGACACTTACTAGTCCTTAACTCTGTGTTTTGTCTGTTCTGTAGCTGTATGTTGTTTATGCAGCACCAGGGTTCTGGAGGAACATTTTTTCAATTTCAGTCTGTACTGCGTCAGTAGATATGGTTGAAATGAAAATAAAAGCTTCTTGACTTGACTTGACTACTGCTATTTAAAAACTCCACCCCTCATCATACAAAATACAATATTACTACTACTACTAATAATAATAATAATAATAATCATCTCACCTCCACGAAGTAGAAGCATGGCAGTAAAGTCATACTGTCTTTCTGTGTTTTTTTGGGTTTGTTGTCTTTCGGAGACATCGTCCTGCTGCTGGAGCGGGAACTCGCTACACACACAAACACACACAACCACACACACACACACACACACACACACACACACACACACACACACACACACACACACACATACACATCAGAGAAAAATACACACATCACACCCAGATGTAGTTAATTTCCTTCAATTTACAGCAATTTACCAGTGAATACAATTTGTATCCATTTAGAGTTACATGAAACAAGTTCGTACCACTTACGTTACAGCAGCTACTGTATAGCACACACTCGTTCTATCACCAGTCTCGTGAAATGACCTTCTAACCAACACAATCTAGAACTCAGTTCAACAACATGGCTGTACAAACGAACTGTATATGTTCCTCAGTTCCTGTAGATGTTGCAATAACGTGTGTGTGTGTGTGTGTGTGTGTGTGTGTGTGTGTGTTAAACAGTCATTAGTTCAGTAAAGAAAAGCAGAAAACGAGCAGCTGTTCATCAGTGAGACAATTCAAACACACACACACACACACACACACACACACACACACACACACACACACACACAACAAATCAGAACCTGTAGATAGTAATACATTTATAGCTAATATAATATAGTATAAATATCCTGAGAATTTTATTTAAATTTTATTAGATTTTATTACAAATAATATAATTAATTTAACAGCAACAATAAAATTATTTAGTGACACAAGCTATTTCAAACTTTTTATAGAACAACATTCATAACAATAAACATTATATAACATACAATAAATATTATTATTATTATTATTATTATTATTATTATTATTATTATTATTATTATTATTATTATTATTACTGCAATAACACATTTTTACAAATTTATAAATTTACATTTTTAAAGAAATTCTAAAATGATACTAAAATTATTTAGACTGTGCTCTGGTTTAAAAAAGTACTAATAAATTAACAGAACACAATAATTAGGAAAAATGTTTGCTAAGGCTAGCTAACTCTGACTACACAGCTATTAAATTAGCTAGCTCTTTGTAACTAAACTAAACATAACTAATTAAACAGCAAATCTTGAAGGCTGGCTAGCGTTACATGCCAGTAATAAATGGCAAGCTAGCCTGGGAGTTAGTGATTATCACTGCATAGAATAAATACACATCAACCCCAAATAATTTGCATATTTTAATGTCTTAAGCGACTTTGTGACATCATAAATTGAATATACCTAAACCCCACCCCCATTCTATTGTAAAAGACAACATGTCTGCTGACTTAGGATCACCAGAACATACGCACACACACACACACACACACACACACACACACACACACACACACACACACACACACACACACACACACACACACACACTCACACATACACCTGCATTGCTGCAAGGGAACCAGACAGTAAGGTTTTTTAGCTACACCTCACGTGTACATGCCTCAAATTTACTCTCTCTCTCTCTCTCTCTCTCTCTCTCTCTCTCTCTCTCTCTCTCTCTCTCTCTCTCTCTCTCTCTCTCTCACACACACACACACACACACACACACACACACACACACACACAGAGACACACACACACACACAGAGACACACACACACACACTGAATAGTTCCTGATGGCCAAAATAAGTGCAGTGTTCCCAGGACTTTTGTTTTCACAACGTCTTTTGTCCCTGTGAGGTTGGTGTGTGAAAGGAATGCTGTTTCCATAAAGAAACACACACACACACACACACACACACACACACACACACACACACACACACACACAAACATAAAGCTCTCACCTCTCTCTCTCGGGTGGTGCTGATGGAGGGACTCTTTCCCGGTCCGTCTCCGTTTTTTCACTCGTTTATTGCGCTCCAGTTTGGATCCGTTGGTCTTCATCCATTCACCAGACTGAGAGTGTGTTTCTTTTCAGGGTGAGTGCACGCACACACACACACACACACACACACACACACGCACGCTCACACAGTCACAGATATACACACTATGCTGCTGTCTTAATCCTCATCTATCCTCTGAGATCTCATGGATGGGAGGATATTCGGATGGAGAGATGGCAGAAGGATGGATGAGTTTCTTTCCTTTCTCGGATTGTGTGAGGAGAAGACGAGTGATTGTGAGGACGAGAGCAGCGTGGACACAAAGAGGGTGAGAGAGGGAGGGGAAGGAGTAAATGAGGCAGGAGGAGGAGGGGTCTAACACACACACACACACACACACACACACACACACACACACACACACACACACACACACACACACCCACATACCCTCCCACTGGACCCCTGTGTGTCTCTGCTCCTTTCCATTCATCATTAAGACTGAAGAAAACAAAAGACAGCAGGAAACAGGGTGTGTGTGTGTGCGTGTGTGTGTGTGTGTGTGTGTGTGTGTGTGCCCTTTTAAGTCCTTCTGAAATTGTCCAAATAAACCACAGAATAATCTGTAGTAATACTTTTTTAGCAATATAAAATGAACAGAATGAAACGTATACATATTCATGAATATGCAAATCACATCCTTGCCTCTGCCCCACTCATTACGCATTGGAATGTACAATTAGGTATTTAGCTAGCTAGCACTACACTAAGTTAGAATGTAAATCTAAATATATTCATACCACATCGCCGCTCTCTGATTGGCCAGAAGGTGCTTATTTTATCTCTATGAACACCATGGCGCTGTTTCAATCCTGCTTTTTGATTGGTCGAGTTTATATTAATGAGTTCATTATGGTTTCTGTAGTAACAGATCTTTCCTGTGTCAATGATTCTCATACATCATTCAATGATCCCCAAGATGATCCACTCTCTCCACTCTAATAGCTTTACGGCATTTAGGATGCGAACTAGCCTGTGTGTTGTAATAAAAACTTTGTTTAAAATGATGGCACGCGGTGTGAGAGTGGTCATGGGTGTGGGAGTGGCTGTGGAAGTGGGTGTGGGAGTGGAGTGTGGGTGTGGGAGTGGCTGTGGAAGTGGGTGTGGGAGTGGAGTGTGGGTGTGGGAGTGGCTGTGGAAGTGGGTGTGGGAGTGGAGTGTGGGTGTAGGAGTGGGTGTGGAAGAGGGCATGGGAGTGGAGTGTGGGTGTAGGAGTGGGTGTGGAAGAGGGCATGGGAGTGGAGTGTGGGTGTGGGAGAGGGCGTGGGAGTGGAGTGTGGGTGTAGGAGTGGGTGTGGGAGAGGGCATGGGAGTGGAGTGTGGGTGTGGGAGAGGGTGTGGGAGTGGAGTGTGGGTGTGGGAGAGGGCATGGGAGTGGAGTGTGGGTGTAGGAGTGGGTGTGGCAGAGGGCTCAACTCTATCAAAATCACTAAATTACATTTTAATCAATTTTTTCCATTATTATGTATTAAATTGTTCCCAATAGTCTCTTAATTTCATAGCGTTTTCCTCAGGTGCACTGCTGCAAGTAGTGACTAATTCCTTTCTATCCAATCAGATTTCAGCATCACATCACTTGTTGTCAGGGGGCAACAAAATCTGCCTTGAGTTTCAGAATCAGCATCTGTAGTTTTAAACACATGAGAATGAAACTGTTGCTATAACCAAACAGATTCTCTAGCAGGCATACAATAACGTCAGCATTTTCATGTCTTTGATTAGATGGTCAGAGATGCACTAGTCAGAGCTCACAAACCACATCTGTATCAAACTGCACAATCTCAAATATATTCATGTGGATTTAATCAATGTTTTTTCTATTTCACAACGACTGACAGAGGAGAAGAAACTGATTTGGTCGCAGATACACTTACAGGCACTTTTACAAGATTAGAGAAAATTTGTGGCTACAGTAAAAGTGTGTGGGAAGACTCACAGCAGCAGACTGTGTGCTTACAGCAACATGGAATGTTGTAAGAACTCTGTCCTTGTTTCCACCCACTGCTCAATGCTGGTGGAGTTTATGGTTGTGAGATGTGGACCTTTTTATTTCCTCCAGGAATTCACCAACGTTATCGTACTCGGAATGTACTTTCCACTGACAGTTTATTGTCACTAGAGATTGCAATCATGCAAATCAGGACTCTTCTTCTTCTTCTTCTTCTTCTTCTTCTTCTTTCGGCTGCTGCCATTAGGGGTCGCCACAGCGGACTGTGCTCCCTAAATTTCATCAGAATGTGGACTTTGCATCAGAGAGGAAAACATGCTGAATGTTGTTTACAGAAACGTCCCGGAAGCATTCCTGGCAAAGCCCCGCCCCCACCTCGGCTACTCAGACCACATCTCTGTCATGTCTGCTCTTGAAAACTGCTTTAAATGCACTGACTGGGACATGTTTGTGGAGGCTGCAACCAACATCGACTTCACCAACTTAGAGAAGTCCACATCATCAGTGACCACCTACATTGGCAAGTGCATTAATGACATCACCATCTTCAAGACCATCACCACACGCTCCAACCAAAAAGCCATGGATGAGCAAAAAGGTGTGTGCGCTGCTAAAGTCTACAGATTACATCTTCAGCGCAGGGGACAAGACGGCCTTGAGAACAGCTAGGGTCAAAAGGAAAATCCATGGCCACTTCCAATACAGCAGAGACACCCGGCGCATGTGGCATCCAGACGATCATGAACTACAAGACAACTTCACCTACCTGTGACTATGATGCCTCTCAGAACTGCTGAATGACTTCTAAGACTGTTTTGATGTGCAGAACAACATGTTGGCAAGTTAGATCACCCCTCCACCCATTTACCATGTGCTCTGTCTATCCACAGTTGAAGTGAGGAAAACTCTATGCAGAGTCAACCCCCGGAAGTTTGCTGGACCAGACAACATTCCTGGCAGAGTGCTCAACGACTTTTCAAGACAACAACCACCGTCCCTATGCCAAAGAAGTCTACAGTCTCCTGCCTCAATGACTATCATCCCCTTGCACTCACACCAATCATTATAAGGTGCTTTGAGAGACTTGTCGTGAGGCACATCAAGACCCAGTGACCACCCTCACTCAACCCCATGCAGTTTGTGTATTGTCCAACAACCCTTCACCTGACCCTCACCCACCTGGACAATAAGGACACATACGTATAAATACTGTTCGCAGACTTAAGATCAGCATTCGAAATGGGTCTTGTCAGCAATAACAACAAGTCAGCATACAGAGAGGAAGTGCACCAAGTAACAGCCTGGTGTAGAGGCAACAACCTCTCTCTGAACGTTGACAAAACTAAAGAAATGGTTGTTGACTTAAGGAGAGCGCAGAGTGGCCATTCTCAACTTAACATCTATCGATCCTCTGTGGTGATTGTCAAAAGCACCAAATTCTTTAGGGTTCATCTGGCGGAGAACCTCACCTGGTTACTCAACACCAGCTCCATCAGCACGAAAGACCAGTAGCATCTGTACTTCCTGAGAAGGCAGAGGAAAGCTCATCTCCCTTCCCCATCCTGACTTGTTCTTCAGAGGGATCATTTAGAGCATCCTGAGCAGCTGCATCACTTTCTGGTTTGGGACCTGCACCGTATCGGATCGCAAGACCCTACAGAGGATAGTGAGGACAGCTGAGAAGATTATCCGAGTCTCTTTTCCCTCTATCACGGACATTTACACCACACCTTGCATACTTGAGCGGCACGTCTGAACAGAGTGTGAAGGCCTGTCACAACAGATAGAATCGGAGGGTGAGGACCACCCACTTAAGCCAGGCACTCCTTTTCTATGGTGCTGTACCAGCTTTCCTGCAACAACAACTTACAGCTGATGTTTAGCACCATTACAGTTGGTGCTCCTCCCCCTCGACTGGGGTGCAGATTAAAAACTTAGCTTTTTAGCAAAGCCTACACATAACATACGTCACTTTTCATGACCTTGTGCTCCAGAACATCTGATCAAATGCACATTATCAACTTGTGCTGTTAATATCATGAACAGCAGCTACGCTAATATCTCTCCACTGCTTCTCTTTCCCTACCCATCCTGAGGCATCCTGAGTTTGCTCCAACTCCAGTCACGTCCAACCTCATGAAGATTATGGACCTTTAAAGAAGTAGATGCCAAACTCGCAAACATCCTGAACCATCTAGAGACGTACCAGTGGCAATTGGATCCCACTTCAAGTGTGGAGTTTTGACATTGGACCTCCTGGATTGTTTAAAAGTTCTGGCATGGAGAAGCTGGTATTGGTTCTGTGATGATCGCAGATGAGCTATTTTATGAGCTGCTCAATAGCTCCTAGTTTTATAGCCATAAGACTGTATAAGACTGTAGAAAGAACATTACTTATAATCTTACATTCCAGTACTCATGTTAGTTCTCACTCTCCAGTGTTCTGTATTGTTGAAAGATTTATGACCACACTCTTGATGTCACCCAAATGAGGATGGGTTCCCCTTTTGAGTCTGGTTTCTCTCAAGGTTTCTTCCTCATAACATTTAAGGGAGTTTTTCCTGGTCACAATCTCCATGGTGATCATCAGGGATAAATACCATGATTTCCGGACTATAAAGCGCACCCATATATAAGCCGCACTGAATTTTTCAAAGATGAGCCACAGGTGTCTACACTGAAACTAATGAACTTTACACAGGCTTTATTGAAAGACAGTGTCTGTTACACGGCTTGTATCTAAACAGTAGCAGACCAAGAAAGTCATTGTTCACTGTCTTCCTCCTTCCTTTCACAACTATTTCTCTCGGGAGTTCATCTTTTGGCATCGTCGTGCGTTTAAAAATCACCATCGGTGAATCTTTTCTCCCGATGCCGTGCAGCTCAGAACACAGGTGAAGTGTGTTTTCATGCCCGGTTGTTTTCAGCGTGACGAATGATTCACATTTCCTGTAGACAGTCCGAGTGAGCGGCAGGTCAAACCTCAGAGGAACATCATCCATATTTATGATGTGGTGCGGCCCGATTCAGTGGGAGCGCATCTGATTTAATATAAAGAGTTTCATTGGTTCACCTGAACCCGTTCCGCAATTTCATTGGTCTAATGTTATGGGGTTCAGTTTTTTGGCTTGAAGTTTGGAAACCGGGAAAAACCCAGGAAAAATCCATAAATTAGCCGCTTCATTGTTTAAGCCGCGGAGTTTAAAACGTGGGAAAAAAATAGCCGCTTATAGTCCGGAAAAAACGGTACACACCATTCACCTTAACTGTTAAATTATGTAAAGTGTATGTTGTGAAAAGCGCTATAGAAATTAACTTGACTTGACTTGACTGCCTGGGACAACATGGTCCCCAGCTCCCTGTCTGAGCCGTCCGTCTGCAAGACAAAGGGGAAGGAGAAGTCAGGAAAAAAAGCGGTCCACCACAGAGTGCAGCTTTTACCCGAGAAAAAGCCTGCTGGCACGACTCTGTCCACTGGACCAGATCTGGTGCTCCCTTTTTAGTGAGATCAGTCAGTAGGCTGGTAACATTAGGTGTTGCAAATGCCACTGCCAGTCATTACTATAGATGATTCTGTTATCCAAGTAGTCAGTGGAATGCCCATTATGTGGTCAAAGAAGTTGGTTAAAACGTTCCTGGGCCCTGAACAAGCTGAACGGAAGTGTGATAAACTCATGTAAACTGAACGGAGTGGAGAAAGCTGTTTTTTCACAAGACATTGGAGTCTGTCTGCCAATATCCCTTGGCTAAATCCACTGATGAATTAAAGTTTGCCGTACCTAGCTGATTAAGCAGTTTATTGATGTGAGGCTTTGGACACGCGTAGAATTTTGACACCAAGTTGACTTTTTAATATTCCACACAGAAGCTAACCAACCCGCCACTTGCGGACCAAGAGCACTGGGATCCTCCAATCACTGTGAGACTCCTCAATTACCCCCATGCCAAGCATAGCCTTGAGTTCATCCCAAACCATGTTTTGTTTGTGTTCAGGAAGTTGGTATGGGCAACTGTGCAATATGGTGTTCTATGAGGTTTGTTCATCCAGGTAGGTCCGACCATTTCCTGGCTTAAACAGCTCCAGGAATGCCGTGGCATCGGGATGGTGGTGGGGGCGGATCAGCTCCTGGAACCACTGTTCCTGCTTAGCATGCACCTGAAGGAGGGCCTGGTGTTGGGTCTGCTGGAGCTTGACAAATGCCTTTGCCAGCTCACCCAGCTGTGAAGACTCACACACTCACACACACACTCTCCACCCCTCTACCATCAAAAAAGAGTTTCCGAAGCATTCAAGCCTTCACATACAGAGTGTTTGACAGTTTTAATGTGATGTCTTGTTTTAACCCTATAAGCCATCAGGCTCCTCAACACACAGAACTGAACTGGAACTGAAACACACACACACACACACACACACACACACACACACACACACACACACACACACACACACACACACACACACACACACACACTCACTTAACTGTGTTTCTGAACTGCTAAAAATCTGAACTCAAACACACACTTAATACTCATTTCGATTCACACACATCCATGTCTTCAGCACCACCCATATTATATTATTATTCAATTATAACTATATACTGTAACTGTTTACATGCTGATTTGCACATCAACTTGATTGCTGATGTTGCTGTTTTGCACATGTTGTGTTTAAATTGTGTTTATTTACAAATACATTGTTGTATACAGTTCTGTTTTGCATATTGTACTGTATAACACATTATAGAGCAGGCTTACTAGAAGCACTATTATGAGTTTTGTGTATTTGTCTCACACTGCCTTGTGTTGTCTGTTCACTCAGTTTTTTGTCCGCACTGTTTGCATTCAATGCACTTTATTGTGAGGACACGTAACTCTTAAATATGTGTTCTATATGTATCTGTATGTAGCTCTATGTTGTGTTATATAGCTTTATGTTGTGTTATGTAGCTCTATGTTGTGTTATGTAGCATTATGTTGTGTTATGTAACTCTATGTTGTGTTATGTAGCTTTATGTTGTGTTATGTAACCCTATGTTGTTTTGTGTAGCTTTATGTTGTGTTATGTAACTCTATGTTGTGTTATGTAGCTTTATGTTGTGTTATGTAACTCTATGTTGTGTTATGTAGCATTATGTTGTGTTATGTAACTCTATGTTGTGTTATGTAGCTTTATGTTGTGTTATGTAACTCTATGTTGTGTTATGTAGCTTTATGTTGTGTTATGTAGCTATGTGTTCTGTATGTAACTTTATTTTGTGTTAAGTAGCTTTATGTTGTGTTATGTATCTGTGTGTTGTGTTATGTAGCTCCATGTTTTGTATGTAGCTCTATGTTATGTTAAGTAGCTCTATGTTGTATGTAGCTCTATATTGTGTGATGTAGCTCTATGTTGTGTGATGTAGCTTTATGTTGTGTTAAGTAGCTCTATGTTGTATGTAGCTCTATGTTGTGTGATGTAGCTTTATGTTGTGTTTTGTAGCTCTGTGTTCTGTATGTAGCTCTATGTTGTGTGTTTTATCTTTGTGCAGTGTGATGTGGATATATGTTGTGTGATGTAGCTCTATGTTGTGTTATGTTTCTCTATGTTGTATTGTATCTCTATGTTGTGTGATGTAGCTTTATGCAGTGTGATGTAGCTCTATGTTGTGTTATGTTTCTCTATGTTGTGTGATGTAGCTCTATGTTGTATGTAGCTCTATGTTGTGTGATGTAGCTTTATGCAGTGTATTGTAGCTCTATGTTGTGTGATGTAGCTCTATGTTGTGTTATGTATCTTTATGTTATGTGATGTAGCTCTATGTTGTGTGATGTAGCTTTGATGTGGTGTGATGTAGCTCTATGTGGTGTGATGTAGCTCTGTATTCTGTATGTAGTTCTATGTTGTATTATGGAGCTCTGTGTTGTGTTATGTAGCTCTATGTTGTATGTAGCTTGATGTTGTGTGATGTAGCTTGATGTTTTGTGATGTAGCTCTGTGTTCTGTATGTAGCTCTATGTTGTGTTATCAAGCTCTATGTTGTGTTATGTAGCTTTATGTTGTGTTATGTAGCTCTGTGTTCTGTATGTAGCTCTATGTTGTATTATGTAGCTCTATGTTGTGTGATGTAGCTCTATTTTGTATGATGTAGCTCTATGTATTGTTATGTAGCTCTATGTTGTATGTAGCTCTGTTGTCTGATGTAGCTCTATTTTGTAATATGTAGCTCTGTTGTGTTATGTAGCTCTATGTGGTGTTATGTAGCTCTATGTTGTATGTAGCTCTGTGTTGTGTTATGTAGCTCTGTGTTGTGTTATGTAGCTCTGTGTTGTGTTATGTAGCTCTGTGTTGTGTTATTTAGCTTTATGTGGTGTGATGTAGCTCTATGTTGTATGTAGCTCTATGTTGTGTGATGTAGCTCTATGTTTTGTGATGTAGCGTCAGGGTTCTGGAGGAACGTTGTCTCATTTCACTGTGTACTGCATCAGCTTTATATGGTTGAAATGACAATAAAGCTTTTTGACTGACTTAACTTGAGACATGGCGTCATAATGATGGGATATATTTAGATTTCTGAAATTCTAGAATTACCGCTCACTGTGAACCCCTCCTTTGCTCTCTCTCTCTCTCTCTCTCTCTCTCTCTCTCTCTCTCTCTCTCTCTCTCTCTCTCTCTCTCTCTCAGGGCCATCAGACACACAGTTAATGATGTCAATGACGTAATGACTTGAACGATCACGCCATCATTCCTCTCTTGTTCTCCTGGATTCTTAGCTGTTAATTGGACCTGATTCTTCACTGCAACATTGTACAATATTAAATCATATTATATTATAATGTATTATATTATATTATATTATATTATATTATATTATATTATATTATATTATTACAATAAACTGAAAGCAGCTCTGTATTGAGTTTTTCAGCATCTGGTTAAACATCTTTGACCTTCACATGTCCTTCATCCCTTCAGCCTAAACAAAATGTTTTTTCTAAAATGTGCATTAGAACTGAATCTAATCACATACAGCCATAAACACTGGACTGTTCCACATCAGGAGGAATTTATTGGTTAAAGCCAGAGTAAATGCTGTCAGATCTCTCCCAGTGCGTCCAGTGATTTGGGGGTAAAATTTTATTTATCGAACAAAATAGAACAGATTTTTTTCTGTTCACTCGGTTGACCTCACCCTCCAGTCCTCCCGCTTTACAGGCTGGTGATGATTGATTTTTTCGGTCTGATCTCCTGCTGCTGTTTCAAAAGAACTGCTTTAACTCAGCATTAAAATTAAAATTAAAAACAATTATATATATTTTTTTCCTAAAATGGGAAAAATATTTTATATATTTTATATATATATATATATATGTGTGTGCATATAATAAAAAACTAAAGAAAATAGCTAAATATTTTGCTTCTAAATGAATTTTATTTAGGATTTTTTTTCTGTAGGTTCCTGTATAAAATAATATTATTTATGGAGATAAAAGTGTGATTTATATATTTAATAATTTACTGAATGATAGGTTCGATTTATACTTGTTCAGATTCAAAAAGTATATTGTTTCTTTAAAATGTATAAATAAATAATCAGAGCAGATTTGTAGCTGTCCTTATTTTATGTAAAATTGTGATCATTTCTCACATTTTTTTTCACTTTATACTGTTACACTGTATTTTGGTCTGTTGGGACTCACACACGCATCCCTGTGGCAGAAGAGCGTCATTACACCAGTCTGCTCTCTGGTCTATAATTATACTGAATCTCATCGCATTTTAATCTTCATAAATAAACATATTGATCATTAATTAACCCAATAACTTATATCAGCAACATCACCTTTATTTATTATGCATATATTTATCATTAATTTATAACATTTAATTATTAAAAACACTTAAATATAACCAGTGTTTGAGTTTTCCGTCCTTCTGATCACTGCACACATTAAACTAAATCTTCTTTTCTACAATACTTCATGTGCTTTCATCTCCCACAAATCTCACTTCGTGTTACAGCTAATCAGAACACACTTCCTGATGCCCTTCCCTCACCACACAATGTTCTCAGTGTGACAAATATTCTTTATAATCAGAGAGAGAATTGGACTCAGTTCTGATCTGATCTGCTGATAAATGTATTTACTGCATTTCTACATTTTTTAAAGATATTCTCACTTTCTTTTTTTTTTTGGAGTAAAATGAAATTATTCTGTGCACTTCACATCCATGTAGAAATGATATTTATTTCCTTTTTAAATGTTCTCATAATTTTTCTAACATGTATATAATATGAGTAATTAAAACACTGCTCATTACCACTCAGACTGTTCTACACACTCAATCATCATCATCATCATCATCATCATTAAAGCTGCACTTACAGACACTGATCACTAAGGAGTAGTTTCACAAATAATGTGTATGTTGTGATCAAGGAAAACAGAAGATCAAATCAGTCTAATCTGGTGTAGATTGGACATTTGGAAACTGAGGAGCAATAATGGCAGTTCGATGTCAACATTTTAAGCATTTTAGTGTAATCTTTGACCAGCAGATGGCGCTGAGAATAAGTTTGTTGCACACTTTGTTTGGTGCATTTGTGAGACTATTTAGGGAAAATAGTTCTGAGGTGATGGAAACCCTAAATGATCAAGGAATCAAGAAGCACGGAATCAAGTGATTTTGACCTGATTGTGGCTCTAGAATGCTGGCAGAACTTGGTCCATATCTGGACAGAATGCTCCTCAGATCCTCCACAATCATTCAACTTTTTATAAGATGGTTCTATAGATACACTAACCAGAAGACGAATGAGAGAAAACAATATAGTGCCTTCGGTGCTTGATCCCAAATCCCCCCCCCCTTTGATCACCATCATCATCATCATCATCATCATCTGAAGCACATGAATAAATTAACAAACTAACTCAAAAGCAATATGAAGATCTGCGTGTAAAACGTGAAGCAGTGGCGTGCGTGTGAATGCAGGAGAACAGTTCCTGGAGGTGGAGATGATGAGGTTCTGTGATTAGAGTAAGAGGAACAGAAGTATGTCAGGAGAGAAAGATCTGCTTTCTCATCCTCTTCATTTCCTCCACTTCTTTATCCACATGACCCTGATCTCACTGAGATGAGCTTCTCTACATACGTATCAGAGAAACAGAATATTTCATATTGTATTTGACTTTAACCATCATGTTCAGGTTTATTGTTAGGAGACATCAGTGATGATGATGCTGTTCTGGAGATACACACGGTGAAAAACTGTTTATATACAAAAGCTTTCAGTGATACTGTATATTTGCCTAAATGTGGCCTTACACGTGTCTTACAGGAAGTCTAAGAGAGAATGCAGACGTGTACACGCTGTGCTGGAGGGGGAAAGGATTCGTGATTCAGGTGAGTTTACTTTTCTTCCTTCAGCGTTCTGTTGCCTAATCGACATCATCACACCGGAGTATATTAACAATCAGAAAGCAGAAGAATTCTCACTGATGATGTCATAACAAGCCGACCAATCAGCACCATTGCTTCACTCTATAAAAAAACTTTTTACATTTACTTTGATCTCTTTTCCTCCTTTGTACTGTTTCTTTTTGTTTTTTTTCCTTTGATCCCTTTTTAATTCCTCAAGCAAATTCCGCTTTCCATCATTATTTTCTTTACTTTTTCATTCTTCATCTCTCTTTCTCTCTCTCACGCTTTCTCTCATTTGCAATCTTTTCTGCTTTGCTTTCATGTCTTCATGTTTGTAAAATAAAAATAAATAAATAAATAAATAAATAAAAATACTAAACTTAGTTTGATTGTAAGAAACAGCATTTGAAGGAGAAGAGGGAAGAAAGAGAGAGAGAGAGCGCACTCGTTCATCCCTCCGGTCTCACTCATCACCTCCTCCTGTTCATGTCTGTGGTAATGGAGAGACGTCTGCTGTCTCTCTCTGCCTGTCTCTGTCTCTCTCTCTCTTTCTGCAGGTTCTTCTGGAGCTCAGCTCTCCGTGCCAGCGCTGCCCGCAGGTTCCCCCGAAACTCTTCGATTTTGCCCTCTATCTCCTGTAGTTCGCCCTCCCATAGAGTGTCGCGTGATGCCCCGGGGCAGGCGGGGGGCAGGAGAACCAGGCTGAGACCTGATGCCGCATCTCCATTAGAACACAGCTGAGCAGGGGGGCTGCCCACTAACCCCCTGATACCCCGCTGTGACCGCAACAGCTTCTTCATTCCACCATCCGAACTCCTACTGCTCTGCTCCAACTCCACCAGGTCACATGCAGCCTCCTCTGAGAGCCCGATGCCCACCTGTGGCCTCACCATTTCCCCGTCTTGGCCCCTGATGCCTCGCTCTGACCCCAGGTTGAAGTGCACACGCTTGTGGTTAGTGT
>NC_139581.1:711817-716817 GCF_946808225.1 Silurus aristotelis
TTTCCACATCATTCATTCTGTTTTTATTCACAATTTGTACAGTGTCCCAACGTTTTTGGAATCGGGTTTGTAAAAATGAACTATTTTAATAATGCAGGCCCTTATTTATTTATTTATTTATTTATTTATTTATTTATTTATTTGTTTGTTTGTTTGTTTGTTTACACTATTTAGGGGAGGGGTTTAATTCCTCACATTTTTCTCCACAGAAACCAAATAAAACAAAAATGTTCGGGTCTAACTTTCATAGTCCTGTGTGTGTTAAAGTGTAGAAAATATTTAAAGAATCACTATTGGAAAAAAATTGCTTTGAAGTAAACGCAGAATTTCACAGAAGTACAAGAATATCTTGATATCTGTATATCCTGAATAACAGTTGCCTTATCCAATGAGCAGTAAGAATTTTATTCACAAACCTTTCTGGTTTGTCTGAATTGTCATTATGTTTTCTGATTTGTTAATTTGTTTCTATTTTTTGTTTGTTAATATATTTTCACAGTTTTCTGGTTTGTTCATTTGCAGTGAACTTTTCTGCCACCAAACCCGAGGCTGAAGAACATGTTAGTGATAATGCATTAATAACTGCATTTCCTGTACCATGTGCAGCGTTTGCAGTGTGTGTGAGTTGTGTTGCTCAGTGGTTACAACATCGGACCTTGGATCAGAAGGTCATAAGTTCAAAAGCCAGCATCATTAAGCTGCCACTGCTGGGCCCTTGAGTAAGGCCCTAAAACCCTTAACTGCTTGGTGTGAAAGTTTATTTTCTTATTTATTCTTTAGCTGTGACTTTTCTGCAGATCGTTTTTTTATTCAGAGTTGCTTCAGGTTTTTGCGGTTGGGACTGTTTGCTCTCATACCACAGCGTCGTTCCACCTGCCTGAAGAACCATAGTGAGGAGTAGAACACACCAGGGTTCTGCTTCAGCATTACATAAACATGATCCAGTTTGTAAGTGAGAACTGCAGTGATGTCACACCTCCAAGGACCACCGTGCAGATTTCTCTCCAGCCTGTACTTCCTCATGCATTTAAATCAAGGACGTACTCAGGCTGCTGCAGTGGCTAGACTCGGTCTCTCTCTCACACACGCACGCACACACATACACACATACACACACACACACACACACACACACACACACACACACACACACACACACACACACACACATACACATCGTCCGGGAATAAAAGTATGCCCAGAGATGTGCAGGACAGAATAATGAACTTTACAAAGGACAAACTCACACTCTGGGGGTGAATCTCTCTCTCTCTCACACACACACACACACACACACACACACACACACACACACACACACACACACACACACACACACACACACACACACACACACACACACACACACACACACACACTTCCTGATTATAACCCAATCTGGAGTCAGAGTCACCCAGAATGGTAATGAATCATCTCGTAAACACTAATAACAATCTGGAACATTACGCTTCTCAGGGATTGAGGACGAACTTGTGATCTGATTGGTGGTGAGACATGGTGAAGTCGTTACCTTGTTGAGGGCGAAACTCTGTTTTCCACAGGGAGCGAGACGATACCATTTATCATGCAACAGATCCAAAAATCCGTCCAATTTATAACTGTTTAGGATCTTCGAAAAGTTTTGGGTCAACTGGGAATGCTGAGGAAATCCAATACCATAACCTGAGAGAGACAGGACAGAGAGAAAGAGAGAGACAGGAGAGACACAGCAGAGAGAGAGAAAGGTGAGAGAGGTAGACAGGAGAAAGACAAGAGAAAGACAGGAGAGAGAGACTTTTGACTGTTACAAAACTTTATTTACATAAGTCACATATCATAAAAATTCAGAGTGACTTAATAAATAAATAAATAAATAAATAAATAAATAAATAAATAAATAGGTGTTAAGAGGGTTTTATAATTGAGTAAAACGAGTGATCAGTTCAGTTCTCCTTCTACAACAAAGCACAAATCATTCTCCAACACCACACACATTTAAACACTTCCACATCATTCACACTTCTGTATAAATTACAATCTATTAAAACTCTCGATTTGATCAGCCTTTTTAACATTCTTGTGTCTCACAGTCAGTGTTCTGTGTGATCTGGTGTTTCTGGCTCAGGTTTATCTCCATCTTCACCTGACCGAGGATAAAAATAACCAGGTGGCACCTGAACCTGTGTTTCCTAACGTATTTAAAACCAAAAATAAATCACTGAACAGTAAAATCAACATAAAAAGACCTTAAAATGCTCCGTAAAAACACAAACAGTGACTGCAACCTGGAGCAGTGAAAAAAAAAAAAAAACTGTTTCTCTCTGTGAATAAAAAGGACAGTCAGGTGTAGCATCAGGGTTTAAAACAGAAATAAAAGAGTTCACAGAGATGATACCATGTAAAATCCTCCACTGGAGGTCAGCAGCTCTTTTTGGTAATGGTGGTTTGTACAGTGTCTCCACTCTGGTTTAATATCAGCATTAAAACCCTGAACACTTCTCCATTGGGGTCCACCCTCCAACTCAGCCTTTTCTTATTCAGAACCTTCACACAGGCTTTGTAGAGCAGCTTCCCCGACACTGACCCAAAGTCCATCTCCCTTTTACCCCGGCACTCCAGGAGGGGGCCCTCACACCCGTCAAGGTCAGGAGCGATGCTCAGCTGAGGAAAGGGTTCATCCTCTGCAGGACAAGCCTCTGTGTGTTGATAGTCCTTCAGCTGAACATGCTCCTCTGATGTTAGTGCAGATCTCCAGCGGTGTAGCAGCTGATTGACAACACACAGGGATCTCAGTCCCATATGTGCTGCCAGGTCCTCTGCCCTCAACAAGTCTGACCCCGTGATGTTCACAAGCTCCCGGAGTGTCACGATGCCCGAGGAGACTAAAGTTCTGGTCAGTGCAGGAATGGTCACACTGGAGATATCCAGTCGCCCGCCGTTCACCAGAGGCTCCTTCAGCAACCAGTGCAGTGTTCGACAGCCTTTGTTCTGTTTTTAAAAATTTTTCCAGATTTTAAAAAGTCCACAGTAAAACATTGGTAATCCAAAAATGTCCAGCATTTTTGTGTCCAGCAAGGCTCTGTCCAGTCCCAGTCCTTCAACTGTACTTAATAATCCACTGGCTGCTGCTCTCCATACTAAGTCTCTGGGCCCAGTGAGGAGTCTCTGAATGAACTGGAGGCAGAATGCTGCAGCTCTGCTGGACAGCTGGACCAGCCGGTGCCCTCCTTCCTATTTCAGCAGATGGAGAACACTCTGAGGAATCCAGTGTAGATTGGTTCAGAAGAAATCCACCAGCAGGGCCTGGATGTTGTGTAAGTTAATTTGCTCTTTGACGGAGAAGATCTTAGCATTAGAGGAATGCACCCAGAGTCTAGAGAGAAGTAGTGAGTGCAAGAGCAGTCCAGGTTCTGCAGGGAAAAGTCTGTATGCCCTAGGTAGAGTTAGCATTTCCCCGACTTCGGCATTAGAGCCCTTGCAACGGGGCGAGTGGGTGACGACCAAAGCTACCGCTAAGGCTCACCCACAGGAGCACAATTCCTCTCCGCTTCACGTGTCCAACAGGTTTGCTCTCCTCAGTGAAGCACCTGCTGAGAAACCTGAAAGAGCTCTGGTTATAGGAGGTTATAGGAGTGAGATTAGCGGGACCTTTAGGGGCACCAGCAGCACAGGTTATGTGTATACCGGGAGCCAGGGCGCCGGACATAGCAGGTCAGCTTAGATTCTTAGGAAAGCACAGGTTCTCTAAGATAGTTTTTCACATAGGAGCTAATGATATACGCCTTCGACAGTCAGAGGTTACTAAGAGTAATATTATAGAGGTGTGTAAATTAGCAAAGGCGATGTCCGATGCAGTGGCCCCAACATGCTCCGGCCCCACCGCAATGCGACGTGCCGATGTAGCCTACAGCAGGTTATGGTCGCTAACCTGCCGGATGTCCAAGTGGTGCTCCAAAAACAATGTGGGCTTCATTAATAATTGAAGTAATTTTAAGGGCAAGGCTGGCCTGTTAGGGCGGGACGGTATCTATGCCACCCGGGAAGATGCTGTGCTTATTTCTTGTAGTATAGGTAATAGTCTCAGAACAGCACTAGTTAACAAGTGACTGTCTAGAGCCAAGGCCAGGGAGCAGACAGACAGGCTAAACCGACCGTCTGCTGGCTGCACAGAGTCGTCACTCAGGATCCACCATATTGAGACTGTGTCTGTCCCCCGAGCGAAACCAACATATAGGAATTCTCAGAAAGTCTGTTTTAGTAACCTGATTAACATTAAATTAAATAGGACTGAACGCACAGCAGCACCTCTGATCTAAAGATAGGATTGCTGAATATTAGATCTCTCACGTCTAAAGCGCTTAATGTAAACGAAATTATTACCGACCAGGAGTTTAAAATAATGTGTTTGACAGAAACATGGATTAAATCGAATGAATATTTAGCATTAAATGAAGCGAGTCCTCCTGGGTATAGTTACATACACCAACCCCGTCTAAATGGCAGAGGAGGCGGAGTTGCAGCTATTTATAATAATAATCTAAACGTCACACAAAAGACTAAACACAAATGTAAAACATTCTGAGTTCTTTACACCAACATAAAATATTCAGTGTCCGAAAGCAGGTCCAGTCAGACAATTCCACTCATTATTATTTATAGACCCCCAGGGGCCCGACTCTAATTTTCTCATAGAATTTGCAGATTTCATCACAAATTTAGCTCTTTCTTTACACAAAGCATTAATTATTGGTGATTTTAACATTAATTAATAACATAATCAGGAAGACTCCTTAAGAGCAGCAGTTGTGTCCATTTTCTTGTACTTGTGTAAAGTTCTCCATTTTCTTTAAACTATTTTTTTTATTAAGATTAGTGCACTTTTAAATATAACAGAAGTAAACATTGGCATTAGCGGGGGCTTTGGAGGTGTAAAGGTGTGGAGATACGGAGCTGTAGATGTGTGCAGGTGTAAAGGTTATAAGGATGTGGCAGTGTAAAGG
>NC_139581.1:725851-745255 GCF_946808225.1 Silurus aristotelis
GAGAGCGATGCAGAAGCTGAAGGAGCAGGATGAGTGCGATGCTCTGCAGGCTCGTGGCGTATCTCTCCGTCTCCCTGCACGCGCTGATCGCCCCGTGCCAGCTCCATCCTCAGCCTTGTGGCGTTCTCGCACAGATCGGACACACCGTCCGCCTCGGCGCCGTCCTGCCATCGCGCCAGCCCTCGCGAGTCCGCGCCGCCCTCGCCCGCGCTCTTGCGCACGCCAGGAACAGACCCCACGCGCCGCTCCTGCCCTACAACCTGAGCATGGAGGTGGTATGGGCGCGGGCAGCGCACGCAGACCCGGAGTCGGTGCTCAGGTGCGTGTGCCAGGACGTGGTGGTTCGCGGGGTCTCTGCCGTGCTCGCGTTCCCGCAGAGCCGCCGCGAGCTCGCGCAGGTGGACTTCATCTCCGCCTTCCTGGAGATCCCCTTCATCAGCGTCATCGAGGAAGGAGAAGCGCTACAGACGCAGGTGAGCGCGCGGCTTTCGTTTATCTGTTATATCTCTCGTTATTTCTCCGTTTCCGCTCACCTGTGTGACGTCACGGCCGCACCTGGTCCCGCTCTAAAGGAAAAAAAAAATCCTTAATTATTTTACAGTAAATATAAAGAAAAAACCACCGATCACTAATCAATCACGACATGGATTCTCTCTGGCTGTGGTTGTGACGTCATGCGGTGACGGTTTTAGACCCGTTAGAGCGTCATATAAAGAATAGATGAGGTCAGATATCAAGACACAATGATCTTATAAGGGTGGAAGATAACAATGAATCTGAGGTGAACCTGAGTGAGGTCACCACTTTCACTGCCAGCTTTCTGCTGGACTGAGCAGACCTTAACGCGTCCCGGACACTGATAAGGTTCTAAAAATTTAGAGTAGTATAGTTTTCTTCTCTTCAGGACGAACACCTGTGTGTGTGTGTGTGTGTGTGTGTGTGTGTGTGTGTGTGTGTGTGTGGTGATTTTTCAGTAGTTAACTTACACATTTTTAGATGTTTACATATTTAAATTAGTTTTGACTTGTTAACAGTGCAGACAGAGACGGATGCAGTTGGACATGTCAGAATGGAGGAAGAGGGTTAGTCTAAGTGGAGACATGAATGTGTCTTGAGTGAGACAGGTGGAAAAGTATTTGGGTGAGACAAATGGGTTGGGTTGTTTGAAGGTGCACTGAGTGAGACAAATGGTTGTCTTTAACAGATGGGTGTGTCTGATACAGATGGGTGTGTCTGAGACAGATGGGTGTGTCCAACTGAAACAGATGGGCATGTCTGAGTGAGAGATGGGCGTGTCTGAGTGAGAGATGGGCGTGTCTGAGTGAGAGATGGGCGTGTCTGAGGCAGATGGGCGTGTCTGAGTGTGAGATGGGCGTGTCTGAGTGAGAGATGGGCGTGTCTGAGTGAGAGATGGGCGTGTCTGAGGCAGATGGGCGTGTCTGAGTGAGAGATGGGCGTGTCTGAGGCAGATGGGCGTGTCTGAGTGTGAGATGGGCGTGTCTGAGGCAAATGGGCGTGTCTGAGTGTGAGATGGGCGTGTCTGAGTGAGAGATCGGCGTGTCTGAGTGAGACAGATGAGGGTCGCCAACTTTCCACTCTTCATCCTCTTAATCGCTGCTCTCACTTCCTCCTTACTAATCCTATCCACATTTTGCTTCACATCTCCACACCATCCAACCTTCTCTCTCTCTGATTTTCCTCATTCATCAGCTGTTCAAAATACTCCCTTCATCTTCTCAACACACTCTCCTCACTAGTCAACACATTTTCCTCTCCATCCTTTATTGCTCTAACTTGCAGCACATCCTTCCCAGCTCGGTCCCTCTGCCTGGCCAATCGGTACAAATCCTTTTCTCATTCCTCAGTGTCCAACTTCTCCTACAGCTCCTCATATGCCTTTTCCTTGGCTTTCACCACATCCCTCTTCACCTGCTGCTGCATCTCCTTGTACTCCTGCCTACTTTTCTCATCACTCTGTCGATCCCAATTCTGTTTCTCCAACCTCTTTCTCCTTCTGCTCTCCTGCACTTCCTCATTCCACCACCACGTCTCTTTGTCTTCCTTTCTATTTCCAGATGTTACACCAAGAACCTTTCTAACTGTCTCCCTCATCACTTCTGCAGTAGTTCCACAATCATCCAGCACCTCTTCACCACCACCGAGCTCCTGTCTGACCTCTTCCCTGAACCTCACACTACAGTCTTCCTCCTTCAGTTTCCACCATCTTATTCTTCTTTCAGTCCTCAGTCTTTTCCTCTTGTCACGTCCCACCTGATGAAGATTATGGACCTTTAAAGAAGTAGATGCCGACCCCGCAAACATCCAGAACCATCTAGAGACGTACCGGCGCCAGCTGGATTTCACTTCATGTGGAGTTTGGACACTGGACCTCTTTGAGTGTTTAAAGGCTCTGGCATGGAGAAGCTGGTGTTGAATCTGTGATGATCTCAGATGTTGAGATATTTTATGAGTTGCTCAGTAGCTCCTAGTTTTATAACCATAATGACTGTAGAAGACTGTAGAAAGATCATCAGTCATAATCACACACTCCAGTGCTCATGTTAGTTCTCACTCTCCAGTGTTCTGTTCAGTTGATGTCACCAAATGAGGATGAGGTTCTGCTTTTGAGTCTGGTTCCTCTCAAGGTTTCTTCCTCATAACATCTAAGGGAGTTTTTCCTTCACCACAGTCACCATGGTGCTCATCAGAGATAAACACATCATTCACCATCACGGTTACATTCTGTAAAGCTGCTTTGAGACGATGTCTGTTGTGAAAAGCGCAATAGAAATAAACTTTCCTCCTCTTCTTCTTCGCCTCCAAAACCATCTTACAGACCACCATCCGATGCTGTCTAGCTACACTGTCCCCCACCAACACCTTACAGTCTCCAATCTTCTTCAGGTTGCATCTCCTACATAGAACATAGTCCACCTGTGTGCATCTTCCTCCACTCTTATATGTCACCCTGTGATCCTCCTTCTTCTTAAAAATTAAATCCACCTCCAATGTTCCTGCTCTTACTCCCGTTCCACTTGGTCTCCTGAACACACAACATATCTACCTTTCTCCTCTCCATCATATCAGCTCCCTCTCTCCCTTTACCAGTCACAGTACCAACATTTAAAGTACCAACCTGAACCTCCACTTCTCCTCCACTTCTCCTTTCCCTGCTGTCTCTGTAGACGTCATTCTCCTCTTCTTCTCCTCCTTCAGCCAACAGCAGCACAATTTACACTGGTACCCTGCTGTTAACGATACCTGTGGAGGTCGTTGGTAACCCGGGCCTCGACCTTCATAACACAACCCTTCACATTTATCAGGGCTTGAGACCGGCACTAAGAGTGACCTGAGTTGTGGCTTAGTGGAATAAATAAATAAATAAATCTTCTCATGAATACGGCATGTTTTTACCAGTGAATCTACAGTGTGGCGTCGTGTGTATCATACAGAAGAAAGGTGATATTTCAGGTGTATGTACTTTGTGTTGTTCTGAGCTGGAGGCTGGATTTGCTGTGGATTAAACAACGTTAGTGCTGAAGTATTTGATCTGTTCTTTACTCTGAACTTCACCCTGATGATTGTATTATTACACAGCGCTTTAACATTCTCCGAGCGTCTCGGTGCTGAGAAACATGATAATACAGGAGTCAGAAAAGCTTCATGCAGTGTGTTCAGGATGAGATATCGAGCTGTGGACTCGGTGTCTCTCTGTAGCTGCTGCCTGTAAACGCCACTGATTCATTTGTCTCCAGCGTTGACTTCATCTCCAGTCTCCAGTCTTCAGAAGAAGAAGGAAATGGTGTAGTGGGTTTGTGTACCGACTCCCACACAGACTCGGCTTTTGTTCCAGCAGTGAAACAGAATAATTCTGGAATAAGAGAAGGACTGCAGTGAAAGGAAATGGTTTTTATTATTATTATTATTATTATTATTATTAATATTATTATTATCATCCAAACTATACAAAGTGTTCATTTACATTAACTGTTTAACTTCACTGAACTACTGAACATTATTTATAAAACTACTGAACAACCCAATCCAGAGCTCATACACCCAACTCACTCATTAGCTGCATATAGTGTGTGTGTGTGTGTGTGTGTGTGTGTGTGTGTGTGTGTGTGTTATAGAAAAATACAGGGTGTAGTGATAAATGTTAAAAAGGGGTGATTCCCCTCTAACAGCATGTCCCAAAGTGTTTATTTCTTTTATACTGTCTTATTGAGACAGACAGACAGACAGACAGACAGACAGCATGTCTGAATGAGACAGACAGCATGTCTGAATGAGACAGACAGCATGTCTGAATGAGACAGACAGCATGTCTGAATGAGACAGACAGGCATATCTGGGTTAGAGGGAGGGATGTGTCTGAGTAAGACAAACGAATTTGTCTAAGAGACACAGGTTTGTCTAAGTGAGACAGATAGAAGTGTTTGAGACAGACAGACGGCATGTCTAACTAAGACAGACGGGCGTGTGTGAGTGAGACAAACGGATTCGTCTAAGAGACATGGGTGTGTCTAAGTGAGACAGATTGACGTGTCTGAAACAGACAAAAAGGTGAGTCTAAGACAGATGGGCGTGTCTGAGACAGACAGACACAGTCTGAGTGAGGAAGACGGGCTTCTCAGAGTGAGACAGACAGGCGTGTCTGAGAGAAACAGGCGGGCGTGTCTGAGTGAGACAGACAGGCGTGTCTGAGTGAGACAGATGGGTGTGTCTAAGAGAGACAGATAGGTGAGCCTGAGACAGACAGGCTTGTCTGAAACAGACAAACAGCATGTATGAGTGAGACAGATGAGAGTATCTGAGTGAGACAGATGAGAGTATCTGAGTGAGACAGATGAGAGTATCTGAGTGAGACAGATGAGAGTATCTGAGTGAGACAGATGAGAGTATCTGAGTGAGACAGATGAGAGTATCTGAGTGAGACAGATGAGAGTATCTGAGTGAGACAGATGAGAGTATCTGAGTGAGACAGATGAGAGTATCTGAGTGAGACAGATGAGAGTATCTGAGTGAGACAGATGAGAGTATCTGAGTGAGACAGACACACTCTTTTTACTCTCTCTTCATGTTAATAAGAGAAGAAAAAGCAGTTCTATGTGTTTTGTTGCCAAGAAACCACAAAGTAGGAAGTGTAAACTCCTCCATCACCAAATCAATGCTTTTAATACACGTTCTTGAGCAGTTACTATAGCAACGATAACACATTAATACCATACAGATTAATTAATATAAACCTGCACTACCATCCGAGCTGCTGTAGAAAATTAATCAGCGCCGGACGACCAATCAGAGTGCAGGATTAAACAGCAGTGCTGTTAGATGATTGGCTGTAAAGCGCTGTGAGGAGAACATTGTGTGGATTTCCTGGTTTCTTTACAGAACTCTGAGAGGATGTTATTGTGAGGAGGTTCTAATGCGGTCGTGTTTGGAGACGTGCAGCATGCGCAGTCTCGGCCGTGTTTATTCTCAGATGCAGGTTTATCCGCATTTCCAGCCCATGAGCTGTTTCTCCTCCAGTTTTTTATCTGGGGTTTTATCTCCACGCTTTTATCCAGCGCCAGGCACAGGAACTCGGTCCGCATGCACAATTCTGAACATGAGATCAGAGCTGCTGTAAGCAGAGTGTGTGTGTGTGTGTGTGTGTGTGTGTGTGTGCATATTTTTTTTTGCTTGTAAGCAGATTTTTATATTCTACTTCTTCTCTCAGGAGGCTGCTTACACTCACTCTTTAGTCAGAATCTCGATTCTCCTTTTATTAAATAATCATAATCATAATAATCATAATTATAATAATAATAATGATAATAATAATGCAGGATTTACTGGAAATAATACACAACTAAATGTCAAATTAAAGGTCAAAGTCAAGGTCATGAAAGGCAAAATGATGCATTCATTTATTGCTTTCTTTCTCTCTTTAAACCTCTGTTTATGAGTGGCTTAAAGACTTTTTAAGGGTCATCATCGTAAATTAAAAGAAATAAATAATATAAAATAAAGAATAAGTTACGGTATGAAATAAATGTTAAATAATAAATTATTAAAATAAATAAATAAAATAAAATAAATAAATTAGTAAATGAAGCTTTAAGAATCTCAGATATTAAATTATGAAATAAAAGAAAAAAATGTATATATGAAGTGCAAATTTATTTATCATAAATATCAGCTAATTAAATTACAATTATGCTAGCGTTTTCTCATCGCCAAAACACTTCAAAAAGTACAATGATCAGTAGTCTGATTATTATTAAGAACTTCCTTCAGTGTAGAGAAGAACACGAAGTCCTGGAAGAGAGAGTTTTGGTTTCCACAGAGTCCTGATCTCAACATCATTGAGTCTGTCTGGATTACATGAAGAGACAGAAGGATTTGAGGAGCCTCCATCCACAGAAGATCTGTGCTTAGTTTTTAAAGAAGTTTGAAACAATCTACCTGCTGAGTTCCTTCAAAAACTGAAGAATTGCTGGTGTTTTGCAAGCAGAAGGTGTCGCACCAAATACTGATAAAAATAAATGATTAACGCTTTTATTTTCGAAGCGTTCGCTCACTTTTTTCACATCTGCTTAAAACTGTATTTCCCGCTGAAAAAGCGAAACTGAGAAGGCTATCAGCATGTAAAGCGAAACGTGCAGTAATGTTGTAGGAGTGTTTTTAAACTTAACACCTCCTCAAGGGAAAGTTAGTTTAGTGATATATCAGTTACACATCGAAACTCCAGCTGGATATCAGGACCTGGTGAGTTGAAATTTCCAAATGGAGTTTACAGAGTAAAATGGAGCGCCTGATCTCACCTTTCTGCTGATTTGATTAGATTTAAAGATACAGCACAAGTACTTTTGGTTACAGGTAAAAGTCACTGCAGAAGCCCCAGCTGGACCTGAAGATGAGTGACGAGGAAGCAGAAGAAATGTTCTGTCTGTCTGTGGGTCTCTTTATGGAAGAGACTGGCTCGAATCTGAATTTAGTTTAACTGTTCAGATGAAAAGCGTAATAGTTCACTTAATGTTCAGCACTGAGTCTCTGAGTGGATACAAACACCCCCCCACCACCACCCCATTCGGTTTATCATCGCTAAACTCAGCCCTTCATTAACTCATCTTCTGTCCAAAACCAAGATTAAAACCTTAAAAACTCAGTTTGTGTCATGAATTAAATTGCATGCTGATGGAGGGACCCTGAGGGATTGCGTTTACGTGGCGATGGCAGTGACCGAGAAAAATTATTAATGAATCCAGAGCTAATTACTGAACTTTTATCAGTTTTTTCTCTCCAATATAATCCCACGCATAAAAGTGTAGCTGATAATATACTGTACTGCTCTCAGCCAATCACAACACACTGCACTGCTCTCAGCCAATCACAACACACTGCACTGCTCTCAGCCAATCACAACACACTGCACTGCTCTCAGCCAATCACAACACACTGCACTGCTCTCAGCCAATCACAACACACTGCACTGCTCTCAGCCAATCACAACACACTGCACTGCTCTCAGCCAATCACAACACACTGCACTGCTCTCATCCAATCACAACACACTGTACTGCTCTCATCCAATCACAACACACTGTACTGCTCTCAGCCAATCACAACACACTGCACTGCTCTCAGCCAATCACAACACACTGCACTGCTCTCAGCCAATCACAACACACTGCACTGCTCTCAGCCAATCACAACACACTGCACTGCTCTCAGCCAATCACAACACACTGCACTGCTCTCAGCCAATCACAACACACTGTACTGCTGTCAGCCAATCACAACACACTGTACTGCTGTCAGCCAATCACAACACACTGTACTGCTGTCAGCCAATCACAACACACTGTACTGCTGTCAGCCAATCACAACACACTGTACTGCTCTCAGCCAATCACAACACACTGTATTACTCTCAGCCAATCACAACACACTGTATTAGTCTCAGCCAATCACAACACACTGTACTGCTCTAAGCCAATCACAACACACTGTACTACTCTCAGCCAATCACAACACACTGTACTACTCTCAGCCAATCACAACACACTGCACTGCTCTCATCCAATCACAACACACTGCACTGCTCTCATCCAATCACAACACACTGCACTGCTTTCAGCCAATCACAACACATTGTACTACTCTCAGCCAATCACAACATACTGCACTGCTCTAAGCCAATCACAACACACTGTACTGCTCTCAGCCAATCACAACACACTGTACTGCTCTCAGCCAATCACAACACACTGCACTGCTTTCAGCCAATCACAACACACTGCACTGCTCTCAGCCAATCACAACACACTGCACTGCTTTCAGCCAATCACAACACACTGTACTGCTCTCAGCCAATCACAACACACTGTACTGCTCTAATCCAATCACAACACATTGTACTACTCCCAGCCAATTACAACACATTGTACTACTCTCAGCCAATTACAACACACTGCACTGCTCTCAGCCAATCACAACACACTGCACTGCTCTCAGCCAATCACAACACACTGTATTACTCTCAGCCAATCACAACACACTGCATTACTCTCAGCCAATCACAACACACTGCACTGCTTTCAGCCAATCACAACACACTGCACTGCTCTCAGCCAATCAGAACACACTGTACTGCTCTCAGCCAATCAGAACACATTGTACTGCTCTCAGCCAATCAGAACACACTGCACTGCTTTCAGCCAATCACAACACACTGCACTGCTTTCAGCCAATCACAACACACTGCACTGCTTTCAGCCAATCACAACACACTGCACTGCTTTCAGCCAATCACAACACACTGTACTGCTTTCAGCCAATCACAACACACTGTACTGCTCTCAGCCAATCAGAACACATTGTACTGCTCTCAGCCAATCACAACACACTGCACTGCTTTCAGCCAATCACAACACATTGTACTGCTCTTAGCCAATCACAACACACTGTACTGCTCTCAGCCAATCACAACACACTGTACTGCTCTCAGCCAATCACAACACACTGTACCTCAGTTAATCAGATCCCATTGTAAGGCTCTCAGCCAATCAGAATGCAGTAGAGTGGGCAGTGTGATTAGTATGCAGGATGGAGGCTGCAGGACACTAAATGATGTCCCAGTTTCTGAAGCTCAGTCTGGACGTCTCTGGTATAAAAGCAGAGCTGATAAGTGAGAAGTGAAGAGTGTTTGCTGAGAGTCTCTGTGAGAGATAAGAGTAATGAAAATAAAAGATAAGCGTGAGAGATTGACTCTCACACACACACACACACACACACACACACACACACACACACACACACACACATTTACACACACACTGAAGCATTTTACAAAAAAACTGGTGTGCCAATTTGCTGCACGCACAAAACCACCGCCATCAGCTCAGCTTCTTCTCTTTCACTCCACTCAGAACAGTAAATGTCATTATCACTCCGGTCTTAGGGGCGGGGACTGTGGTCTGATTAGGGGTGGAAACTGTGGTCTGATTAGGGGTGGGGACTGTAGTCTGATTAGGGGTGAGGTATGATTGCTTCCAGTGGGATTATGGGTGGGAACTGTGGTTTGATTGGATACAGTGGGATTGGGGGTGGAGACTGTTGTCTGATTAATTGGCAGTAAATGAATATGGCGTATCTCTCTCTCTGTGGAAAAGTGGAACCTTTTTGTTCTAATTTTAAATTTGCCTTTGGGTTTTGTGGATTTAGATTTCTATCTCTGGATTGGTGCAGTGGTAGATTGGATCTCTCACACACACACACACACACACACACACACACACACACACACACACACACACACACACACACACACACACACACACACCGAGTTTTGTAGAAGAGTTTGTTCAGGTCTGTCAGTCTCACTTAGTATCCGAGTGTTTCCATTACAGTCTAATCTCTGTGTAAAGAGCACTATTTTCACTAAGGCTCAGTTGTGATGTCATTTCCTGTCAGGGTGCAGTAACTGAATCAGATAAGACACGGTTCTCACACTGGACAGGAAATGGGCATGCCGCTGCAGCTGGGAGCAAAATAACAAAACAAGAGTTAAAAAACATTCAGCCTCAATCACAGGTTTACACACGGAGCCGCATCACACACACCACCGAGCTGAGATCGGATTAGATGTCTGACTCCGTTCTAATACCTATTACAGCTGGATGCTGAGGTGATTAGTGCTGAGCGATGCCTTTTATTATCAGGTCCGATCCATGGTGTAATAAGAAAGGTGCAGAAGAAACAATTTTACACACACACACACACACACACACACACACACACACACACACACACACACACACACACACACACACACACAGCACTTTTACACCTTTTAGTCTGTTTTTGAGTCTGATGTTGAGACAGACCCAGACTTCAAAATTTTTGGTTTGTTTCTCATTTAAGGGAAAAAATTTTTTTTCTGGATTTCTGGAAAATCAGCTCATTTTAACGGATATTTCAATCATTTTTGGTCAAATGAACAAATCTTTATTTAAATCATTCAGTTTATTTAAAAAGAATTCAAATATATTGTTAAATATTTTAAACCCAAATACCCTGAAACGTCTACTTCCACAATCATGAATCATATTCCATTACATTCTATTTGTGTAGAGTTTTAACAGTGAACATTTTCCCAAAGCAGCTCACAGATAAAGAGTTTATAAAGTTGGAATGTAGAAGTTTCTCCCTAATAAGTGATCCAGTGGTGAAGAAAAAAACTCAGAGACTTCATGAGGAAGAAACCTTGAGAGGAACCAGACTCAAAAGGGAACCTCATCCTCAACACTGAATGTCCATCACAGTACCATCAGTGTTGAGGTTATAAAGGGTTCAGTGATGGACGTTTACATGCAGAACTGTTTATATAAACTGTGGTCCTGAGAACATTGGAGGAGACTTCATATTCATCCTCAAAGTTCTTTAGTTTCTCTTCGATCTTTGGGCTGTTTATGTGGAACCATCTCCAGCCTCCATCTTCTTCAATTCCTGAATCACTCGTTCGTTCACTCGTCCATGAGAAGTGCAGGAAGCTCTGTAGACAGATCTGATCCGTTCATCTCCAGAGTCTCAGATGTTTTTTTGCATCATACCGATTTGGTGTAATAGAAAAAAAAATGTCATGATAGAAATCCAAACGTTTCTAAATTCTCAGAAATACAGGAGGTTGAAGATCCAGAGCAGAAACATGTGGTGTCACTGTAAATAAATCCTCCGGTTGGGATTATGACCTGATTTCTGTATCAGGTACAGAACAAACACGACTCTGACGTCAGAAGAGACTCAGGTGGTAAATGAATTGTTTGTGTTTTCTGCACAGAGGCTACTGAGCTGTCAGATTACACATGAAGAAAAAACCTAATTTGTTTGAAGAACTAGAGGATTTCAGAGGTAAACTTTCCAGGGACTCTGGTTAGAAGCAGAATTAGATCATGGCACAAAGAAGGAGAACAAGAAACCTGAAAGAACCCTCAAAATGCCCCTTAAGATCCTTCAAAGAGCGTTTGGAGAACCTTTAAGGAGCGATAAGCAGGTTTTTGAAAGTGTTGTGTCTGAAATGAACAGAAGATGCTCATCTGAGGAGATTTACAGCCAGTAAAGTAGAGAGCAAACATCTAAGGGTTCTATAGATAGATTTTATGGAAGGTGTGCAGATACAAAGTTTCAAACCAGCATCTTCTGTCTTGAGTTCAAACCAGAACCAGAACCAGAACCGGTGCTGCTGATTATAATCTTTTCTGTTCTGATGAAGCTGTTTGTTCAGGCCTGCAGGAGGATTTGGTTTCTCTAGTGGAATACCTGCACACACACACACACACACACACACACACACACACACACACACACACACACGCTGTGTCAGGCTCGTTTACAGGACGAGTGTGTGTATTCTGGCAGCTCCATTCGTTCCCCTAAACACACTCCTCACCTCGTGCTCTTTTCTCATTTCCTTTCGCTTTTCTCCTTCATCTCTCTTCTGAATGAGGACAAAACAGCGAGCAGCATCTCCTCCACCTCTCCAATACACCACATCCAGATACATTCACATTAAACTGTCTGACATCGTGTTTGGGTTTGGTGTTGGGCGCAGAACCTGCACACAGACTCACGTTTTCCCGAAGGAATAAAACTACAAGCGTTTATTTGATCTCATACACGTGTATTATATAAATATAATTATTAGAGATGATGATGTGATGATTTAAAAAGATGAAAGTTGGTATTTGTATCCAGGTGCATCACGAGCGCCTCTCATGTAGCGCCGAACTTCTACTGTCAATGCTTGAAGGCTTGTGACATTAATATAATCTTCTTCTTCTTCTGCTTCTTCCATTAGGGGGCGCTACAGCAGATCATCTGTGTGACATTAATATGTATCTATTAGGTTTGTAGCACTAGGATGCTAACATATTTTTGTCGGCAGAAAAGCGATTGATTAATATATAAATAATATTATATGCGCTATATTTATATTATTTAGAAAGTGACCAATCACATGTGAGAAATATTTGATATGCAGATTGAATTCTCCTCTGAACTGTGATTGGCTCTTGAGCTCTTCCTTTTCTTCTCTCCTCTTTTGATCATTAGTGAGCTAGTTATTTTGTAATCTTGCTCCAGAACTTACATTTCGATGTTCTCCTGCAGCCTACTCTGCTCTTTCTGTTCTTGAGTGTTAGTGGTGGACTGTATCTTGATGTAAAGGATCTGTATTTACATTCATGTAGGCGTTTCTATGACGATGATACTCCTACCTTCTCCAGATTCTTCTCGAGTTGGCTTGATGTTGTAAAGGGGAAAGTTCTGTAATCATCCAGTTTCGTTGCGTTTCAGGATCATTCAGGTGTTCTGGTGTTTTCAGTGCATTTCTTCTTTGTGTTTGATCAGTCTGATAACCTTCTCCCCTCGAGTTCATCATCCTCCTGAGCTACCAGTGATCCTGTCCCTTTCTGCTTCCTGAGTCTGCCTGATTCATCCTGATACCACACCTCTGGATGGAGTTCTTTTCATATCTCTACATCTGAGGATGTTCTCCATATAAACAGCCTACAGATCCATCAGGTTCCTGTGGAAGCCTCAACTCAAGAACAATAAAGATGAATTTGGACTGTAATTAATATAAACAATGGTTTACTTTATTTTTGTAGAAACTCTTCGATTTAAAAGTCGAACGTCGACACACATTCAGATCGTTTCATGACTTCAGCGTTTCGGAGGAGAAACAAATCAAATATCATGTTGCTGTCCAAATACTTATGGACCTAAAAAAACCCGGGGCGAGGAACGAGAATCAGCACACTTCACTTCTGCAACACACACACACACACACACACACACACACACACACACACACTTTGGTGCCCTAAATCCTCAGCTGTACTTTGCTGATCTGTGTGTGACGGATCCTCAGCGCTCGCTCCTGCACAATAAGCTTATTTCCTACAGACGTGTCTGTGTGTGTGTGTGTGTGTGTGTGCGTGCGTGCGTGCGTGCGTGCGTGCGTGCGTGCGTGCGTGCGTGCGTGCGTGCGTGCGTGTGTGTGTGCGTTTGTTATGTAAGAGATATTTGTAAACACTTCATTACGGCTCTGTTTCTCAGCCCTGTGTTGTGATGAAGGTGAAGGAGTTCAGACTCGCCACCCTGAAGAACATTACTGTTATGAATATGAAGTTCTGATTTCTTCTCGGTTTGGATCGCCATGACGACGACGCCTGGTGATCTCAGCTTCTGATGGAGCAGTGCAGAGGAGAAATAACTTTCCCTCGTACACACACACACACACACACACACACACACACACACACACACACACACATCTCTTACACTTAAATTTATACACACAAACACATACTTCCTGCTCCACACAAACCATATTTCCTTAACACACACACACACACACACACACACACAGTGAAGGGTTTTAATACGATGTGTTCTGATTGGATGACACTTTCAAGAATGTGCTGTTATAGGAAAATAATCAGTGCCAGGAGGAGAGAGAGAGAGACAGAGAGAGAGAGAGAGAGAGAGAGAGAGAGAGAGCGAGAGGAAGAGAGAGAGAGAGAGAGAGCACGAGCGAGCGAGAGGGGGAGAGAAAGAGAGAGAGAGAGGGAGAGACAGAGAGAGAGAGAGAGAGAGCGAGAGGGAGAGAGAGAGAGAGAGAGAGAGAGAGAGAGCGCGAGCGAGAGGGGGAGAGAAAGAGAGAGAGAGAGAGGGAGAGACAGAGAGAGAGAGAGAGAGAGAGAGCGCGAGCGAGAGAGAGAGGGAGAGACAGAGAGAGAGAGAGAGAGAGCGAGAGGGAGAGAGAGAGAGAGAGGGAGAGAGAGAGAGAGAGAGAGAGAGAGAGAGAGAGAGAGAGAGGAGAGAGAGAGAGAGAGAGAGAGAGAGAGAGAGAGAGAGAGAGCGCGAGCGAGAGGGGGAGAGAAAGAGAGAGAGAGAGAGAGAGAGAGAGAGGGGGAGAGAAAGAGAGAGAGAGAGAGAGATGTTTATTTCATTGTGATGTAGATGTTCCCCACTTGGACCTTCTTGGTCTTCTACAGTCTTTGAAATCAGTGCTTCTAAATCAGTCCTGTGGTTCCTCACCAACACAGAACTATTTCGAGAACAGTTTGGAGAACTATTTTCAGCAGCAGTCTGATCGCTTTCTCTTCACCTTCACAGCACTCATTTAGTGAAGAAGCAGGATCAGAGGAACATTAACTTCCAAACACCAGGTCACACTGTTCTAGAAGAACAATCTGGTGTACTTTAAAAATGTCTGTCCTCTTCTGTAGAGCTCCTGACAGCACCGTTATGGAAAATATTCTGTGTCCATCACGCCATGATGTTCTCCTGACAGCATGATGTTCTCCTGACAGCATGATGTTCTCCTGACAGCACTGCTTTGTCTCAGCGTTTCTATGTAGGCTTTGTGCTCAAAGTGTTTTCTGTTTAAGAGCTCGGATCCTGTTTATTAAAATCTCGGTTCTTCTGCGTGGGAGGGTTCCTGTAGAGTGGACGTCATTAATTGGCAGGTCGCAAAAAATATTTGCGCAAAAAATATTTCTGGTGTTGGAATGGACTCATGAAGAAGATCTGTAAAGAATCAAAATATTAATATGACAAAAAAACCTGCTGGAGCTCAGAGCCTCAGGATTTCTGAACACGAACCAGTCATCTACGTTCCTCTATGTTCCTCTGTAGCAGCTGATTTATGTAAATGAATTACCTCAAGGCATCTCAGTGAGACAAACACCTGAAGGTCAAATTTCTCTTCACACCTCCATCTGAGGAGCTTGTCTAAAGCCATAACATGAAACTCAGAGCCTTCACACAACCAGTGCACCTGAATAAATCTGATCTGAGTCCACTTCCTGTTTACTGGAGAGATCTGAGTGTTCCTGAATGTTTATACATCAAACCTGGTAGAGAAAAAAGAAGAAAGAGGAGGAGAGGAAGAAGAGAGGGGTAGGATGAATGGAGAAGAAGGAAGAACAAGAAGAAGACTAGGAGAAGGAAGAGGAGGAGAAGAAACAGGAATGGTAAGGAAATAAAGAGGGAGAAGAAAAATAAGAAAAAAAGATGTAGAAGTAGAAGGTGGAAGAGGAGAACGAGAGCGAGAAGTAAAAGAGAGAAACGTAAAAGAAGAAGAAGAATTAAGAAGAAGGAGAAGAAAATTAATAAAGAAGAAGAAGAAGAATTAGGAGAAAGATGAGATGTAGAATGGAGAAGAAGATGAAGGAGGATGAGGAGAAGTGGAATAGAGAAAGAGAAGAAGAAGAAGATGAAGAAGAAGAAGTAGGAAGAGCAGAAGTAGAAACATAGGAAGTAGAAAGAGAAAGTTCACAAGCAGAACCAAAACCAGTAAATATTAAATGTGGTCTACAGTCGAGAAACTTTTAACTTCCATTCTTCTGTTTCATCATCTCCTGCTCCATCTCCTGCTCCATCTCGTCCTGTTCCTCCACACCTCCTCCGTAATGTTTACACCAAACAAGCACACGACGTGGCAGATCTTTACGTATCCAGGTGAGTTTGAGTGTTCCTGAATTTTTTTACATCATACCTGGTACAGAAGAAAGAAATGAAGGAGGAGAGCAAGAAGAGGGGGAAGTAGAGTGGAGAAGAAGCAGAAGAAGAAAGAGAAAAAGAAGGTGGAAGAGGTGGACAAGGAGAGAGAAGGAAAAAAAGAAGAAGAAGTAGAAGTAAAAGAAGTTGGATGATGGGAAAAGAAAAAGTAGATTGGAGAAGTAGTAGAAGGAGAAAGAGGAGAAGAAGAAGATGGAGGAGGAAAAAGAGGAGGAGGAGAAGAAACAGAAATGAGAAGGAAATAAAGAAGAAGAAGAAAAAGAAAAGTGGATGTGTGAGGAGGAAAATAAGGAGAAGGAGTAGAATGGAGAGCAGATGTATCTCATGGTGGTTCTATAGTGTATGCAGAAGGATGTAGTTCAGCTGCTGCTGATTGGATCTAAACTGCCATCTGTAACTACTCACATGAGAATTTCTGCAACACCTCCTGTGTGAGGGAGAGTTTCTTCTGACTCCACCTTCTGCAACATCACCTCTGGTTCCAACACCATTGTATTCAATTCAGATTCAGTTCAGTTCATGTTTATTTGTATTGTGCTTTTAATAATGAACATCGTCTCAGAGCAGCTTTACTCTCATTTCCATCAACAAACTGAAAGCGATAGAGATCAAGTCCACCAAAACCCCAACCTCTCTGGACTTCATTCTCATGTGCCTCCTCTCTCAGGGTTCAAGGACAACCTGCCTCAGAACCTTTCTACTCTGGTACCTCAGTAAAGGAATAAGTTTTCTTTAGATGTTCAAACAGCAACAGTTGAAGACCTACTTCTTTTAGAAACACTTCTCCTCGAACTGTATTCTCTCCAAACAGAGCTTTACTCCGAGACGTCATGAACAGGATCAGGATTTGTTTATTGATCGAGAATTCAAAGCTCTTCAGTAAGACGCAGCAGATACGTGAGTCTGGCGAACGCTGTGAATGTAAATGGATGTGATATAGAGTAAGGTGGATCTAATGGACTTTGCTCACAGTCGTCTCGGTGGAGACCTGAACGTCCCTCTGGTTCTCCCATTGTTTCAGTGAGCACAGCTTTCTTTCCTCACAGTTCACAACATCGCTCACGGATCCCTGAGAATGATGTGGGATTAGCATCTGTCACTCCATCCAGCATGGAGAAGATGGGTGGACCATTTGAAAGAAATGTTCTCAAGATAAGGATGAGTTCATTCCCAAAGCTTCTACAGTGGACGTGGAATAGATGGAGCAGTGGAAGAAGGTATCTGATGTGATGAATCATGTTTTCTTCTCACTCATGTGGATGGCTGTGTGTGTGGGCTTACCTGTGGAAGAGATGGAACCAAGATATACTACAGGAGAATATGACCCAGAGGAGGCAGTGGGAAGCCCTGGGTGGTGTTCTGCTGGGAAACAGTCCTGGTGTTTATGTAGATGTTGCTTTGATGTTACGTACCACTTACCTACAGACTGTTGCAGACCCCTTCATGGTGACTGAGTTCCCTAATGGCAATGTCTTCTTTCATCAGGATGAAGCTCCTCACACAACCACACTGCCACCCACTGCTCAGGAATGCTCTGAGGAGCATCACTAAGAGTTCAAGATCTCGACCCATACTCCAAATACCCCAGATCTCAATCTGAAAAATTAGTTTGATCCATGAAGGCTCCTCTGTACACCCTATAGGACTTAAAAGATCTGCTGATGATGACCACACACACCTTTAGAGGTCTTGAGGAGAAGCTTGAACATGTAAAGTACTTTAAACCAGGAGGTGTGGATTCACAGCAGCGTTACAGAAGCCTGGGTGTAAATTTGGGTTTGGAATGAACAGAAATGATGCTGGAGATGAAACGCTCTCAAAGACAACATGACTAATGGACCTGAGTATCTTCTGCACTGGTTCACACTCACTTTCTTCTGTCATTGTTCTGCTTAATTACTACAGATGGGAATCGATTTTCCTCACAGAATCCTGCTCCGCAGCACGACTCCGAGTCTGGATCCAAATCAATTAATCAATCAGTCAATCAGTTCATCATTCTGGATTCTCCTCCACCATTTACACAACAGCCTTCATTAAATACAGAAAAGAAAAAAAACAACAGAAATCGAAAAAGAAAAAGAGAAGTGAAGAAGGAAAAACTCAAATAAACGATGGAATGATTAAATCATGTGGAGTGATAAAAAAAGAAAAGAGACATGACAGAGTTAGCAAAAAAGGAAAAATAATAAAAGCTGTGTGTGTGTGTGTGTGTGTGTGTGTGTGTGTGTGTGTGTGTGTGTGTGTGTGTGTGTGTGTGTGTGTGTGTGTGTGTGTGGTCTCCGTGGTGATTTTTCCGCTCGGCTGTTAAACAGCTTTTTTCAAACAGCTCTTTTGGTTTACTGTAGATAAAAGAGGACAAAAATGCAACACATGAAACTCCTCTGATCACTGTTTACACTTACACACACACACACACACACACACACACACCACTGCCTCTACTACACTAACTGTGTTTGTCCAGCAGTGTGTTTGTCCAGTGCAGTGGTGGGCCGTGTATTTGGTTCCTGGACCTTCAGTGAGGAAGTACTCGACTTAATCCACCTCTTAATACATCACAATCACATCACAATTATAGAAATCATCAATACAATACAAACACACAATATAACAACACGTGACATTACAGAGAGACGTTTCACATCTGGAGCTGAAAACCATTTTACTAAACCTCCACACTACAACCACAACTGTGCACCTACAACATCTGGAGCAGTTCACAATCAATATTTGTCTAATAACATGACAAAATCATGAAAATGTAAATAAAACACAACCTACACACCAGAGACACAGACTCATAATGTGCAGCGCCCCCCAGAGGCTGTAATCCAGTGGTACCGCTCGTATTCACTGGTCTGGAAGTGGAGAACAAGTGATCTGCTCTGTGAGGAGAATCTGAAATCTGATTGGTTAAAGAAACAGAGCTGTTGGTAATATTCTCGATGGTAAAAGTCCAGCAGTACTGATTCTGAAGGTTCTGAGCAGATTAGATTCACATGGCAGCACATAGAGGCTGAAATCTGATCATCTGAACATCCACACACACGTACTGAAGCAGTGCAGCCGAGAGAAACACTACGACATGAAGAGAAGAAACTGATGGGAATGAATTAATGTTTACTGCCCCTGACCCCCCGACACTGGTCCAGTGGTGTGTGTCTCTCAATGTGTTTTTAGTAATGTAATTCCACCTGTGTGTGTGTGTGTGTGTGTGTGTGTGTGTGTGTGTGTGTGTGTGTGTGTTTCCTCTCACTGTGGTGAAAGGAAACAGAATGTTTGTGTATTCTGCTATTGTCAAAACTGCTACACAAACAAAACTGAATT
>NC_139581.1:745455-767955 GCF_946808225.1 Silurus aristotelis
AGAGAAATATGAGATCGGAAGTACGAGATCGGATATACGAGATCGGGAAAGTACGAGATCGGATATATGAGATTGGAAAAACACCCAAACAGAGATAGATATGGATCCACTATACAGTCAAAAGTTTTAGGACACCCGACTTTTCCACCAATATGTGGATCTCCTGCTATGGAGCTCTGAAGACCTTTGGTATGAATATGAACACTGACTGCACCCCAGGAACCTCCTCACCTTCTCACCTACATCAGTACCTCTGCTAACACTCTTGTGGCTGAATGAATCTCCACAGAATCCCAGAAGAGTGGAGCTCATGATAACAGTGACTGGAGATTAAATGTGGAATCTTATGTTCAGGTGTCCACATCATTTCAGCAAAAGTGTAGTTTAATGTACAGATGTACGCCATCTGGTTCCTCTTCTCCACTTATAAACACTCACACTGCCTTCAAACTGCACATGAGTCTTCAACTGAAGTGTGTGTGTGTGTGTGTGTGTGTGTGTGTGTGTGTGTGTGTGTGTGTGTGTGTGTGTGTGTGTGTGTGTGTGTGTGTGTGTGTGTGTGTGTGTGTGTGTGTTAAGCTTAACCCTTTTAATATCCCTCTGCATAAGCCACCATTTTGTGATAGAGTTGTGGAGCTCCAGCAGAAGAAGGATGAGGGTTTAAAAGCCACACATGCAGCATGAGGATGGAGAACTGCTGAAGCACTGATGATGCCTCAGCGTTCCACATCAAACCAAAGGGTTTCACTTAGATGTAGTAAAATTCTAAGGGATTTTTCAAAATCTCTAAGTCTGGTTCCAGATCTGCTACACTGCTGCTAAGGGCACACAAACTGTCTGTCTGTAATTGTCTAACGTCTGTCTGTCTTGCTTCATTGTTGGTCTGTTAATCCTTGATCTTGTCCTCAAGTCTAACAGTCATGTGACCTCAGTGACTGAAATGGCTGGTCTGAGGAAAGTGAATTATTATTCTATCTGCTGTTTACTGACATTGAATGACTGTTAGCCACATTAGCATTTCTGGAAGAGTTTCTCTAACAGGCAGCAGTGACGTGTGTGTGTGTGTGTGTGTGTGTGTGTGTGTGTGTGTGTGTGTGTGTGTGTGTGTGTGTGTGTGTGTGTGTGTGTGTGTGTGTGTGTGTGTGTGCGTGCATGTGTGTGTCCTCTCACTAAAGGGCACTGGAGATGAGTTTAGAGATGACGTTCTGACCAGTCTGCCTGTACATATATGTATATGTGTGTGTGTGTGTGTGTGTGTGTGTGTGTGTGTGTGTGTGTGTGTGTGTGTGTGTGTGTGCTAAACGCACAGCTTGGAGGAAAGGCTGGATGTCCTTCACAGAAACTGAAGGTCAAATCAGATCCAACAAGAAAAAATATTCCTGAGCCATTAGATTGGACTGGAACAAAAGAACATGAGAAGAATGAGTGATTTCAGGATTAGCGCTAGCGTCTAACAGTCTTCTGTTCCTCTGTCTGTCTGTCTGTCTGTCTGTCTGTCTGTCTGTCTGTCTGTCTGTCTGTCTGTCTGTCTGTCTGTCTGTCTGTCTGTCTGTCTGTCTGTCCCCTCTGTCTACATGTATGTCTCTTTGTCTGTCTATCTGTCCAAATGTACCTTTGTCTGTCTGCCCTCCATCTGTCTCTCTGTCTGGCTGTATATCTGCCCCTTTGCCTGTCTATTCCTCTTTCTGTTTGTATGCCTCTCTGTCTGTCTGTCCTGCTGTCTGTCTGTCTCTCTGTATGTCTGTTCCTCTGGGTGTCTGTGTGTCCCCTTTGTCTGCATGTATGTATGTCTGTCAGTTCCTCTGTCTGTCCTCTCTCTGTTTGTCTGTCCTCTCTGTCTGCATGTCTGTCTGTCTGTCTGTCTGTCTGTCTGTCTGTCTGTATGTCTGTCTGTCAGTTCCTCTGTCTACATGTATGTCTGTCTGCATGTATGTCTGTCTGTCTGTCCCCTCTGTCTACATGTATGTCTGTCTGCATGTATGTCTGTCTGCCTATATGTCTGAATGCACCTTTGTCTGTCTGTCCCTCTATCTCTCCCTCTGTCTGGCTGTATGTCTGCCCCTTTGCCTGTCTGTCCCTCTTTCTGTCTGTCTGTCCTGCTGTTTGTATGTCTATCTGTCTGCCTTTCTGTCTGTCCCTCTGTTTGTCTATCACAGTGCCTGTATGTCTGTACCTCTGTCTCCACTGTTTGTCCCTCTGTCCTTTGGTCCCTCTCTCTTTGTCTTTCTGTCTGTCCGTCTCTCTCTGTCTCTCTGTATTTTTGTCTATTTGTCTCTTTCTCTGTCTGCTTGTATGTTTTCTGTATCCTAATTTAGTTTATATTCTAATCTGTATTCTTATATTTCCATTTGTCTTTCTGTCACTTTGTTCTTCTGTCCATCTTTTGGTCGCTCTGTCTGTCTGTGTTTTTCTTTATCTACCAATAATCTATCTGTTTATCCTGTTATATTTTTTGCATGCCTATCTGTCTTTTCAACTGTCTCTCTGTCTATCACTCCATCATTCAGTCTTTTTTGACTCTCTCTCTCTCTCTCTCTCTCTCTCTCTCTCTCTCTCTCTCTCTCTCTCTCTCTCTCTCTCTCTCTCTTTCTCTCTGTTTTGTTTCCCTGTGGTGTTTGATGTGAGACAGTTTCTCCACAATCACACTAAGATATTAAGAGAGAACTAAACCCTGTGTAGAAGTGATGCAGCGCCTCCTGGTGGACATCTCATTAACATTAATTTCTTCATAATCTTATCGCTTTTTATTTATTTTCTTTTAATATACCGCATTTCCAAATATTAAGTACAAAATAAATTATAATGTCAATCCAAATACCGCTGTTTATTTATTATATATAAAACCTGCTTCTGCTTTATTGTTTATTACTAGTAATTATTTATTATTATTTATACCTAGATAATATTTAGTTCATAGTTAATATAACTAGTTAACAGTAATTATTTATGATTAATTAATAGTATTATTATTATTAGTAGTGGTAGTAGTGTAACTGTTACTTGTTCTTCGTTATTCCCTGTAGTAGCTTTTTCCTGACTCAGGGCTTTGTTGGTATTTGTTAGTGTAATATGGAGTTTATCAGTTCAAGCCCTGTGGTTTCTTCTAGAGAAACATAATGTTTTTCCTATCACAAGTTTTCTTCTGTTAAATTCAATACTTATACTTAATTTGTGATTAAATAACCAATAAAAAGTTTTTATTTGTCCAACCTCAAGATTTTTCCTGTTAAACCTTCAGATTTTTACACCAATCCTGAGGGAACCTTGTTCTGTCTACAGATGAGTTTTAATGCCAAACGGGAGAATTTTTTTTTGCCAAATCTGGGACTTATTCTGTCCATTCTGGAGCTTTTCACATTCAACCTGAGCCTTTGTTTCCAGAAAACCTGTTCCACCAAAACTGTTCTCCTCAGGAATCTTCCATGCAACTGAGCCGTTCGCCCCGTCTGGGTTTGTCTGCCTAATGTGGGGCTTTTTCCCATCCAGTCTGCAGTTTCTCCTGTCACACCAGAGGCTTCTCTAGAGAACCAGAGCCTTTATTGTGTAAGCTGAGGGAACATCTTTCTGTCCAACAGAGTGTGTCCACACCAAGCTTATCAGGGATTTCCTTCATCCAGTCTGGAACTTCTACTGTCCAGCCTGCTGAGTTCTGATCTCCAATCTAAGGCTCGTTCTCTTTAATCTAAGGCTTTTTACATTCACATTTACATTTGTGGCATTTAGCAGACGACCGTGTCCAAAAGTGTTTAAGTCTCTATCAATAAATACATTTACACTGGATTACAAACTTAACATAAAAACAGAGTGTTTTTAGACCAGTCTATGACTCCTTCTGGCTTTTCAATGAAATCTAGAACCATTTTCTCCAATCTTCAGTCCAATCTAGGGCTACTTTTGTCTAGATTAGGGCTCTTTTAAACCATTTTTCACCTTAGAATCTCTTCATTTCTCTCTCTCTCTCTCTCTCTCTCTCTCTCTCTCTCTCTCTCTCTCTCTCTCTCTCTCTCTCTCTCTCTCTCTATCTCCCCTGGTGTTCGTCTCTCACCCCTCAGACTTTGTTCTATTCCTCTGCTGTCACTGATTAACTCTGAGAGTGAGTCTGAGTCAGCGTTATTACTCCATTATTCCTGTTATCTTACTCTCAGATGTATTTAGACGTTTTTATTTTTCATTAGAAACGTTTTCTCTCGCTGTGATTCTCAACTTAACTCCCAAAATTTCCCACATTTATTAACACTATCATTTATTACTATCAAATGACTGCCACAGAATTAAGTCCACACACACACACACACACACACACACACACACACACACACACACACACACACACACACACACACACACACACCTGTATAATAGTGCACCTCTGCATTATTTGTAGTTAATGTGTGTGAGTTTGTTTGTGTGTGTGTGTGTGTGTGTGTGTGTGTGTGTGTGTGTGTGTGTGTGTGTGTGTGTGCGTGCGTGCGTGTGTGCGTGCGTGCATGCTTGTGTGTGTGTGTGTGTGTGTGTGTGTGTGTGTGTGTGTATGTGTGTGTGTGTGTGTGTGCGTGTGTGTGTGTGTGTATGTGTGTGTGTGTGTGTGTGTGTGCATGCGTGCGTGCGTGCGTGCATGCATGCTTGTGTGTGTGTGTGTGTGTGTGTGTGTGTGTGTGTGTATGTGTGTGTGTGTGTGTGTGTGTATGTGTGTGTGTGTGTGTGTGTGTGTGTGTGTGTGTGTGTGTGTGTGTATGTGTGTGTGTGTGTGTGTGTGTATGTGTGTGTGTGTGTGTATGTGTGTGTGTGTGTGTGTGTGTGTGTGTGTGTGTGTGTGTTTGATCATTTACCTGTGATTGGGAAAACAGCAGCAGGACCTTGGATCTGTGTGTTTTTACCAGTGAGCAGAGCACCAACATGGAGAAGGTACAGTGTGTGTTTATTACCATTTTTATTCAAGAAAAAGAATTTAATTTAATTTAAAAAATAATATTAATATCTATAATATATTAATATTTCATTTATTAATATTGGGATTATTATTTTATAATATGCGCATTTTGCATTTTGCCATTGTAGCTTGTAATCAGAGTATTAGTTTTATATATAAGTACAATGTATTTTATGTTTTTACAACATTTATACTATTTTTTCTTTAGTAAAAGGTTGAATATTGATGTCAGTTAAATAAATTATTTTATACCTACAAATAATTATTGAAAAATATTTATATATATTTAATTATTAAGTAAATTATGTACAAAATTTACTAATTTATTCTCAAAATATGTTTAAACATACTGATAAAAAGCATTTTTTTAAAAATAAAAACAATTGAACCTTGCATGTTTTCACAATATTTCATATATATAATAAAGAAGAGTGAGCAGCACACTGCAGCCTCCACTTCCCTGTTTTACTTCAAAAATATCATACTTCTAATTCCACCACTATTCTCAACGACCAATCACTGATCACCACTGTTCTCAACAACCAATCACTGATCACCACTGTTCTCAATAGCCATGTTCTGAAACTAGAGATGAGGAATAAAATGATTCCTGGCAAAAAATCACATTGAATTAACAATCAAATATTTTTAAATCGAACAAGCTGTTACTATGGAAACCATGAAATATTAGAAAAAGCACATAAATATAACCCGGTGGTTCAGATAATAATAATAATAATAATAATAATAATAATAATAATAATTATAATAATTATAATAATTATAATAATAATTATTATTATAATAATTTTTTTAATTAATTTTATATAGTACCTTAAAAAGTTACAGTTCATAGCATAAAAATAGCAAATAAAAGAAGAAAAAAGTAATAATAACAATAAAATAATAAACATAAATAATAAGATAAAAAAAAAAATCACCTGAACACTCTTCTAAAAAAGAGCAGATTTAAAAACACAGAGATTTCGCCTGTCTAATCTCAAATGGGAAGAAAAAACCTGATCACCCATAGAAGGTAAACGTGTACAAGCAACAACTGAAAGACCAGAATCCATACAGACGAAGCTACTGTACAAACCACACCTATATATATAAATATACACACTGAAATAACACACACCTATATATATATATATAAATAACACACACAAATTCTTCTTCTTTTTCTTTCGACTTCTCCCATTAGGGGTCTCCACAGCAGATCATCCGTCTCCATAACCCCCTGTCCTCTACATCTGCCTCTTTCACACCAACTACCTGCATGTCTTCACCACATCCATAAACCTCCTCCTTGGTCTTCCTCTTTTCCTCCTTCCTGGTGTCTCCATCCTCAGCATTCTCCTACTGATATACCCCATGTCCCTCCTCTGCACATGTCCAAACCATCTCAATCTCACCTCCCTCACCTTGTCTCCAAAACGTCCTACATGCGCTGTCCCTCTAATAAACTCATTTCTAATCCTGTCCATCGTCATCACTCCCAACGAACATCTCAACATCTTCAGCTCTGCTACCTCCAGCTCCACCTCCTGTCTTTTACTCAATGCCACTGTCTCTAATCCATACAACATCTCAGGTGTCACCACAGTCCTATAAACTTTCCCTTTCATTCTTGCAGATACTCTTCTATCACAAATCACTCCTGCTATCACTCTTCTCCACCCACTCCACCCTGCCTGCACTCTTTTCTTCACTTCTCTAACACACTCTCCATTACTTTGCACTGTTGACCCCAGGTACCTGAACTCCTCCACCTTTTCCACCTCTTCTCCCTGCAACCGCACCCCTCCACTGCCCTCCCTCTCATTCACACACATGTACTCTGTCTTACTCCTACTGACTTTCATTCCCCTTCTCTCAGCCTGACTTCCACTACTCTTTCCCATAACTTCATGGTGTGACTGATCAACTTAATTCCCCTGTAGTTACTGCAGGTCTGCACATCTCCCTTATTCTTAAAGATCAGTACCAGCACACTCCTTCTCCATTCCTCAGGCATCTTCTCACCTTCCAAAATCTTGTTGAACAATCTTTTTAAAAACTCCACTGCATCTCTCCTAAACATCTCCATGCTTCCACCACTGCATCTCCTTGTACTCCTGCCTACTTTTCTCATCACTCTGTCGATCCCAATTCTGTTTCTCCAACCTCTTTCTCCTTCTGCTCTCCTGCACTTCCTCATTCCACCACCACGTCTCTTTATCTTCCTTTCTATTTCCAGATGTCACACCAAGAACCTTTCTAGCTGCCTCCCTCATCACTTATGCAGTAGTTCCACAATCATCCAGCACCTTCTTACCACCACCACCGAGCTCCTGTCTGACCTCTTCCCTGAACCTCACACTACAGTCTTCCTCCTTCAGTTTCCACCATCTTATTCTTCTTTCAGTCCTCACTCTCTTTCTCTTCTTCTTTACCTCCAAAACCATCCTACAGACCACCATCCGATGCTGTCTAGCTACACTGTCCCCCGTCAACACCTTACAGTCTCCAATCTCCTTCAGGTTGCATCTCCTACATAGAACATAATCCACCTGTGTGCACCTTCCTCCACTCTTATACGTCACCCTATGATCCTCCTTCTTCTTAAAATACGTGTTCACCACTGCCATTTCCATCCTTTTAGCAACATCTACCACCATCTGCCCTTCCACATTCCTCTCCTTAAAACCATACCTACCATCACCTCCTCATCACCTCTGTTCCCTTCACCTACATGCCCATTAAAGTCTGCCCCAATCACCAATCGTTCTTTCCTAGGTACACCATCTACCACTTCATCCAACTCACTCCAGAATCTTGAAATAACACACACCTACTGACCAGATGTTTTTTGCACCAAAATAATAACATTTCAGTAACAGATTCTAAAATACTCAAACCAGCACATCTGGCTAAATTAATTAAACTTTATTAAGTGTATTAAAGGTTTGTGTGTGTGTGTGTGTGTGTGTGTGTGTGTGTGTGTGTGTGTGTGTGTGTGTGTGTGTGTGTGTGTGTGTGTGTGTGTGTGTGTGTAGCAGTTAACAGGTACTCTGGCTCTGGCCGTGTTCACTGCTGCTCTTGGTTCTCTGCAGTATGGATATGGGATTGGAGTTATAAACGCTCCACAGGAGGTCTCACACACACACACACACACACACACACACACACACACACACACACACACACACACATGTTTATTATTATTTTATTGTTATTATGAATGCAGGTACTGACAGCAGTGTGTGTTGTGTGTGTTGCAGGTGATTACGCAGCACTACGCTCGGACACTCGGCTTTCCTGTGGGTACTGAACGCAGTAACGTTACACCAGCTGAAGGTGATGAGCTTCAGATGCAGAAGTTCTCTCTCACCATGTACTGGTCTTTATCAGTGGCCATATTTCCTGTTGGAGGAATCATCTCGTCCTTCCTGGTGGGATTCATTGCTGATTTCAGAGGAAGGTAAAGGGTCCTGATTTAAAAAAAATCTAAACAAACAAAAAATTTACAAAAATTAAAACTTAAATCAACTTTCAAAAAATTTAATTTATTCCAAACAACTGTTTATATTAAATAAATGAAATGTTTTAAAAAAATTTCTCCTGAATATACATTTTATTATTTTTCATCTAAATATATAAATGTTATAGTATTTATGTATTAAATAATAATAATCATAATAATAATAATAATGATGATGATAATGATGATGATGATAGTGATGATGATGATGATGATGATGATGATGATGATGATGATAGTGATGATGATGATGATGATGATGATGATGATGTTTGCTCTGCAGGGTTAAAGGAATGCTGGTGATGAACGTTCTCGCTCTGGTTGCGAGTCTCCTCATGGGTTTGGCTAAAATGGGAACTTCTCACATCATGGTGATTGCGGGACGTGCCATCATGGGCTTCTACTGCGGTAAACACCGCCGCTGTGTTCCAGTGTCTAACGCTCTTTAACCCTCAACCACTTCCACATGATTTCGTCATCAGGGTTCTGTATCAGGGGTTCTGTGTAAGAGCTCTGTATCAGGGGTTCTGTATTAGGGGTTCTGTATCAGGGGTTCTGTGTAAGAGTTCTGTATCAGGGGTTCTCTATCAGGGGTTCTGTATCAGGGTTTTGTGTAAGAGTTCTGTATCAGGGGTTCTGTATCAGGGGTTCTGTGTAGGAGTTCTGTATCAGGGGTTCTGTGTAAGAGTTCTGTATCAGGGGTTCTGTATCAGGGGTTCTGTATCAGGGGTTCTGTGTAAGAGTTCTGTATCAGGGGTTCTCTATCAGGGGTTCTGTATCGGGGTTTTGTGTAAGAGTTCTGTATCAGGGGTTCTGTATCAGGGGTTCTGTGTAAGAGTTCTGTATCAGGGGTTCTGTATCAGGGGTTCTGTGTAAGAGTTCTGTATCAGGGGTTCTGTATCAGGGGTTCTGTTTAAGAGTTCTGTATCAGGGGTTCTGTATCAGGGGTTCTGTGTAAGAGTTCTGTATCAGGGGTTCTGTGTAAGAGTTCTGTATCAGGGGTTCTGTATCAGGGGTTCTGTATCAGGGGTTCTGTGTAGGAGTTCTGTATCAGGGGTTCTGTGTAAGAGTTCTGTATCAGGGGTTCTGTATCAGGGGTTCTGTATCAGGGGTTCTGTGTAAGAGTTCTGTATCAGGGGTTCTCTATCAGGGGTTCTGTATCGGGGTTTTGTGTAAGAGTTCTGTATCAGGGGTTCTGTGTAAGAGTTCTGTATCAGGGGTTCTGTATCAGGGGTTCTGTGTAAGAGTTCTGTATCAGGGGTTCTGTATCAGGGGTTCTGTTTAAGAGTTCTGTATCAGGGGTTCTGTATCAGGGGTTCTGTGTAAGAGTTCTGTATCAGGGGTTCTGTGTAAGAGTTCTGTATCAGGGGTTCTGTATCAGGGGTTCTGTGTAAGAGTTCTGTATCAGGGGTTCTGTGTAAGAGTTCTGTATCAGGGGTTCTGTATCAGGGGTTCTGTGTAAGAGTTCTGTATCAGGGGTTCTGTGTAAGAGTTCTGTATCAGGGGTTCTGTGTAAGAGTTCTGTATCAGGGGTTCTGTATCAGGGGTTCTGTGTAAGAGTTCTGTATCAGGGGTTCTGTGTAAGAGTTCTGTATCAGGGGTTCTGTATCAGGGGTTCTGTGTAAGAGTTCTGTATCAGGGGTTCTGTATCAGGGGTTCTGTGTAAGAGTTCTGTATCAGGGGTTCTGTGTAAGAGTTCTGTATCAGGGGTTCTGTATCAGGGGTTCTGTGTAAGAGTTCTGTATCAGGGGTTCTGTGTAAGAGTTCTGTATCAGGGGTTCTGTGTAAGAGTTCTGTATCAGGGGTTCTGTATCAGGGGTTCTGTGTAAGAGTTCTGTATCAGGGGTTCTGTATCAGGGGTTCTGTGTAAGAGTTCTGTATCAGGGGTTCTGTGTAAGAGTTCTGTATCAGGGGTTCTGTATCAGGGGTTCTGTGTAAGAGTTCTGTATCAGGGGTTCTGTGTAAGAGTTCTGTATCAGGGGTTCTGTGTAAGAGTTCTGTATCAGGGTTCTCTCAGGGTTAATTTTATCATATGAAGGTGCTTTGAGTTTACCCTTTTATTATCTTCTGCATGCCCTCTAGTTTCCCTGACAGTTTGGACAGGAAGTGGTTTAATAAACAGGAAGTGGGTTTAATAAACAGGAAGTGGTTTAATAAACAGGAAGTGGGTTTATGTTTTCCCCCTCACCTGTTGCAGGTCTCTCGTCTGGACTGGTTCCGATGTACATCGGTGAAATCGCCCCGCTAAAGTACAGAGGTGCGTTAGGAACACTGCACCAACTCGCCGTCGTCATCGGCATCCTTATCAGCCAGGTACACACACACACACACACACACACACACACACACACACACACACACCATTCACAGTCACAGTGCAGGAGGCGTGGCCTTTACACCTGCCGTTCATAATGTGTGTGTGTGTGTGTGTGTGTGTGTGTGTGTGTGTTTCAGGTCCTGGGTTTGGACTTCCTGTTAGGGAATGATGATATGTGGCATGTGCTGCTCGGATTATCCGGAGTCATTGCACTGCTCCAGAGTTTGTTGCTGCCATTGTGCCCTGAGAGTCCGAGATACGTGTATATCAAACTGGGAAAGAAGGAGGAGGCCTGCAAGAGTATATATATACATATAGATATATATAGTATACACACACACACACACACACACACACACACACACACACACACACAAAACACACACAGAGTTTTTGGTTTGAAGGGTTTTTCTTTTTTGTTACTTTTCTGATAAAAATTGTCATTTACATTTTTTTGCTTATATTTTTCCAATTTCCCCATACAGGATTTTATATAAAAAATGTTCTTTAAATTTATTTTTTAATAAAAAAAAAAGTGTCACATTATTTATTATATACATGATCATATGTGTGTGATATTTGACCGGTTCATTTTTGTGTGTGTGTGTGTGTGTGTGTGTGTGTGTGTGTGTGTGTGTGTGTGTGTGTGTGTGTGTGTGTGTGTGTGTGTGTGTGTTTAGGTTTAAAGCGCCTTAAAGGTGACTACGACATGTCAAAAGATATCTCAGAAATGCAGAAAGAGAAAGAGGAGGCCATGAAAGAATCAAAGGTTTCAATATGGTGGCTGTTACGAGCAGAACAGTACAGACAGCAGCTGTTCGTGGCTCTGATGCTGCATCTGTCACAGCAGCTCTCCGGGATTAACGCTGTGAGGAACCAAAGCTCCTCCTGATTACACCAGTTTTATCTGTTATTTAAACACTGCAGGGTCGAACAATCACCGAGAGAGAAGTGAAACAGTGAATGAGTGAAAGTCTGAATAAGGAGAGAGTGAATAAGTAAAAGAGGTGAAAGAGTGAATGTGTGTATGAATGAATGGGTGAACGTGTGAATAAGTGAATGTGTATGTGAGTGAACGTGTGAATGAGTGAACGTGTGCGAGTGTGCGAGTGAAAGCGGAGGAGTGATTTCTGAGAGATTTTATGTGTGTATTTGTGTGTTTATTGCTCACATCATTGCGATAGTTGTTTTATAGCTGCTGTGAAAAGATAATATTTGTTCTGCTCTCTGACTGTTTATTTTTATTCCAGATCTTTTATTACTCCACTGATATTTTCCACAACGCCGGAGTCGCTCAGCCCGTCTACGCCACCATCGGGGTCGGAGTCGTAAACACCTTCTTCACACTGCTGTCAGTGAGTACACACTAATGACAATACAAACAGAGCAGGAAACACACACACACACACACACACACACACACACACACACACACACACACAGCTAAGAAACGGAGAAGGGCTTTTGCAGTATCACCAAAGAAACACGTGACACATTTAATTACACGTGATGCACACGTGATCTTTACACTAGTTAGTAATGATCTGTACAACGTGAACGTGTCCCAAATCACACTCCCTACTCACTATATAGTGCACATAAACATCATTATTAGGGCACTGCATCCGTGTCCAAAATCATATTCACTATATTTTGCACACAGAACTATTAATGGTTCACTATGGGCATGTCCAAAACCACACAATCTATTTACTACATAGTGCACATACACTCATCATCATCAATCATAAGTTCACTGTGGGCATGTCCCAAATCACACACCCGATGTGCTTTATAGTGCACATAATTACAACTTTTGGTCACTGTGTGTATAATCAGTTTTTTTCCTGTATTATGTGTGTAGGTGGTTTTGGTGGACCGGGCTGGGAGAAGAACTCTGCTGTTAATCGGTTTGAGTGGAATGTGTTGCTGTGCTGTGGGAATGACGATCGGACTCGTTTACCTGGTGAGATCATTTCAACTGCTGATGATAAAACTCACTGCCTCTCTGCCCTCTCTGTGTTAGTGGGACAGGTGTGTGTCTGGTCATGTGATTTTCCAGACAGTGGGACAGGTGTGTGTCTGGTCATGTGATTTTTCAGACGGTGAGACAGGTGTGTGTCTGGTCATGTGATTTTATTTCAGACAGTGAGACAGGTGTGTGTCTGGTCATGTGATTTTCCAGACAGTGGGACAGGTGTGTGTCTGGTCATGTGATTTTTCAGACGGTGAGACAAGTGTGTGTCTGGTCATGTGATTTTATTTCAGACAGTGAGACAGGTGTGTGTCTGGTCATGTAATTTTATTTCAGACAGTGAGACAGGTGTGTGTCTGGTCATGTGATTTTTCAGACGGTGAGACAGGTGTGTGTCTGGTCATGTGATTTTTCAGACGGTGAGACAGGTGTGTGTCTGGTCATGTGATTTTATTTCAGACAGTGAGACAGGTGTGTGTCTGGTCATGTGATTTTTCAGTGAGACAGGTGAAGGAGGTGCACTGCATCACTGCATTCTTACAAGCACGCATAAGTTTATTACAGTATGCAGTCACAGCACAAGTGGGCGTGTCTATACCATGTCAGGGGTGTGGCTATGGGTAGAGCACGGACAGTGTGGTGTGATGAAATGTTATCAACTTGTAGTTGATTATTTACTCTAAAAGCATGTCCCTGAGTGTTTTATCAGACTGACAGCACAGCTACATGTCAATCTTTTTATCCATTTACTATAAACACTCATTTTCTGAAGTCCTGAAGATGTGTGAGAACATACAGCTTTACTCCTTACTATTACAAAGATCTTATACATCTACACTACTGTCAGAGCTCCTGTCCCAGAGAATGAACCAATCATGAGGTTTTCCCGTGAGGTTCGGTCTCCACAAGGTGGAAAAAAATCTTAACAATCAAAGTCCAGTAAAATAATTTCGTAAAACACTGGTCATGAGAAGGAGTTGAGCAATTTACACACTGCAACATGATAACACCAGCATGTGGGTTTATCAGTGATGAGGCAATAAGCTGCAGGTGTGACTGATCTCCTGCTGTTTACATTTACAGCATTTAGCAGACGTCCATGTCCACAGCAACGTACAAAGTGCTTTGAGTTTCCATCAATGAATAAATCTACACTGAAACACTGATTACAAACTTAAGATAAATCAGACTACACTCTGATTAGAGGAGTATTTTATAAAAGACAAAACAAACTTGGAAACTGTTAGTTTAAGTGTTTCAGGAAGATGAAGGTCTTCACCCATCGCTTGAAGATCGCCAGGGACTCCACTTTTCAGACATCTAGGGGAAGTTCATTCCACCACCTCGGTGCCAGAACAGAGAAGAGCCTTGAAGTGTACTTACCTCTCATTCTGAGAGAAGGTGGTACCAGTGGAGCAGTGCTGGAGAATCTCAGACAGCGGGGTGCAGTGCGAGATCTGATGAGGTCTCTGAGGTAAGATGGTGCTGGTCCATTTTCAGCTTTGTAGGTGATCATCAGTGTTTAGAATCTGATACGTGCAGCTACCAGAAGCCAGTGAAGGAGCAGCAGTGGGGTGGTGTGGGAGAACTTAGGCAGATTGAACACAAGTCGTGCAGCTGCGTTTTGGATCATTTGCAGTGGATGAATAGCGTTTAGAGGAAGACCTGCCAGCAGAGAGCTGGTCTCGAAAGTCTCGAAATCACAAGACCCTGATCAAGCACCTGGGCAGCCTGTGAGGACAAAACTGGTCGAATCTTTGCTTTTCTAAATGAAGCAGATGGGAAACAGAGCCTACTGATGGACAGAAGAGGAACTGCAGGGTGTTTTTCTATTATGGTGCATTATCAACATTATCATCCAACAGGGTGCTCTTTATAAACTCGGCTTTCAGTGACGGTTAATAAAATAAATACATAATTAAAACCAATAATATTGTTATATTATTTAAATATTAAATACAAATATACATACAAAAGAAATTCATAATATATAAATAATATTCTTTGTAAAAAACAAATGTGTATATGTATTTTTTCTTACAATAAGTGTTTTAGGATAATAAATAAGCTGAACACTACACTAAATATTCCTCACTACCATTTTTCTGTTCACTTGTTTACGGTCTTTTCTGCTGTTTCAGAACACATACTCCTGGATGAGTTACTTGAGCATGGTGGCAGTTTTTCTTTTCGTCAGTTTCTTTGAAATTGGACCAGGTCCGATCCCGTGGTTCATAGTAGCTGAGTTGTTTAGTCAGGGACCACGGCCTGCAGCCATTGCTCTCGCTGGCTTCTGCAACTGGACCAGTAACTTCATCGTCGGGATGTTTTTCCCTTATGTGAAGGTAAAGTATTCTCAGTCCACTCGGTCCAGTCTGCACTAATGTCTCAAACGGATCATTTACAATCCTTAATGAACTGTACACTACTGCAGGGACAGACACAGAGGCCACACCTCCTTTACTGAACTGACAGACACAGAGGCCACACCTCCTTTACTGAACTGAAAGACACAGAGGCCACACCTCCTTTACTGAACTGAAAGACACAGAGGCCACACCTCCTTTACTGAACTGAAAGACACAGAGGCCACACCTCCTTTACTAAACTGACAGACACAGAGGCCACACCCCCTTTACTGAACTGATAGACGCAGAGGCCACACCCCCTTTACTGAACTAATAGACGCAGAGGCCACACCCCCTATACTGAACTGACAGACACAAGGGCCACACCTCCTTTACTGAACTGACAGACACAAGGGCCACACCTCCTTCACAAAAACTTCTCCACTGGACTTCATGTGTGAATGTTTGTGTTTTATAGTTATGCTACGAGGCTAATGTAGCTAACAAATAAAGTATACTGACAGCCTCCAGATCTGCACAGAACCAGCATAAGTGAGCAAATGAACATTATTCAAACTCATGTATATATTTATTTATTTTGCAGCACTACTGTGATGTGTACGTCTTCATCATCTTCGCTGTTCTACTCTTCGGTTTCACGATCTTCACGTCTTTACGAGTCCCTGAGACTAAAGGGAAAACCTTCGAGGAAATTTCAGCTCTGTTTCAGAAGAACCGACCAGCAGGTCGACACGTAGTGGCAACGGAACTGCAGCTGCTCAAGGGCACGTCGGAGGCCTGAAGCATGTTTACACTAACAGTGATGCTAATGCTAACTTCCTAAATCATGGACAGCTATCTTAGGAGAAGTTGTTAAACACATTTTGAATCATGTTTTACCCTGGTGTGACAGTGTTAATGCTAAAGTAAATGCTAAAGCTATGGAGATAATGCTGAGCCTGTTACTACCCTTAGAGCCATATATCATTTCATTTTTATTTTATTACAGTATCAGGACATGGGGACACGGGGACACAGAAATAGTTCTAGTAAGTTATCATTTCCATAGTAACAACTTGTACACAGGGGCCGAGCCATCTAACAGGCTACAGACACAAACACAGAGGCCATGCCTCCTGAGTGTCCCTCAGTGTTACTTAGCATCCCTCATGTCTCTTAGCATCCCTCAGTGTACCTCAGCATGCCACAGTGTCCCTCAGTATCTCTGTGTCCCTCAGTGTCTTTCAGTGTCTCTTAGTGTCCCTTAGCATTCCTCAGTATCTCACAGTGTCCCTAAATGTCTCTCTGTGTCCTCAGTGTCCCCAGTGCCCCTAAGTGTCTCCCAGCATCCCTCTCTCTGAGTTTCTCAGAATCCCACATTGTCTCTCAGTATCCCTCAGCATCCCTCAGTGTCTCTACGCATCCATTAGTGTATCTCAGTGTCTCTCAGTGTCCCTCAGTGCCCCTTATTGTATCTCAGTGTCTCTCATCATCCCTAATGTCTCCCGGTTACCCTCAATGTCTCTCAGCATCTCTCAGTGCCCCTTAGCATCCCTCACTGTCTCTCAGCATCTCTCAGTGCCCCTTAGCATCCCTCACTGTCTCTCATTGTCGCTCAGCATCCCCCAGTGTCTCTAAGCGTCCACCAGTGTCTCTCAGTGTCTCTCAATGTCTCTCAGTGTCTCTTAGCACCTCCCAGTTTTTCTCAGCATCCCTTAGAGTCTCTCAGTTTCTCTCTGTGTATTTCAGCCTCCTTCAGCATCCCCAGTGTCCCTAAGTGTCTCAGCATCTCTCAGCATTCCTCAGTGTCCTTCAGTGTCTCGCAGCATCCTTTAGTGTCTCCCAGGGTCTTTAAGTGTCCCCCAGCGTCCCCAACATCTCTCAGTGTCTCTCAGTATCTCTCAGCATCCCTTAGCGTTTCTTAGCATCTCTCGGCATCCCTCAGTGTGCCTCGGTGTCTTTTAGCTGTCCCTCAGTATCCTTATTCTCCACCAGCATCGCCCAGTGTCTCTTAGCATCCCTCAATGTCTTTAACTGTCTCTCAGGGTCTTTAAGTGTCCCCCAATGTCTCTCAGCATATCTCAGTGTCTCTCAGCATCTGTCAGTGTCTCTCAGCGTCCTGAAGGGTTCCTCAGTATTTCTGTGTCCCTTAGTGTTTCTCAATGTCCCTCAGTGTCTCACTGCATCCCTCAGTGCCGCCCAGTGTTTCTAGGTGTCTCTTAGTGTTCCTCAGCATCTCTCAGCCTCCCTCAGTGTCTTTAAGTGTTTCTCAGTGTCCCCAATGTTTCTCAGTGTCCCTCCTCTCAGCATTGCATCACTCACATTACTGTTTAAACAGTTTTATTTCATTCTATTTTACATTTATTGTATTATTAGGGGGAGTGGTGGCTCCAGTGGTTAAGGCGCTGGGTTACCGATCGGAAGGTCGGGGGTTCAAGCCCCGGTATCGCCAAGCTGCCACTCTTGGGCCCTTGAGCAAGGTCCTTAACCCTCTATGCTTCAGGGGACCCTTACAAGAAAAATAAAACCAAGGACCGTGACGTCGGAGCGACGTGGGGCCGCCTTCCCGTGGGCTTACCACCTGCAGGAGGGACCGTAAGGGACCGGTGCTGAGAGGATTGGGCAGCAGTCGAAGGCGGGGGCCTTGACAGCCCGATCCCTGAACACGGAGAAGTGTCTGGGGAATCTGCTTAGACTGCTGCCCCCGCGACCCGAATTACGGATAAGCGGGAGAAGATGATGATGATGATTTATTGTATTATTGTTGTAATAAATATATTTGTCTGGACGGCTAAATTTCCCCCAGTAGATGCTAACATGGCCGTAGCAACCAGTCCTGATTAATAACAACGATAATTTGCTTTGACTAGTTTAGATTTATTAATGCAGCAGTATTTTTTTGTGTAAATTAGACATGTGATTTTTTTAAAAGAGAGAGAATAAACACCTCTTCCTGAAGAACATGGAGCTTATATTTAATGTAGCTTCCTGTCCTACCTTAGACTTCTTCTTGCCCAAACTTTGTAGCCACCATGGGTTATGAGTGCATCTTCTTCTCTCTGGTTCCGAGCTCATGGTTCAGCCTGACCTTGTATTTAAAAGTGAAGCAGATCAAGAGCCTTTATTAGTCACATGTACGTTACAGCACAGTGAAATGAACTGATTTGCATATTCCAGCTATGTTTTTAGTTGTTTTTTTAGAAAGTTGGTATTAGAGCACAGGGTCAGCCATGATACAGCACATGATACCCTGGAAAGGCCTCGCTCAGGGGCCCAAGAGTGTAAGATTGGTGATACAAGGGCATTGAACCCCCAACCTTCTGATTAGTAACTCAGAGTGTGGAATAGTGCCAGAATATCTTGGGGTTTACGATTAACAAAGACAGAATCCAAACATTAGATTAGATCTTTTTATAACACAGTAAGTGGACTCTCAGAAAGAGGTCACTAAACTCCAGCTCCATCACCAAGAAGCAGCATCTCTACTCTCCCTCCCCCCATCTTGTCCACGTTCTACAGGGGGACTACTGAGCTGAGAGCATCCTGAGCGGCTGCATCACTGCCTAATTAGGAAACTGCTCCGTCTCGGATCACAAGGCACTACAGAGGATAGTGAGGACAGCTGAGAAGATCATCAGAGTCTCTCCCTCTTCCATTATGGACATTTACACCACACGCTGCATCTGCAAAGTCAAAAGCATTGTGCATAAACCACACACACACACTGATCACAAACACACACACACACACATACACCTCACACACACCGATCACATGCACACCTCACACACACACACACACACACACTAACACACACACACACACTGATCACAAACACATACACACACACACACACATACACACACACACACACACACACACACACACTGATCACAAACACACACACACACATACACACACACACACACACACACACAGATCACAAACACACACACACACACACACACACACACATACACACACACACACACACACTGATCACAAACACACACACACACACACACACACACACACACACACTGATCACAAACACACACACACACACACACACACACACATACACCTCACACACACCGATCACATGCACACCTCACACACACACACACACACACACACACACACTGATCACAAACACACACACACACACACACACATACACCTCACACACACCGATCACATGCACACCTCACACACACACTTCACACACACACACACACACACACACACACACACACACACACTGATCACAAACACACACACACCTCACAGACACCGATCACATGCACACCTCACACATACACTTCACACACACACACACACACACACACACACACACACACACACACACTGTTTTGCACATCTATTTGACTGACATGTATCCACTTATTTTAGTCCTGAACCCTGTGTTCTGTATCTCAGTGTTGTTTTTTGTTGTTCATGCAGCACCAGGGTTCTGGAGGAAAGTTCTCTCATGTCACTGTGTACTGCATCAGATGTATATTCCAAACATGACAATAAAAGCTTCTTGACTTGACTCTAATCAGCAGCAGTAATTAAACTCTGCAGCCACTAGGTGGCAGTAAAATATTAAATATACTTTAGCAGTCGCATCTTCAAGGCCGTTCTTCACTGCAGAAGAATCAGGGAGAGAACATACTGCTTTAAAGTCTTGCTGAAGATCACAGAACGCTCAGAAATATTTATATTTATATTTTTTCAGCCAAACCTCTCACAGGAATTCATCCAGATTTCACATCAAGTTCTTTTCCCAAAAGGACATTAACTTCATCATGCATTCAGGTTATATGTGAAGCAGGTGGTGGAGATGAGAAGAAGATATAGATGAAGATAAGGTGGAGATGAGAAGACAAAGATTAGAAAAGATGAATTTAAAGATTAGAGATTAGAAGGTGCATTTGTAAACAGTGTAAACAGAAAGAAAGAAAGAAAGAAAGAAAGAAAGAAAGAAAGAAAGAAAGAAAGAAAGAAAGAAAGAATAGATGAATAGATGAAAAGAGTGCTGGTTCAGTCTGATTATTTTGGTGGCTGTGTTTTTCTCTCCCACTCTGTTTGAAGTTTCTTCTCCTGAACATGTGTGCAGATGTTCGGTGCTTATCCTCCTGCAGACCCCCTGCTATCTCCCAAGCTTCTGCAGGTCTGACCTTTGACCCCTGACCACAGGGTTTGGGTTTTTTGTTTATGAGGAGCTGAGGAGCAGCATTAGCTGTGTGTGTGTGTGTGTGTGTGTGTGTGTGTGTGTGTGTGTGTGTGTGTGTTTCAGCAAGACACATTTCATTACTGTTTCCTATACCACTGTTTCCAGCACCACATACTGGTTTTCTTTTTCCCCTCCTTCATTCTTCATTCTGCACCACTGAGTGAGGTTCCTTCATAGGTTCCTGCAGGAATGCAGCTCTTCATGCTCTCTTTCTCTGTGTGTCAGTGTCCGTGGAGAACGTGAGAAGATGGACGGAGTGATGAAGAGACAGAGACACTGAGCAGGAGGTGAAATTCCTCCACTTTCTGTCGTCTGTAGGTGCTTTCATTCACTTGTTCTGAACTCCTGACCTGCTTAATTTTATTACAGCTCTTCAGATCTCACACTGCATCTCTCTGTTTCCCGTTCCTTCTTTAGAACCTTCTTTGGAAGTGGAGAAAGATCAGAGCAAGAAGAACAATACAATTAAAGCAGTTACATACACCAAGATCCCAACCACACACCCATTTCACTACATAGTGCACATACACACCACCAGGCCAAAGTGGGTGTGTCCCAAACCATCAAAGCTTTGGTGGAAGAAGAGATGAAGACATCCTTCATGTATTCAGTGGTTCCCAGACTACGGCTCCCACATGTGGTACAGCCCTCTGAACAACACAGAAGACATACTTTTTAAAATGTAATTATAAATATATATTTGACTTATATTATATCTGTATTTAATAATCATATATAAATATACAAAAATCAGATCTGTATTTAATAATATTTTTATATTATTATACATTTTATATTTAATAAAATGTCCTTTAGGTATAAACAGAGGTCGAGGCACCAATATTTGATCTTTGGAACTGTCGACTATCTGCAGAAATCCGTACCGATAATTTTTTCAACTTCCGGTCTGCCTTCATTACGAGAGCGGCCTCTAGAGGCGAATCACTGACGCCACGTGCTGTTTGTTTTTACACGTGAGACTGCGTGCAGCACGGGGAGCGCTATATATTAATTAATAAGAATTTATTAATTATATAATTATATTTATTAATGACCATATTTATTACAATTTCCGTTTAACATTTGTAAAAGTGCTGTTTTCAGTAATGTACATGGAGTTATTTTTTACCCATCGTTTCTATCTATCGGTTGAATAATTGGTTATCGGCGAGTACGATCCGACCTAGATCGCACGACCTCTAATTATTTACGCAACCTAATTATTTATTAGATTCACCCACAAACCACATGCATAAGTAAGAAAACATTTTGATTTCAACAGCAATAAATATGAAAAAAATTGATTATGACAGTAATAATGCTCTTTTAATGGGTGAAATATCTGTTGAAACGTATAATAATTCTAATAATATCCCACAGTAACACTGCCAGTCACTCCGGCACGTGGCGTCTTCTGTTACAGACCCCCATTAAAGAAAGGAATAATTATGTGGCCCTCACAGAAAAAACATTTGGGGACCCATGATGTTGATTATACAGGAAGTTGGAGAATGGGGGAGCACTATATAGTGCACATAAACAGTACAATTAAGTGTGTGGGCGTGTCCCAATCCACACACACTACTCACTATATAGTGCACATAAACAGTACAATTAAGTGTGTGGTCGTGTCCCAATCCACACACACTACTTACTATATAGTGCACATAAACAGTACAATTAAGTGTGTGGGCGTGTCCCAATCCACACACACTACTTACTATATAGTGCACATGAGCACAAAGATAATGTATGAGTGGGCATCTCCCAAACCAACCAGTTTGTTCACTATATAGTGCACATAAACACTAAGATCAAACACTGAATATTGACTATGTAGTGCACATCAAAGCCATTATTTAGCCACTGTGGGTGTGTCCTAAACCACACACCCTACTCACTATATAGTGTACATAAACACAATCATCATCAGTCTCAGTGGGTGTATAATAAATTAGAAAAAAATGAGAGCTCTACTACACTGAAGCTCTACTTCCTGTCTAAAGAGCTGTCCATAAAGATTTCACCAGCCAATGAAAGAAGCGTTATTAAGCCCCGCCCCCAGCAGAGGATCGTACCAGAATGTTAAAGGTAATTCTGTCTCGTTGTGAATTTAGTTGTAGAGTTTCGCTTTAGAGTTTTGGCAGATTTAAAATTCAACGAAC
>NC_139581.1:772955-775455 GCF_946808225.1 Silurus aristotelis
AATAATAGTAACAGGGACAAACAAAAAAAAAGAAAATGTGTGTGTGTGTCAAGTCAAGTTTATTTGTATAGCGCTTTTCACAACAGACATTGTCTCAAAGCAGCTTTACACAGCAGCTTTTGTGTGTGTGTGTGTGTGTGTGTGTGTGTGTGTGTGTGTGTGTGTGTGTGTGTGTGTGTGTGCGTGTGTGTGTGTGTGTGTGTGTGCGTGTGTGCGTGTGTGTGTGTGTGTGTGTGCGTGTATCTGTGTGTGTATGCACTGTTTGACGACACCTTCCATCTCTTCAGAACTCTAAACACACACATACACACATATACACGTAATAGACCAGCATTGCTATAGCAACCACCCTGCACCTCCAGCACCAACCCAGATGGTAATCAGGATTTACAGCGAGATCGTTTTTTCTCCTGTAGACGTGATGTCTAAAAACTGGAACTGAAAGGTTCTGGAAACGTTTCCACCTGTATAAGTAAACTGAGTATAATTTGGTAGAAGGTGAAATAAAATGCAACTGGAATAATTTGCTCTTATGTTGAGCCTTCCTCATGGCCACGCCCACATATACAAAATCCCACCTTCCTTTTATGTACATGAAGCCCCGCCTCCTAGACATGCAAATGTACATGAAGCCCCTTCTCTTAGTCATGCATATGAACATAAAGCCCCGCCTCATAGTCATGCATATGTACATGAAGCCCCGCCTCCTAGTCATGCATATGTACACGAAGCCCCATCTCCTAGTCATGCATATGTACACAAAGCCCCACCTCCTTGTTATGCATATGTATGCGAATCCCCTTCTCCTAGTCATGTATATGTACATGAAGCCCCGCCTCCTAGTCATGTATATGTACATAAAGCCCCGCCTCCTAGTCATGCATATGTATATGTAGGTTGCGTCTTTGAATGATTTAACAAACACACAAGACGCACCAAACTTTTGGTTATGGGCGTGTCTACAACATGATTGACAGGAAGAATGTGAAGTTACGTAGCTAGAACGATTGTTACGTGTATAAATGCACTGATAAATGCTTTGTAAACAGAATCTGTGTTTATAGCTACAGGTTAAAAACTATTTCATAATTAGTCGTCTGAGCACCAGAGTGAACACACACACACACACACACACACACATACACACACACACACACACACACACACACACACATACACACACACACTATAAATGTTCTTTTCCATTTGTGCTGCTTGGGGAAATGTCGCCCACTTCCATTGTTAAAATCTCACAAAAACTTGCCAGACATCGCAAAACAGTTCCCAGGTGCCCCAAAAAGGGGGCGTGGCTTCCTACGACTTAAAAACGAACACAAATCTATTCAATAACAATAGACTGAATTACAGATTGATGTGGTAACATTTTGCTGAGCACAATGTCCTACAAACATCTGATGACCAACCCTTGTTAAATACACTGCAGAGTACAGCTAGGCTTGTCAGTGTGCTACAGGAGGACGTCCCAGAAATCCCTGCAGGATATAAACCTGAAAAAATGATCATTCTTTCTTTCTAAAAGGTCGTAGCTGTGTGTCACATGACTTCTCCTCCTTCCTCTCATCCTCCACGCACATCACAGGAGGCTTTCGCATCAAAAACCGGTCCTGGCAATGAGCTCTATGAGGAGCTACGCTAACGAGCAGCACATGGGGATATCAAACAGCATCGTCCATGGGGTGGAGGGCTGGAGGGAAGGAGGGGTGGAGGAGAGACTCATTACCACTAACAAGAAGGAAAGCAGCAGATCCTCAGGCCTGGATATTTAATAGAATCAGAACTGTATGTAATTCTGTCTTATAGGTCTGTATTAAATCTTTATGTACATTTTGTATTCTCTTGGCACATTCTATGTACACATCCCATAATAATAATAATAATAATAATAATAATAATAATAATAATAATAATAATAATAATAATAATAATAAAAATAATAATAATGTGTTTTATTTCCTTATATAGCACCTTAAAGCTCAGGGACGCTTTCCAATAAAAAAAAGCAACACATAACAATAAGACATTTGTCCAGACAACAACAACAACAACAACAACAAAAAAATCTAATCCACAATAAAGACACAAACAATACAACCACATAAACACACACAGAACATGGAACACATACACGTGATGATTGTTAATTCCAGGGAAAAAAAACAGGTTTTATATCTATAGATGAAGCTGGTTGTGTCTGAGAGTGTGAGATCTAACGCTTAGGTTCCATAACAGGTTCCCTGATGCCCTTAAAATGGTTCCACATCAACATCCTACAGATCCATAAAGTTACTGAGGAACTAAAGAACTTTGAGGATGGATTTGGACTGTAATTTAAGTTTCAGGTTTTATTTGTTATATGTACAGATGCAGTGACAGTTTGTACAATGAAATTCTTAAGTGAGGCTTCAGGCGAACTACAGCAAGTATTAAATATTAAACAGAAGAAAAACCAAAAGAAGAAAAAGGCAAGAAAATGAATAAT
>NC_139581.1:780455-787955 GCF_946808225.1 Silurus aristotelis
AGTGAATATTTAGTAGTGGTGATAAGTGAATATTTAGTAGTGGTGATGATAAGTAAATATTTAGTAGTGGTAATAAGTGAATATATAGTAGTGGTGAGATAAGTGAATATTTAGTAGTGGTGATATGTGAATATTTAGTAGTGGTGATAAGTGAATATGTAGTAGTGGTGGTGATAAGTGACTATTTAGTAGTGGTGATAAGTGAATATTTAGTAGTGGTGGTGATAAGTGAATATTTAGTAGTGGTGATAAGTGAATATTTAGTAGTGGTGGTGATAAGTGAATATTTGGTAGTGGTGATAAGTGAATATTTAGTAGTGGTGGTGATAAGTGAATATTTGGTAGTGGTGATATAAGTAAATATATCGTAGTGATCGTTTTCTGTTGCAGAAATGTGATGTGCTGTGTGTTTTCTGTTTTACGTTAGCAGACGTGTATCTGGGACGGCGCTGTAATATTTATCTGTAAGGCAGTGAGTGAGCATCGTCCTATCAGTGTGTGACCAGCTCTGTGTGGGTCTGGACAGGACCTGAAACCTTCTCACATCTTAATTACACTTACTGAGTTAAATATTAACCCATCACACACCCTGGACAGTGTGAATGTGCAAAGTGTGTGTCAGGTGGGAGTTTCATCCACTCATATGGTGAACACAGTGATATTGATATATATGATGTCGTTGTGGTTCATTTGTGCACCTTAATTCACTGCAGTACTGTATTCTATACTCACAAAGCACAAAGATGTGGACTCCAGAGTTCCACCATATTGAGAAGATCCAGTTCAATGTCATGTTTTTTGCTCTCCACCACCAGTCATCTGTCCATCTGTGTGTGTTAATCGGTTCGTTTATCATTAGTGAATAAAATATCATCTCTAAATTATTTATGCATGTGTGTGTGTATGTGTGTGTGTTTATTATATCAATATTGTGCTTATTATAGCAGCTGATTACAGACTCTGACAGAAAGCAGCTGTTCCAATTCTACACTTATGAGTCAAATATAATAATACAATCTATAAAATAATAATAATTATATAATATAAAAAAATTATATTTAAAAATGATTTTATATTTTAAAACCTTTACCTGAGAATGTAAACATGCAATCCATCATTAAAAAAACAACAACACAGGGTTTATAAATATGCATACATATGCTAATTTGGACACGCCCACTTCTCCTCCTGCCATCCAATAAGCTGATTACTATTATTATGTAATATGAGTTAGAAATATTCTTCATTTGCAAAGAACAGATTATTACCTGTAATTGATACGATTATTATTATTATTATTATTATTATTATTATTATTCCGATTATCGGTTTCTGTTGATAAATTTATTGCGGTTTTTCCCACATGGAGTTGAAATTTTCCACAGGTATTAAAGCATCAGTACACGACCCAATGGTCACTGAATCCTTTCTGCTCGACAGGAAGCAGTGATTAGTGTGGTGTTTAGCCGAGATTGACCCAGAACGCAGACAGTGTGTGTGTGTGTGTGTGTGTGTGTGTGTGTGTGTGTGTGTGTGTGTGTGTGTGTTGAAAGCTGATTCATACCGAGGTGTGACTCATGTCTCTGACACCGTGTACACAATCGACTGGCATCAAAGGATTTATGCGTTTCCTCGTGAGGGGATCATTTTGTCTGGCAGATTTATAGCCAGAAAAAAAAAAAAAATAAATAAATAATTTAAATAATTAATGATTTCGTTCATTTTTTTATTATTTTGGGAACCAATACAGGTCCTTCTGTTTCATAAAACCTTTTTTGGAGCCTTGAAGAGTGAAACTTGTGTAGATTTATCAGTAAAGATTTATCCGTTTACTGGATCCTGTTTTAAGTTCATCAGTCCATCAGTCTCAGGCCACACCCCTTGCCCTTTGCCCTTGCCAGGAGGCTGCAGGTTTAGTGCTCACACAGGTGCTGGATTTGGATTAAACTTGGAAAATTGTAATTACAGGACGTTGTGTAGGAGGCTGAACAAATCATGTGGCATCAGGAGGCCTCACATTTCAGGACCTGATGCGATAAGGTAGTCTGGGAACTGCAGAATTATTTGTGTACCGAGCTGCATTTTTCTTCATGAAATGGACGTGTAATTAAATTTGCTACTTTGGCAGCGTTTCGGCTCAAAGAAGACATGAAGAAAGGCAAAAAAAGTCTTTATTGGATAAGAGGAATTAATGAAAAGTCTTTTTTGAAGTAACTGAAGACCATAACAATTTATACTTTGTGAATTCTGAGAGAAACTTAATGTCCTGAAATGCCTTTTCCTTTTTCACCACATCCCTCTTTATCTGCTGCTGCATCTCCTTGTACTCCTGCCTACTTTTCTCATCACTCTGTCGATCCCAATTCTGTTTCTCCAACCTCTTTCTCCTTCTGCTCTCCTGCACTTCCTCATTCCACCACCACGTCTCTTTGTCTTCCTTTCTATTTCCAGATGTTACACCAAGAACCTTTCTATCTGTCTCCATCATCACTTCTGCAGTAGTTCCACAATCATCCAGCACCTCTTCACCACCACCAAGCCCCTGTCTGACCTCTTCCCTGAACCTCACACTACAGTCTTCCTCCTTCAGTTTCCACCATCTTATTCTTCTTTCAGTCCTCAGTCTCCTCCACTTCTGTACCTCCAAAACCATCCTACAGACCACCATCCGATGCTGTCTAGCTACACTGTCCCCCGCCAACACCTTACAGTCTCCAATCTCCTTCAGGTTGCATCTCCTACACAGAACATAATCCACCTGTGTGCACCTTCCTCCACTCTTATACGTTACCCTATGATCCTCCTTCTTTTTAAAATACGTGTTCACCACTGCCATTTCCCTCCTTTTAACAAAATCTACCACCATCTGCCCTTCCACATTCCTCTCCTTAAAGCCACACCTACCATCACCTCCTCATCACCTCTGTTCCCTTCACCTACATGCCCATTAAAGTCTGCCCCAATCACCAATCGTTCTTTCCTACGTTCACCTTCTACCACTTCATCTAATTCACTCCAGAATCTTTCCTTCTCCTCCATCTCACAACCCACTTGTGGAGCATAGGCACTGATGACATTTATCATCATCCCTTCAACTTCCACCTTCACGATCATCACCCAATCAGAAACTCTCTTCACCTCCACTACACTCTTACTGTACTCTTCCTTCAGAATCCCCCCTACACCATTTCTCTTTCCATCCACACCATGATAAAACAGTTTAAACACCTCCAATGTTCCTGCTCTTACTCCCTTTCCACTTGGTCTCCTGAACACACAACATCTCTACCTTTCTCCTCTCCATCATATCAGCTATCTCTCTCCCTTTACCCGTCATAGTACCAACATTTAAAGTACCAACCCGAACCTCCACTCTCCTCCACTCTCCTCCACTTCTCCTCCACTTCTCCTTTCCCTGCTTTCTCTGTAGACGTCTTCCTCCTCTTCTTCTCCTCTACTCTCCTCCACTTCTCCTCTCCTTCTCCTCCACTTCTCCTCCACTCTCTTCCACTGCTCCTCCACTTCTCCTCCACTCTCCTCCACTCTCCTCCACTTCTCCTCCACTCTCCTCCACTTCTCCTCCACTCTGCTCCACTTCTCCTTTCCCTGCTGTCTCTGTAGATTTGATATAATTTGATATATATGGGTATAAATTGGTGTATATTGGTACGTATTTGTGTATAATGGTATATATTGGTATATATTTTGGTATTTAAACTGTGATAAACTTGTGAACTCAGAGGAATATAAGACTTAGTGCCATGCTGTTTCAGGAAAATAATCAACCTCAGTGTGTCATCATAACTAATAGTGTATGAGTACAGTGTAATGTCACACTGTAGTGTTATGTGTGTGTAAATTATTAATCCCACAAGTTCTCAGAGTAATTCAGACTCCTGGCCACACTTAGACTTCTCTGATTGTCTTGATTGATGGCTCTGTGATGAAAAAGGGTTTTTTCGAGGAAAGAGAGAGAGAGAGAGAGAGAGAGAGAGAGAGAGAGAGAGAGAGAGAGAGAGAAAGAGAGAAAGAGAGAGAGAGAGAGAGATTTCCAGCCTGCCATTCTTTTAGATGTAAACACAGCTCGAAGCAGCAGCAAGACAGGAAACCCATGGTGTGTGATTATAACTTTCACCTGAACCCTGGAGAACACTTCATCATTGGCTGCCATAAAAACCTGTGATTTACTGAGTACACACATTAAAGACTGCAGAGGTGGGAGTTTTACACACTCCGAGCGCATGTAAAAAGTGTTGCGTGATGATTAAATGGAACTCTGGGACACTGAAATCTGCCTCCAGGGCAACTGTTCCTTTAAATGATTCAGCAGAAATGATAGTGAAGGAAAATGAAGAGCAGTTTCCAAAGAATTATTACAAATAACCATCACAGTGTAAAGTGTTGAACAGTGCGATACAGTGCAGATTACCCACAATGCACTGGACTAGTGTTTCTTCCTGAATAACCAGGAGGGAGAAATTCACTTAATCTTCTTAGTGTTTACTGAAACTCAACCGTGTTACAGCTGAACACACTTCATCACTCAAGGTGTATAATAGAAAATACTGTAGTGTGAGGGTTATATTAGTGTTTATTAACACTATGTATGTAATTCTATGTAATGGTGTGTAATGGTGTGTAATGGTGTGTAATGGTGTTTAATGGTATATATTAATGTGTGTTAGTATATATTAGTGTGTAATAGTATATACTGTTGTGTTGAGATATGTAATCATGTGTAATAGTATATAATGGTATATACTGATGTGTAATGGTATGTAATGGTTTGTAATGGTATATACTAATGTGTAATGGTATGTAATGGTTTGTAATGGTATATGCTGATGTGTAATGGTATGTAATGGTTTGTAATGGTATATGCTGATGTGTAATGGTATGTAATGGTTTGTAATGGTATATACTGATGTGTAATGGTATGTAATGGTTTGTAATGGTATATACTAATGTGTAATGGTATGTAATGGTTTGTAATGGTATATACTGATGTGTAATGGTATGTAATGGTTTGTAATGGTATATGCTGATGTGTAATGGTATGTAATGGTTTGTAATGGTATATGCTGATGTGTAATGGTATGTAATGGTTTGTAATGGTATATGCTGATGTGTAATGGTATGTAATGGTTTGTAATGGTATATACTGATGTGTAATGGTATGTAATGGTTTGTAATGGTATATGCTGATGTGTAATGGTATGTAATGGTTTGTAATGGTATATGCTGATGTGTAATGGTATGTAATGGTTTGTAATGGTATATGCTGATGTGTAATGGTATGTAATGGTTTGTAATGGTATATACTGATGTGTAATGGTATGTAATGGTTTGTAATGGTATATACACTGATGTGTAATGGTATGTAATGGTTTGTAATGGTATATACACTGATGTGTAATGGTATGTAATGGTTTGTAATGGTATATACTGATGTGTAATGGTATGTAATGGTTTGTAATGGTATATGCTGATGTGTAATGGTATGTAATGGTTTGTAATGGTATATGCTGATGTGTAATGGTATGTAATGGTTTGTAATGGTATATACCGATGTGTAATGGTATGTAATGGTTTGTAATGGTATATGCTGATGTGTAATGGTATGTAATGGTTTGTAATGGTATATACTGATGTGTAATGGTATGTAATGGTTTGTAATGGTATATGCTGATGTGTAATGGTATGTAATGGTTTGTAATGGTATATACTGATGTGTAATGGTATGTAATGGTTTGTAATGGTATATACTAATGTGTAATGGTATGTAATGGTTTGTAATGGTATATACACTGATGTGTAATGGTATGTAATGGTTTGTAATGGTATATACTGATGTGTAATGGTATGTAATGGTTTGTAATGGTATATACTAATGTGTAATGGTATGTAATGGTTTGTAATGGTATATACACTGATGTGTAATGGTATGTAATGGTTTGTAATGGTATATACTGATGTGTAATGGTATGTAATGGTTTGTAATGGTATATACTGATGTGTAATGGTATGTAATGGTTTGTAATGGTATATACTGATGTGTATTCTGCTATTTGTTGTTTACGGCTGTGTAATGGTTTATATTCGTGTGTATTGGTGTATATTGGTGTTCATTAGTGTTTACTGGAAAGCCTTTTTATATTTCGCTGTTGGTTTAGTGTCATTACTAGAACTTATTGCAATTTTGGCAACAAAAAAGTTCCTTGATGTGAGTTTGAACGTTAACATGTTAAAATTCAAAATCCAACTTTCTATTATGGAACCCAGATCGAACTTCTTTCCATGAGGGTGTTTCAGTATGTGGAATTCCAGGTGTGATTGAGCTAATTAGCATCACATTTCCCCAAAACATGAAAGAAGATGAATAAAATGAATAATGAAAATGAAGGGATGTCACAAAGCCAGCACAAAGCGAATCAGGGCTGCTGTTGCCATAGTAACCATCGATATCATTTTACATAAAATCCCTTTAAAACAGCAAATAATCGACAAATACGCTTTAATAACAGTGTGTTCTCACGTGTGTTTTCAAAGTCTGTGTGTGTATGTGTGTGTGTGTGTGGGGGGGGGGGGGGGGTGTGAGGGTGTGTGTGTGGGGGGGGGGGGGGGTGGGGGGGGTGGGGGGGGGGGTGTGTGCCAGTTAAACTAACACTGCTCTTTTTTCTTTTTGTTCCCCTTTCCTCTCTGTGTCCTCTATTTCCATTTCTTCTTTCTTTCTTTCTTTCTTTCTTTCTTTCTTTCTTTCTTTCTTTCTTTCTTTCTTTCTTTCTTTCTTTCTTTCCCACCCTTACACCTTCTGAATACTGGATCTATTTTCTCTTTTTTTTTCTGTCTATTTGTGTTCTATTGATTTTTGTCACCTCTCTCTCTCTCTCTCTCTCTTTCTCATTATCTCTGTCTCTCTTAGTAGCTCTGTACCTATAATCACTCTATCCATTCCCCTTATACCTCTTAGCACCATGCTGCTTTGCTGAGACGGTCTCTCTCTTTCTCTTTCTCTTCTTCCTACTCCCTTTTTCTCTTTCTCTCTATAATGAGTCGTTTCCTATCAAAGCTGGACCCCAGACGTGTCCAGTGGGGGGCATTCGGCTCCCGTGTCCTCCGCACCAAGCCAGTGGAGTCCATGCTGGAAAGCGAGAGCAGCAGCAAATTGGCACGTGTCTTGACGACCTTTGACCTCATCTCCCTTGGTGTTGGCAGCTGTGTCGGTACGGGAATGTATGTCGTATCCGGGCTGGTTGCTAAGGAAATGGCGGGCCCAGGGGTCATCGTGTCGTTTATCATTGCTGCGGTGGCCTCCATCCTGTCAGGTGACCACATATACTTACTCTTATGGTATCAGTCCTGAATGTGGTATAGAGTGTGTGGTGTAGCGTGTGGTATAGAGAATGTTATAGAGTGTGTGGTATAGAGTGCAGTAGAGTGTGTGGTATAGAGTGTGGCGTAAAGTGTGTGGTATTAAATGTGTGGTGTATAGTGTGTGGC
>NC_139581.1:790455-802955 GCF_946808225.1 Silurus aristotelis
ACGCCTGCTAGATGGCCCCGGAACTCAAAATCTGATCATAAAAGCAACAGCTTCAAGCACCATGGAGTTTATGTTTAAAAAATCCGGCAGGTTCTGACTTATGAAATGAAGAGAATAGACTTTTGGAATAATTTATTCCACATTTGTGAACACAAATATATTAAAACATTTAAGTCGGTAATTGTGACAGAGGTTAGTCCAGCAGAGAAGGTCCAGACCTGATGGTCCACCACTGAGTGGTCTAGAATGTGGTAGAAAGTACAGTAGAGCGTAATAAGAAAACGTGGTACAGTCTGATCAGAGAACATTGTGGATATTTCAGCGTATGGTAATGAACATCTAACGAGGGAAACTGAGATTTCCTGTGATCTTATTCAGAATCAACAAAAAACTAGAAACAATGGAACATCGTTATCTACCCATGGAAACACACACACACACACACACACACACACACACACACACACACACACAGAGGAACACTCATTTATTCTGCTGTTATCTATGAGGTCTGAGCAATAAAACAGTGAAGTCATAAAAGTGTTATATTTCTCCTCAGCTAAGATGTTCAGTGTTCATACAGAACAAACCCTGGATTCTCATTCCCTCCTCTCTTTTTGGTCAATAAAAAAGCTCAAGTGTGTGATGGCTACAGTCTCCAGTGTTCAAGTTCAAGGGTGACTGCTGTAGGAAAAACTCCCTTAGATGTTATGAGGAAGAAACCTTGAGAGGAACCAGACTCAAAAGCAGAACCTCATCCTCATGTGGGTGACATCAAGAGTGTGATTATAGTCTTTAAACACTACAGAACACTGGAGAGTGAGAACTAACATGAGCACTGGAGTGTGTAATTATGACTGATGATCTTTCTACAGTCTTCTACAGTCATTATGGTTATAAAACTAGGAGCTGCTGAGCAACTCATAAAATAGCTCAACATCTGAGATCATCACAGATCCAACACCAGCTTCTCCATGCCAGAGCCTTTAAACACTCAAAGAGGTCCAGTGTACAAACTCCACATGAAGTGGGATCCAATTGGCACTGGTACGCCTCTAGATGGTTCGGGATGTTTGCGGCATCTACTTCTTTAAAGGTCCACAATCTTCTTGAGGTGGGACGTGACTGGAGCTGGAGGGACCTCAGGAAGCCTCGGGATGGGGAGAGAAAGAGAAGCAGTGTAGAGGAATTAGCGTAGCTGCTGTTCATGATATTAACAGCACAAGTTGATCATGTGTTTAATCAGATATGTATGCGTTATAAATGTTGTGTGTTCTCCTGCAGGAGTGTGTTATGCCGAGTTCGGGGTGCGCGTCCCGAAGACGACGGGTTCTGCGTACACCTACAGCTACGTAACGGTGGGCGAGTGTGTGGCCTTCTTCATCGGCTGGAACCTGATACTGGAGTATTTGATCGGCACTGCGGCCGGAGCGAGCGCTCTGAGCAGCATGTTCGACTCGCTCGCTAACCACAGCATCAGCTCCTTCATGATCAGCCATGTGGGCACGCTCAGTGGCCTGGGTGAGAGAGAGAGACAGTGTGTGTGTGTGTGTGTGTGTGTGTGTGTGTGTGTGTGTGTGTGTGTGTGTGTGTGTGTGTGTGTGTGTGTGTTGAATCAGTATATAATTTATCCATATAAGCAAAACAAGCCGATCAAACATTTCCATGGTTTTGTAGCAGATCTACTTTCTGGTGTATTTATACTAAATATTCCAGCAATTGATGTGGGAAAGAACACATCTGTTTCCTGTGGATAGGCCACGCCTTTTTCCTGTAAAAACAAACCATTTGGTGTACATATTTTCCCCTGGATGTGCATCTAAACGCTGACCGAACACTGTTCCTCACTCGAACTGATATGGTCAGGTTTAAGATCAGACCTAAGAGTAAGTGAGACACTTGTTTTATTGAACTGTGAATTGAATGTAGCTGTAACCCCCTGGTAGCTGCAGCTTCATCGCCTGCACCTGTTATTTTCAGGTAAAGGTGAGGAGGCATATCCTGACATTCTGGCCCTCATCATTGCCATCCTCGTCACAGTTATCGTGGCTTTGGGGGTGAAGAACTCTGTAGGCTTTAACAACGCCCTGAACATCATCAACCTGCTCGTCTGGGTCTTCATGATGATCGCCGGCTTTTTCTTTGTCGACAGCTCCAACTGGGACGAAGGACGATTCCTTCCATTCGGCTGGTCAGGGGTAAATACACCTGTGAAATACCTGGAAAACACCAGTAACATACCAGAGGCAGCCCTATAACACATCTGTAACACGCCTGTAACATTCCAGCAGCAGCACTATAATACATCTGTAATACCTCTGTAACACATCTGACACATATCAGAGGCAGACCTATAACACATCTGTAACACGCCTGTAACATTCCAGCAGCAGCACTATAACACATCTGTAATACCTCTGTAACACATCTGACACATATCAGAGGCAGACCTATAACACATCTGTAGCACGCTTGTAACATTCCTGTAATACAACTGTAAAATACATGTAACATACCAGAAGCAGCCATATAACACATCTGTAACACACCTGTAACATACCGGAAACAGCCCTATAACACATCTGTAACACATCTGTAATACACCTGTAACATTCTAGAAACAGCCCTATAACACATCTGTAAAGTACAACTGGAACATACCAGGGGCAGCAACATAACACATCTGTAACACACCTGAAACATAACTGTAATATACCCGGATAACATCTGGAATATACCGCAGCAGCCCTATAACACATCTGTAACACACCTGGAGCAATCCTACAATACAACTGTATTATACCTGTACCGGTCCTCTAGTACACATGAAACATATCTGTAACATGCCTGTACACACCTGTAGACTCCGTGATGCGTGTGTATTATGATGATGGGAAATGGTGTGAGGTGTGATGGTGTGTGCAGGTGATGCAGGGAGCAGCCACGTGTTTCTACGCCTTCATCGGCTTCGACATCATCGCTACGACAGGAGAGGAGGCCAAGAGTCCAAACACCTCCATCCCCTACGCCATTACAGCGTCTCTCATCACCTGTCTCACTGCCTACGTCTCTGTGAGTACACACACACACACACACACACACACACACACACACACACACACATTTGAACACAGCCCAGCACACACCTGCACATACCTACTCACACACTACTCACACACACAACTGAACACAGCCCAGCACACACCTGCACATACCTACTCACACCCCCCCCACCCCACTCACACACACATCTGAACACAGCCCAGCACACACCTGCACATACCTACTCACACACTACTCACACACACAACTGAACACAGCCCAGCACACACCTGCACATACCTACTCACACACCCCCCCCACCCCCCCACCCCACTCACACACACGCACACATCTGAACACAGCCCAGCACACACCTACTCACCCCCCCCCCCCCCACACACACACACACGCACACATCTGAACACAGCCCAGCACACACCTGCACATACCTACTCACACACACACACACACACACACACACACACACACACACACACACACACACACACACACACACACACACACACACACACACTCGCATCTGATCACAGCCCAGCACACACCTGCACATACATACTCACGCACTACATACACTGGATACACTACAATACACACACCTGCTAATATGTACCGGAAAAACTTATACTCACTTACACACCTGAACACAAACCTTCACACACCTTCATACACAACTACACAGCACGTACCTGCACACCTGCAATTACACACACCTGGACTCACACATTTAAGCATAAACACACACACACACACACAGCAGGATAAAAAACAAAGCCCATGTACTCACACCTGTACACACACTGGATGGATTCGAGTTGTGCAGTAAAGTTTCATTACAGATCTTTCCTGTCTTCTTCATCTCCAGCTGTTGTCCTATGTTCACTCACTCTCTTACACCTGTGCTAATGATGCTAATGATGCTAATCCAAACACGCCTGCTCGCCTTCACACATTCCTGCGAGAGAAAGTCGCTAATTAGCAGCTGTGGCTATTTCAGCATTTTGGCTAATTTTACATATGAGCATCTTCTCCATGTCGTATAGGTGAGTGTGATCCTCACCCTGATGGTGCCCTACAACCTGATTGACGCCGACGCCCCACTGATGGAGATGTTCTCTCAACATGGCTTTTACTCAGCCAAGTACGTGGTGGCTCTCGGCTCCATCGCTGGACTGACCGTCAGTCTGCTCGGCTCGCTCTTCCCCATGCCTCGTGTCATCTACGCCATGGCCGGGGACGGCCTGCTCTTCAGGTTAAACCATCAACCTGGTCCTGGTTCTTTGCTTGAATTTCAATTATTGAATGTTTTTTAATTTAAAATAGAGACTGTTAGAATCTGAACTTATTCAGAGGCGGAGTTACATATATTAATTTTGTGATGTCACAATCTCTCAAAACTCTAATTCTAACTGTGAAAGTTAAGACACAGTGTAAAATTAAAATTAAAACTGAATGCAATGATTTGCAAATCTCACAACCCCATATTCTCTATATAATAATACAAAAAACATAAAATGTTTCAAATAAGGATTTATAAAAAAAAAAAAAAAAAAAATAAGGTCATTATGAATTTGATGGCTGCAACACGTCTCATAAAAGTTGGTACAGGACCATGTTTCCCACTGTAAAGCATCACATCTTCTGTCTCTATACATCTGGGAACTGAGGAGAGCAGTTGCTGGAGTTTTGGAAGAGAAATGTTCTCCAATATGTGTCTGATACAGGATTCTAGCTGCTCAACGGTTCTGGGTTTCCTTTGTTGTGTTTTTTGTTTCATGATGCTCCAAATGTTTTCAAAATGTGAAAGTTCTAGACTGCAGGCAGACCAGTTCAGCACTCAGACTCTTCTACTACGAACTCATGCTGGTGTAATAGATGCAGTATGCAGTTGGCATTGTCCTGGTCAGATACACAAGACCATACCTGGAAGATTCTTTGAATCATTCTCCTTTTAATGATATTACGCACTGTAAAACAGGAGCATTATTCTGAAATTGTTCCACACTTTGTAGACAGTCTTTCCACAATTTATTTTGGTGAGGCTCCATCCATCTTTACTTCTGAGAGATTCTCTAAGATACACTATTTATACCCCAATCATCTCACTGACCTCATTAGATATAAAATGTTTCTCCAACTGCTTCATTTCAATAACATTTACTTTTTCCAGACTTTTGTTTCCCCGTCCCAAATTTTTGAGACGCGTTGCAGCATCGAATTCAAAATGACCTTATTTTCTCTGTGAATTGGTACATTTACTTAGTTTCAACATTTTACATGTTTTCTGTGATTTACTGTGAATGAAAAATGGATTAATGAAATTTGCTAAATCTGTTTTTATTTACATTAAATAAAAACACCGTCCCAACTTATTATTTTTTTTTAGAAATTGGGGGTTTATAAAAGAATGACATCATGAGAACAGAAAATCTGGAAAAGCTGTTAAATTAGCTAGCTAGATGGTGGTAGTGATAAACCTGGTGGTTGTCATGGCAACATGAATTATTTAACAGGTTTTCCTAAGTGCAAATCGAGACAAAGTGTTAGCTAGTTCACCAGCTGTTAATTAGTTAGCTAAGCTAACATTAGGGACAGCAGAAAGACATGGAGCGTCTCAGGCTTGTTGGGAAACAGTGGGACTGTAATCTATCGTGTCCCAGGCGATGTTTTCTCATGTGCGATGTGCATTGCAGGTTCTTGGCTAACGTGAGTTCGTACACGGAGACGCCGGCAGTGGCGTGTGTGGTGTCGGGTTTCCTCGCCGGCCTTCTCGCCCTGTTGGTGAGTCTGCGCGATCTGATCGAAATGATGTCCATTGGCACGCTGTTGGCCTACACGCTCGTCTCCGTGTGTGTGCTGCTGCTGCGCTACCAACCTGAGAGCGACATCCACGGCTTCGTCAACTTCCTGTCTGAGCAGGAAGTGGCCAGGAAGAGGGAGAGCGAAGAGAAGGACGAATACGAAGAAGGTGATGAGTACAACAACGATGACAGTGGCGGGTGCATCTCAACAAACACGTGCGGCGCTAAGAATCTCCCTTCGCTAGGCGACAATGAGATGCTAATCGGCAAATCGGATAAAACCAAGTCAAGCTATGCGGCTAATCATCCGAACTACGGCACTGTGGACAAATCGACCGGGATCGAGTCTGATGACATGGAGAATGTGTACGTTCAGAAGATAAAGAGGCTGATGGGGCCTCGTTATTACACCCTGCGGATCCGGTTAGGTCTTCCTGGAAAGATGGACCGTCCTACAGAGTCCACTGGAAGGACAGTGACCCGCTGCGTTCTCCTGCTGTTTGTCCTCGTCTTCGCTTTCTGCTCACTGATCACCTTTGGCGCTGGATTTATCACTGAAGGACACTGGTGGGCCGTGACACTGCTCGTTCTGCTCGTCATCTCCATCTCGCTGCTCGTCTTCATCATCGTGCAGCAGCCGGAGAACCCGAAGCGTCTTCCCTACATGGCTCCCTGCGTGCCGTTCGTCCCCGTTTCCGCCATGTTGGTCAACATTTACCTCATGCTCAAACTCTCCGGCATTACCTGGATCCGCTTTGCTGTCTGGTGCTTCATAGGTGAGAAACGTTACCATGGTAACGTCATGAAAACAGATGTGCTAATTGTTGTGTTCTCTTGTTCCTGGTTTTATCTTTTCTGCTTCTTACACAAGTCTGTACATACAATACAAACACACTCACATCTACCACACACCTGAACACATACCTGCTCATACACACCTCTACACATAATAACACACCTTTATATACTGTAAATGTACTGTGTCTGCACACACACACACACACACACACACACACACACACACACACACACACACACACACACACACCTGGACACAATTATACACAAATACAAACTATACACTCAAATATACACACCTGTAAACAGCTATACACACCTACACAACTATACACACCTACACACAACTATACACACCTACACAAATATACACACTTACACATACCTACACACCTACACACAACTATGCACATCCATTCTCACCTACACACAAATATACACACCTACACACATCTATACATACCTACTGTATAAACAGCTATACACACCTACCCACAAATAAACACACATACACACAGCTATACATACCTGCACACATCTATACACACCTACACAACTATACACACTTACACACAACTATACTCCCCACACACAGCTATACACACTTACACACAACTATACACACCTGCACACGTCTATACACACCTACACAAATATACACACTTACACATACCTGTACACACCTACACACAACTATACACAGCCATACTCACCTACACACAACTGTACACATCTGCACACAACTATACACACATGTATTTAGCTATACACACCTACACACAACTGAACACACCTGCACACAACTATACACACCTACACAACTATACACACCTATATACAGGTATACACAACTAAACACACCTACACACAGGTATACACAGCTATACACACCTACACACAACTATACACACCTACACACACTTACACACAACTATACACACATTGATACACATCCATACATATGTATACACCTGGACACACCTATACACAGCTATACACAATTATACACACACATTGATACACATCCATGAATGTTTATACACATCAATACACAAATATTTTTCACCTGGAAACACCTATACAAACCAATACACAAATAAACAACTGTACACTGATATACAACACATACACTCACCTGGACAAACCTGATACACACACACACTTGTTCTGACTGTGTTTGTACTCCGCACACAGGTGTGTTGATTTATTTCGGCTATGGGATGTGGAACAGCACGCTGGAGATCACCGCTCTGGAGGAGGAAGCTCACGCCAGCACATACCAACGCTACGATATGGGTGTGGACGACAACGTCGCCGTCGACGATGACCTTTGCCCTCCAGGAGACCGGAAACCTCAAAGCAGGACCGAGAACCAGGAGCGCAACTCGAGCGACGTTTCAGATCCCAAAAAGCCCTCGTCATCCCGCAGTAAAGTTAAAAACAAGAACATGAAACCCAGCTTCGAGGCTCTGGTGGTGGACGACGAACTGGACGAGCCGCTGGAGTGAAACCTGGTCCACGCTGACGGACTCTTGGGCTAGATGGTTCACTCCAAAGTTTTATCTATTTAGCTATTGATCTGGTTTTCTTCTGTGTTTTTAATTTACCTACAGACTGAAAAACGAATGATTACCTTTTAACAGTCCTACTGCGTATCTTTGCACTTTGCTTGCTCTCACACACTCCAAAGACACACCTTTATCACTTTTTTCTTTTCTAAAATTCAATTTTTTCACTGTAAAGCCTCCGTAATTAATGTTATTTATCACATGCTAGCTAGCTCGCTAGTTCTAACAGCAGAAACATGTCAGAAGGTTGCGACGAAGTAAATACGTCATTCCGCTAAAAAGTTTCTAAAACATATTCTGCATTAAATGCGTTAGGATATGATTTAGCAAACTAGCATCCTGGGATTAGCCCCCAAACTGGTAAACAACTTTCGCTCACTTCCTGTTTACTTCCTGTTCTGTTTAGTGTCCAGGAAGCTGAGGAAGATCTCGGCTACAATCAGAGAAAAAAACGTGTGAAACTACGTGAAAGCGTACCACAGCTTCAGCTTTACAATTGGAAGCTCAGAGCTTTGAGAATGAACCGTCGCCTTTAACCCGCTGATTAGTTTCCAGCAAATTTCCACTTTCCATTTTTTGCCATAACCAACACCATCGCAGTGCTTCTGACTGTTTTTAAAGAATCTCTTATCAGAGTCTTGTTTCCTTCTGACATCTAGCCCAAGAGGTGGCGCTGTGAGCATCCGCGGTGTGCTTGTGATTAGTGCCTTCATGCGTCACGGTGTGTGTGTGTTTGTTCACGCCTGCTCATGCTTACCCACACCTGAATCTGTGTGTCTTCATTATTTTTCCGTCCGAGGGAAAAAAAAACTCCATGACCCGTAGCGTCTTTACTCATTTCCAGATGTTGAATCATTTGTGCCTGTTAGTCTACCATGGTCCACCATTTCCTGCTAGCGTTACACAAAAACCCTTCCCCCCGATCTCATGCCGCTTTTACACGAACTCAATCGAGTTTGTGTCAAAACATCGGAACATAAACTCCGCCCCGTCTTTCTCAACTTCACCAATCATACGAATGCACAAGCGTGAGATCGAAACCCAGGGAATTCGGCACGTAGTCAACGGACCTGCGATGTTTCGCTCAGCGGTAAACGCTTTGATTATACCTGAGCTTCCCTCACACACCAAACATCTGACTGGTTGTTTCTCCAGGCCCAAAGCTAAACTCATTCCACCTTAAAAAGTCTAACCATTATTTTTCAGTTTCACACGTACTGGCCTGGGTTTCGGAAATGCTACGCTAGGATTGTGAATTTGTGTGTGTGTGTGTGTGTGTGTGTGTGTGTGTGTGTGTGGGGTTCAATTCAGTTGTGTCGCATGTAGAATGTGAAAAAATTACTTTGTGTGTATTTGCATGCGTTGGAAAAAGAAAACGGCCAAATCATCTCTCCAGCTGCGATTAAATACTGATCTTAATTCTTCAAGTCCCCTCGGACGTGTGAACGGCTGCCGTGGTGGTGTTCGGTGTTGAAATGAAAGCAATGAGATCAAGAAAGCCACGGCCTGGTTTTAGCCGGTTCCACTTAACAAAAAGGGGTGGGGAAAAAACATAAGGGGGCTGGCTTAACTGAAAAGAGGCGGGGTTTGTTGTAGCTATCGGTCATAGTACGGAAAACTGAAATCAGGCGTTTGTTTTATTCGGGTTATTTTCTTTCACAGCTGTTCTGCTAACGATGCCTTTTTTTACTTTGCTAAAGAGTGACATTGTGTAAGTTTTATCCATTTCTGGTCACATCTCACGGAGCCGCTGAGTGAAACGTTTTCACGTTGATCCTCTGTTTGTATGAGGGAACTGCACAAGTTTATTAGCGTTTAGTTAGCGTGTTAGCGAGTTAGCATGCCTCACTTTAGAGTGAACGAAGGGCGCGCTAAGCACTCGGTTTGGAACACAGAGTGTGTAAACGACGTGTTTTAGACGTGAACATCACGTGCGGTGATACTGACTGAGCTCTGCGACGGGAGAGGAATATTTTATTACAGATCTATTTTTAAATATTTAGCCACTGTTAGCGCTAAGACACGTTTCATTCGCTCTGCTTCGTGTTGACTGTGTGTGTGTGTGTGTGTGTGTGTGTGTGTGTGTGTGTGTTGTTCGGCTGAGATCGGCTTCCCGGTGTTGTTGTTTTTTTGTGCATTTTAGATGTAAATGTGAAATGATTTTTAAAGAAAAAAAGGAGAAATGATTACTCTCTCTCTTTTCTCTCTCTCTCTTTTTTGTGGTCCTGCTACCGCATCCCACTGTGTGATGATGTTGTCATGGCAACAATAGAAGCTGTTTGTTTGTCATTGCAGACGTGGTGACGCGTCGCTCTTTCACTTGCCTGCCGTTGTTGAAATAAAACACTGACCTGAGTTCACGTCCTGATCTCCATCTCACACCTCCTGAAGGGGTTAGCTAACATCCCAGTGCACCAGTGCTAGCGTGTACACGCTGTCACTGGGCTGAAAAATAACACAAACAATATGACACAATTCTCTTACCTGAATAGACAACAGTGACGCGTTAGCTTGTGGTTAAATCAAAACAGGTGCACTTTGGATCACACACACACACACACACACACACACACACACACACACACGTGTCTCATGGTCATTGCTAATTCGGTGATCAATGTCGAAGTATGAATTAGCGAGATTCATGCTGTTGAAGTGAATGACTTCCATACACTTCCATGCTAAGTGTATGTAACGACATTGACACACCGAACCTTCGGAAGAGTGTTTGTGTGTGTGTGTGTGTGTGTGTGTGTGTGTGTGTGTGTGTGTGGATTAACACTCTTCAACAAAAGCTTATGAGTTACAGCTTATGAGTCTCTCATAAGACGTCATGGTTCCTTCACCCCCCAGTTTTCATCCTCGGCTGTTTTCTGTGTGTGATTCCTGCTGCTGCAAATGCTAGCAAAACCTCTAAACATTAGCCGATCCTGTTATCGTGTCCTGTACAAAGAGAAACATTTTCCTGACATAAAAACGTTAAAAAGGAACGAATGAAGGCTGTAATCTACCACAGATCACCACAGAAAGCCTCCTGTGCTAATGTTCATTTTATCCGTTTAGCTCAAAGTTAAATGGCTTGAAAGCTAACCGGAGTTTTACAGAAAGACTGATGGAATGAATCTCACAGAGGCAGCAGGAATTCGTTAGCATTAGGTAATTAGCACTATGCAGTTAGCATCGCGATTAACATTATGCAGTTACCGAAATCATCAACACTATGCAGTTAGCATCGCGATTAGAATTTATAATGTGACCGTTATGATCAACACTATGCATCGTGATTAATATTTTGCTTATATTACACCCACAATTAGCATCCGATCCATTTAACTTTTAACTCACTAGCTCAAGTTAGCATTAGCAGTCCAAAATTATTTTATAAAGATGCTATTTTTCTAACAAATGTTTACTATCAAGAATAAATCAGAAGCATGCTATAATAAGCCTGGAGTTATATTTACCCCCTGCAACTTTTGCTAATAATAATAATCAAAGGTGTGACGGATCAGATTAGCTTTATGTTAATACATTCTGACACTTTATTTATTGAAAATATCTTAAAGATTCTAATAATAAAAGTTAGAGGGGGATCTGCTTCTGTTTAACACGTCATCCTGTAAAGCTTTAAAGTTTTATGTTTAAAACGAATTCACGTAAAAACGTCTGTTTTTTCTCAAAAGTAATTGCATGAATTAATGTAACAATCACATTCTGATTCTTACAGTTTTTGTAGATCAGATGATAATATGAAGTTTGGAAATGCTAGGCTAATGCTAGGCTAATTCCTGGAGTAGATTTTTACTCCGATGTGTATTGTGACGCCAAAACATGAACGATTGTCAATTCCAAATTTATTTTGATCTTCACCTCCGACAGGAATATCCTACAATTATAACTATTGTATAATAATAGTTAATTAATATAATAAATAAGTATAATAAATTATTATTTTTACACGTCCGCCGTCTGATCCAGGTTTAGCAGAGACACTTTCTTATGGGAAAAAACGTTTTATTTTATTAATAAAATAATTGATGAAAAGAAAATACAAGTGTTTTTTGTAATAAATACATGAATCCGGGGCTGTTTCTCTGGAGTTACACTCCTGTTATATACTTAATAAGAAAAAAAAAATAAATAAAATTTTTACATTTAAAATAAACACACAAACAAAAATTATACAAATGTAAAATGTACAATACAGAGGATTTGCTGTATAAATATATATAAAAATAGGGGTTTGGTGTTACATGAAAATGAAAAGTTTTAT
>NC_139581.1:807955-810455 GCF_946808225.1 Silurus aristotelis
CCTGATGGTACTGCATGATGAAAAGGGAATCTGCTTCTATTTCTTAGCTTTGAGGACATTATTAATTCCACCCACATCTCAGATACTCATCAACCTTCAGCAAACATCCTGCCTCCTTCTACAACAATCAGTCCAGAGCACCTGCTACATGTTTCTGCCCCAGTTCCTCTGTTTTCATGCAAAGTTAAGTCTCTTAGGCCTTGTTCCCATGTCTGAGGTTTGTTTATTTTGCCCCAATTTTTTCATGAAGGCCACTCCTGGCCAGACTTCTACAGACAGTAGATGATGATGATGTATCTTTCCTCTGTTGCATTAAGATTCCATCTCCGACCACTGCGTCTACGCTCCTCAACATCTCCCGTTACTTTGTGCTTTTTTGAAGCTTTAGAGAGCACATCTTGGTACCCCAGTCTACTCTCAGATCTTTGTCTGGAAGAGACAAAGCTAATGCAGGAGAACTACCCTGTGTCTTGCTGCTGTGCTCCGTCTTGCCATGGTGTAGAACCTGAGACATGAAACTCACCTTAGAGTTAGTCTCCTCACCTGGTTTGAAGATCCTTCACAGATGTTTCACTTAGTGACTGGGTTTCAACCTACATATGAAATTAATGATTATCAGCACCTGCTTGGTGGAATTGATTCATTACACACCTGACACTGATCCTACAAACTGATCCTACAAACTGATCCTACAAACTGATCCTACAAACTGATCCTACAAACTGATCCTACAAACTGATCCTACAAAATCCGTGACTCTGTGCTGGTGTACAGTGTGTGCAAAAGTGAGACCTAAAAAACAAACAGTGTCACAACAAAAAAATGTTTCTTCTGTTTATTTACTTTCTATTTTGGTATCGTGTTTTCCGGACTTCTTTTTCCCCACACTTTCCCACCCTTAAACAATGAAGCGGCTAATTTATGGATTTTTCCGGGGTTTTTCCCGGTTTCACAAACTTCAAGACAAAAAACTGAACCCCAGAACATTAGACCAATGAAATTGCAGAACGAGTTCAGGTGAAACAATGAAACTCTTTATATTAAATCAGATGCGCTCCCACTGAATCGGGCCGCACCACATCATAAATATGGATGATGTTCCTCTGAGGTTTGACCTGCCGCTCACTCGGACTGTCTACAGGAAATGTGAATCATTCGTCACGCTGAAAACAACCGGGCATGAAAACACACTTCACCTGTGTTCTGAGCTGCACGGCATCGGGAGAAAAGCTTCACCGATGGTGATTTTTAAACGCACGACGATGCTGAAAGATAAACTCTCGAGAGAAATAGTTGTGAAAGGAAGGAGGAAGACAGTGAACAATGACTTTCTTGGTAGCTACTGTTTAGATACAAGCCGTGTAACAGACACTGTCTTTCAATAAATCCTGTGTAACGTTCATTAGTTTCAGTGTAGACATGCGGCTTATAGACAGGTGCAGATTATTTATGTTCAAAATAAAAATCTTTGTACAATTCAGTGGGTGTGGCTTATATATGGGTGCATTTATAGTCTGAAAATTACGGTAAATAATAAAACTAAATTATTAACACTTTCTCATTTTACAGTATTCTCCAGACGTGAGGTCTTAAAGTAAAACCCTATAACTATATTTATATACTGTCATTTATTATTATATGATATTCTAATATCAATGAAAAAAATAATTTCAATATTTATATAATAGAAAAGAATAATACTAATATTTTAAGTACATATGCTGTAAGTAACATACTAAAGTATAAAGTATGTGTAAGTTTAATACCTGAACATATAATGATTATAAATGATGATTCACTCTGGAAAAGAGCGTCTGCTAAATGTAAATGTATAAAAATGATGGGATTTGTGTATTATAGGGTCTGTAGTAGCTCTGTGTGTGTGTGTGTGTGTGTGTGTGTGTGTGTGTGTGTGTGTGTGTGTGTGTGTGTGTGTGTGTGTGTAATAAGGTTCACCGGGCAGCTGGAGGATCTGGTTGAGGGAGTAACAGTGGTAAAGTGCGGTAGAAATCACGCATTGCTCCCACAGGCCTTTGGTCTCGAGCTCGTCCATCTTCTTGCACGTGTTCATTCCGTATCTGCAGCGGATCACCCAGTCACTGGTGGAGGTGGAGATGATCACACAGATCCAACCAACAAAACCCAGCAGGAATCCACACAGCTGCAGGCATGCGCTCGCCATCACCATCCACTATTACAGAACAGCAACATAATAAAATCATCTCTTTATAAAAAACTAATAATAACCACAATCTATAATACACAAAACTATAAAAACAAACAACAAAATGCTCAACCCAAAAATAGATCAAATAATACCTTCTGTTAGGAATAGGAGAAAAAATATATTTAAAAGAATAAATAAAAAAAATATATTAAACTAAAGGAATTTAAAACTCCAGTTTCTTCTGAGCAAGAAAAAAATCTAAATCAAAAAGTTTAAATTCAATTTTCACTTCATTTTATACCAAAAATTTCTGTATGTATCAAAAGAATAGCA
>NC_139581.1:822955-837955 GCF_946808225.1 Silurus aristotelis
TCTCTCTCTCTCTATCTACCACTTTCTCTCTCTCTCTCTCTCGCTCTCTCTCTCTCTCTCTCTCTATCTACCACTTTCTCTCTCTCTCTCTCTCTCTCTCTCTCTCCCTCTCTCTATCACTCTCCCTCTCTCTCTCTCTCTCTCTCTCTCTCTCTCTCTCTCTCTCTCTCTCTAATATTCTCTCTCTCTATCACTCTCTCTCTCTCATATTCTCTCTCTCACTCTTTCTCTCTCTGTCTCTCTCTCTGTCTCTCTCTCTCTCTCTCTCTCTCTCTCTCTCTCTCTCTATCTCACTCTCTCTCTCTCTCTCTCTCTCTCTCTCTCTCTCTCTCTCTCTCTCTCTCTCTATCTCTCTCTCTCTCTCTCTCTCTCTCTCTCTCTCTCTCTCTCTTTTTCCAATACTGCCCCCAGCAACACTACCCCTGCAGTAACTCCAGCACTGCCCCCCAGCAACACTTCACCAACACTACTTGAACTTGAACTTGAACAGTTTGGTGGATTCTGATCATTAAATCAATCTTACCTTGAACACTTGACCGTAGGAGCCACATCCCACCATCTGCACTAGTTCAAAGATTCCTTCAGGGTCCTAAAGAGAGAAGACCATCAGGTCAGTTATAACTCACATTGCAGTACACACTCATCACGTACTATCACACACTCATCACACACCAGCAAGCACCATCACGCACATTGTACACTATCAAAACACCGCAAGGACACACACACACACACACACACACACACACACACACACACACACACACACACACACACACTTGCTTATACAGGTGCCAGGACAGTGTATAGGTGTCTTGACCTTTTGCAAGACACTGATGTTGTCTTTGTTTTAATTCACATCACATGCTTGGTTGCACACTAGCATTGTTAGTGAGAACATTGTGTCACAGATTTACACAACCACTTCATATAAATATATAAACTTCCTCTTTAAATCCGAACAGCATGAATGCTGCAGCTCTCAATCCTCCGGCATGCAAAAACTTTACCCAAGCAGCTTTTAAAAGCAGAAAATCCTTAGTCTCCATCACACTCGGCCTCCAACTGTCATCCTTATATCACATTCATCAGTCTGATACGCAAATTTCCACCAAAGCTGCAGGAACAAACTCTTTTTCAACCGCGATCCATCCCTACACCCAACATCCTACACCCTAATCCCTACACCCAACATCCTACACCCTAATCCCTACACCCAACATCCTACACCCTAATCCCTACACCCAACATCCTACACCCTAATCCCTACACCCAACATCCTACACCCTAATCCCTACACCCTACACCCAACATCCTACACCCTAATCCCTACACCCAACATCCTACACCCTAATCCCTACACCCAACATCCTACACCCTAATCCCTACACCCAACATCCTACACCCTAATCCCTACACCCTACACCCTAATCCCTACACCCTAATCCCTACACCCAACATCCTACACCCTAATCCCTACACCCTACACCCAACATCCTACACCCTAATCCCTACACCCTACACCCAACATCCTACACCCTAATCCCTACACCCTAATCCCTACACCCTACACCCAACATCCTACACCCTAATCCCTACACCCTACACCCAACATCCTACACCCTAATCCCTACACCCTAATCCCTACACCCTACACCCTAATCCCTACACCCTACACCCAACATCCTACACCCTTATCCCTACACCCTACACCAGGGGTCGGCAACCCGCGGCTCTTTCATCCCTCTTCTGCAGCTCCCTGTGGCTTTGGAAAATAAATAATGAGTATTTAATTAAAATGTATTTTATTTTAGTTCGTTAAAACGTGTTATAGTTTTTTGTCACTCTTCATATGCGTCACAACCGCTAATGTGCGACACCCACCTGCACGCGACTTCTTAAACTTTGGTTGACGGCACACAGAAGAGGACGGCATTTTTGGTTTGCTGCCGGTGGATAATTTATGTTTGGCGTTCTTTTCATAAATACAAGAAGGACTCAAATAGACATTGAGTATTTTACCTGAAAGTAACCTTCAACACAATGTCTTTTTTTGAAGAGTTCAACATTTTTTGTTGCATGCAGAAATGTAATTTCATTCTGTCTGCAGTTCATTGATTTCATAAGTAGTGTTATTTCAATTTAAATGTCAAAAGGGTTTTGTGGCTCCCAGTGTTTTCTTTTCTGTGGGAAACAGGTCCAAATGGCTCTTTGTGTGGTGAAGGTTGCCGACCCCTGCCCTACACCCTACACCCAACATCCTACACCCTTATCCCTACACCCTACACCACACATCCTACACCCTACACCCTAATCCCTACACCCTAATCCCTACACCCAACACCCAACATCCTTCACACCATCTCCAGAAATAAACATTACACCCTTTACCCTGACCTGACACATGCCCCATACTGTAAACCCTAACATACTACACACACACACACACACACACACACACACACACACACACACACACACACACACACACACACACACACACACACACACATATGTATATGTACATACAATAATACAAAAATGAATAAATAAATAAATTAAACTGAGCTTACTTTTAGAGCAAAGATGTCGATTTGGTCCAGAGATGATGGTGAAAAATCCTTTGCCATGTTCACACACAAACACACACACACACACACACACACAAACACACACACACACACACACACACACACACAAACACACAATAATATTCCCCAGTTTAAAGAATAAATAAATATCTTTCGATCTTTTCCACCGCTGAGATTTGGTGTTTTCAGGTTCAGTTCGAATGTTAAACTGAAGCAGGAACCTTTGAGGAAGCCACATTTATAACAGTGATGAAGGCAGAATTAGGAGGCGTGGTGTTTCCTCACGGGGAAAACACACAAGTTACTGATCAACCTGTTTAACTTCTGCTGAAATTCAGAGCTGTGGATTCTGCTTGCATTATCAACAAAACGCCTGGATGACATTCATATATTTATTTTTAACTCACTGAATCATTTCATGTTTTATAATAATAATAATAATAATAATAATAATAATAATAATAATAATATTAAATATAATATTAAATATAATAATAATAATAAAAAAAAATAATAATATAAAATATAATAATAATAATTAAAAAAAATAATAATAATATTAAATATAATAATAATAATAAAAAAAATAATAATAATATTAAATATAATAATAATAAAAAAAATAATAATAATATTAAATATAATAATAATAATTATTAAAAAAGTAATAATAATAATTTTAAATATAATAATAATAAAAAAAATATATATATAATAATAATAATAATAATAATGGCTCAGTGGTAAACAGAAGATCATGCGTTTACATTGTGGCACCACTAAACTGCTACTGCTGGGCCCCTGAACAAGGCCCCTAACCTTCTCCCACTCAGGTGTATAAAGGAGATCATTGTATGTCAGGATAAAGGGCGTCTGTCTTACACTGTAAAATACCTGCCTGGAAAGTTTGATTGAGATATATGGCCCTGAAAGTTCCTCTGAAATGTCTATTATTTCAGTCTCCTACCATTGTTTCAGTGGAAGAGAGAGTTAAATACGCATGGATTAGTGACATTTTCCTCAGATCAGCCTTCCACTCACACACACACACACACACACACACACACACACACACACACACACACACACACACACACACACACACACACACACAAACACCCGCAGGCTTCCATTTCACTGGAAAAGCATCTTCCTAAGAATGTTGGTTGGAACGAATTAAAATACACACGCCAACGCAAACACACAATCGCACACACACACACACACACACACGCACACTCACACACGTTAAGACAGTGTGTGAATCTCAAACACAAACCCTGTGTTTTGTGATATGACGTCATGATTCCTCCGTCTCTCAGACAATAAGTTCAGACATGTAAACTGTTTATGCGCTATTAAAGCACAACACAGGGGTGGAAATATCCCAGAATACGGGAAGGGGGGTGATGATAGGACAGTGGGGGCAAGTCTTTCACAAAGCTTTCTTTTCTTCATGAAAGGTTGAACAACATTCATTAATTATGAGTGGTGCAAAACAAACACGGTGCATTCATATAAATCTCTGCTGCTACCTGTGTACAAACCCGTGTACAAACTTGTGTTTAAAGCCGTGTACAAACACAGGAGACTGTCATTCTGGCCAAAGTAAATGCACCATGTGTAACAATCCAGTGTTAAAAACAATTAAAGTGTTTTACAAACATATCACACATCACTCGCTAACCAGATTCTGTGTGCATGTAGTATCCAGACAGCCGTTCTAGTTAAACATGAACTAAAATGAAAATCGTTTAAAGCTGGATGAGGTCAGTGACGAGGTGCACGTACCTGACAGGTAAACTTCATTATCAATCTATCACTTCTGTCGTTTCCAATTCTGTCATTTCTATCTGTATCAAAAATTCTTACTTTATAATAATAATAATAATAATAATAATAATAATAATAAAAAAATACAACAGACCAAATTCCAAAAAAGTTGGAACACTGTTTAAATAAAAATAAATAAATAAATAAATAAATATAATTTATACCATTTATAAAATAAAGTCATTATGAATTTGATGGCTGCAACACGTCTCATAAAAGTTGGTACAGGACCATGTTTCCCACTGTGAAGCATCACATCTTCTGTCTCTATACATCTGGGAACTGAGGAGAGCAGTTGCTGGAGTTTTGAGAGAGGAATGTTCTCCAATATGTGTCTGATACAGGATTCTAGCTGCTCATCAGTAGCACTCAGACTCTTCTACTACGAACTCATGCTGGTGTAATAGATGCAGTATGCAGTTGGCACTGTCCTGGTCAGCATTGAAGGAAACTTTCCAAATGTACAAGATTCCCTTCCACAGGCACTAATGCACTTCATACCATCAGAGAGGTGGATTTTTGAACTGAATGCTGTTAACAAAGCAGATGGTCCCTCTCCTCTTTAGTCCAGAGGACGTGGTCTGCATGGTTTCCAAAAAGAAATAAAAGATTTTGATTCATCTGACCACAGAACAGTTTTCTACTTTGCCTCAGTGGTGTTTCAGGATAATGTTCACGCATGGCTTCTTTTTCTTTGCATACTTTAACCTGCATTTGTGGATGACATGGGAAACTGTGTTCACAGACAATTATTTCTGGAGGTATTAATGAACCCATGCAACATTTTCCATCACAGAATGGTATAAATTTAGACAGTTTCAAATGCAGTGCCGCCTGAGGGGCCAAAGATCTCAAACATTCAATTTAGATTTTCACCCTTTTCCCTTGTGCACAGTCTTTTTACAGATCGATGAGGCTCCGCCCATCTTTACTTCTGAGAGACTCTCTAAGAAACACTATTTATACCCCAATCCTCTCACTGACCTGCTGACAATTAACCTCATTAGTTGCAAAATGTTTCTCCAACTGTTACATTTTAATAACATGCACTTATTCCAGTCTTTCGTTGCCCCGTCCCAACTTTTTTGAGACATGTGGAATCCATCAAATTTAAAATCACCTTATTTCCACAGTTTAAAGATTGAATATGTTTTCTAGATTCTATTGTGAATAAAATATGGATTTATGAAATTCACAAATCATTGCATTCTGTTTTTATTGACATTTTACACAATGTCTTAACTTTTTTGGAAATGGGGTTGTAGCAAAAAGCAACTCTAGGAAGGTTATTAAAGTTCTCCTGAGACTCCGTTATACTCTGATAATACTAAGATTTTGTTAAGACTCTATTAAGATTCCATTGAGCCTCAGTTAAGACTCTGGTAAGACTTCATCAAGATCCTTTTAATAATTGAATAGCCAGTAAGGCTTCATCAAGACTCCAGTAAGACTCAGGTAAGACCCCATTACGACTGGTTTAAGACTTCATTATGACAAGAATCCACTTAAATGTTTTCCATAGTGACTCACAAGCATCCCCAGACTGCTGCATTCCCCTCCATCTGATGCTTTTTTTTTGGGCTTGTGGGCTTCTTTCCTTGCAGTTCACACAATGTTTGTTTCATCATCAAGATTGGCCAATCTGTTCCATTTATCACAAAACTGCTCGCTATCTTTTGGGGGAAAATACTGACTGTTCTTTGGCATGTACAACTGTTTCTATTAATATTCCCTCTTGTTTTTCTCTGATAGACAGCTCTCTGTGCTTCATGTTGGTTTAAACACACTCTTCACAGGGATATAAATCTATCGAGGGTCTGTGTACTGTCATCACCTGCACTGAATCAAAAAAGTATTTTGTCAGCCACCAAAAAAGTTCTCCCGCTTAAAAAGATGAGAGAGGAAAAAATCTAGATATTTTTGTAGGTGACCAAATACTTATTTTTCACCATAATTTGCAAATAAATTATTTAAAAATCAGACAATGTGATTTTCTGGATTTTATTTTCTCATTTTGTCTCTCAGAGTTGAAGTGTACCGATGATGAACATTACAGTCCTCTCTTATCTTTTTAACTGGGAGAACCTGCACCATTGGTGGCTGAATAAATACTTTTTTGCCCCACTGTACATCTCAGACAGGATTTAAGGGCTAAGAACTTTACACTGCTGAGGTTTGAACTTATAACCTTCTAATCAGGAGCCCAAACCCTGAACCACTTATCCACTGCTTGCATACAGAAATAGATATATAGTTCATGACATCTTCATGATGATAAAGGTTAAGAAATCAACTCAAAATGTTCGTATAGCACAAGGTATCAATGCAGGTGAGATACACGATGTAAAAATCTCTCTCTCTTTCCCACTCTGGCTCAGGCCTGGACCTGTTCGATCTTGTGAGTCACAGGGGTTGTTTGTGATGGAAGCGCTCCCACATTTCAGAGAAGCTCGTCTATGCGTTCATGACCTCCAGAATAGACTACTGTAATGCATTACTAGGTGGATGTCCTGCATCATTAATAAACAAGCTTCAGTTAGTTCAGAATGCAGCAGCAAGAGTTCTTACAAGGTCAAGAAAATATCACCATATAACCCCAATCTTATCGTCCCTACACTGGCTTCCTGTTAAGTTTCGAATCCACTACAAACTATTACTTCTCACTTATAAAGCACTAAATGGTTTATCTCCATGTATCTCCAGTCTTTTAACACGCTACAATCCGTCACGCTCCCTGAGATCTCAAAACTCTGGACTTCTAGTAGTTCCTAGAATAACAAAGTCCACTAAAGGCGGTAGAGCATTTTCACATTTAGCTCCTAAACTCTGGAATAGTCTTCCTGACAGTGTTCGGGGTTCAGACACACTCTCCCAGTTTAAGTGTAGATTAAAGACGTGTGTTTTTAGCAAGTTCTACACATAACACACATCACACACATCACATCACAACCTTGTGCTCCAGAACATCTGATCACATCACATTATCAACTTGTGCTGTTAATATCATGAACAGCAGCTACGCTAATTCCTCTCCACTGCTTCTCTTTCTCTCCCCATCCCGAGGCTTCCTGAGGTTCCTCCAGAGCCAGTCTCCTCCCACCTCATGAAGATTGTGGACCTTTAAAGAAGTAGATGCCCACAAACATCCAGAACCATCTAGAGACGTACCAGTGCCAAATGGATTCCACTTCATGTGGAGTTTGGACACTGGACCTCTTTGAGTGTTTAAAGGCTCTGGCATGGAGAAGCTGGTGTTGGATCTGTGATGATCGCAGATGTTGAGCTATTTTATGAGTTGCTCAGTAGCTCCTAGTTTTATAACCATAATGACTGTAGAAGACTGTAGAAAGATCATCAGTCATAATCACACACTCCAGTGCTCATGTTAGTTCTCACTCTCCAGTGTTCTGTAGTGTTTAAAGACTATAATCACACTCTTGATGTCACCCAAATGAGGATGAGGTTCTGCTTTTGAGTCTGGTTCCTCTCAAGGTTTCTTCCTCATAACATCTGAGGGAGTTTTTCCTTCACAGTGGCCTCAGTCTTCATCATCAGGGATAAACACATCATTCACTTATATTCAAATGTTTTGTTCGTAAAGCTGTTTTGACAAAATGTCCATCGTAAAAAGTTCTTTAGAAATAAACTTGACCTTTGAATTAAATTGAGTAAAAAACTGAAGGTTGTGTGATTAGTGATTGTGTGTTCTTGATGTGTTTTATAATCGCTGTTTATTTTTTCTTATAAAATAACACGTCACCCAAGAACCATTTTCTTTATGCTGTGGGTTGGTTAAAGGAAATAGATTTATCCAGGACAGAAAGTTCCCAAGAAACAAAGAGAAAAAGAAATCTTGTAAAACCCTGAATACAGTAGAAGCAGCAGCAGTAGATTCAGCGAGTAAGTTCTTCAGTAAGATACTTCCTGCTACAAGGCTGCTATAAAAACAAAGCCACTTTAGTTTAAACTGATTACCGTCTGATAAGCAACAACTTTGTAGCTTTTAAAATAAATACAAGTAGATAAAGCAGGAATAAAAGGATATAATGAGGTTCTGGAAGGTGCAAATTTAACTTGATTAGTATACAGGAGGTTTGAGCTGATGATGATCGGATGATGTTTGCCTGTTGTTAATTGCTGACGCGGTTGATGATAACGTGTTTATGCTACGTTCAGGTGTGAGTTCACAGGTATGCAGTGAATGAATGAACTCCAACAACTTCCTTATCTATCAATTACTATTTAATATCATTTATTTATTTTCTCTCGCTTATCCGTAATTCGGGTCGCGGGGGCAGCAGTGTAAGCAGGCATACCCCGCCTTCGACTGCTGCCCAATCCTCACAGCACCGTCCCTTAAGGGCCTTGCTCAAGGGCCCAAGAGTGGCAGATTGGCGATACTATTATACTGATATACTATTTAATATAACTCGTGTAAATAAATATAATCTTCTGGCACTACTTTATCTGTGTGTGTGATTCGGAGCAGCAGAACTGTAGACGTAACGAGTCGTATATAAAACGCGTAATTAAAATGAAGCGTTATTTTGAACTAACATCAATAACAGCTTGAACTCCTCAATGCTGGAAGTGACCACGGTATCAGGTGATAATCCACAGCTAAGTGTGAGACCTTACACCATTATAATGCTCTCCACCTCACCTCAGGACCTTCTTCACCTCCATATCTTGCATTCAAAAAACCCATCTTCCATGCCTTCAGGCCGCACAGGGCAGCTAGATGGCCCAGAATAGCGTCAGAGGTTTGATATTGGACTGTAGTTGGACAGCTGACAGGGTGAAGGTCAGGTTTCTTCATTAGGGGGTTGATAACTGCAGTTTGAAGGATTTAAGTACAAAACCAGTGCTAATGGAAGTTTCATATTTTTAGAACAAATTCAATTCCCTCTGGAATGATCTGTTTGAAGAAACTTGAAAGTAAATGATCTTAAACACAAGCTGTCAATCAAAAGGTGAGACTGACGTTCAAGTGCAGATTTACTACAATGAGGACGTTGATAAGAAACAAAATACAACAGAAATACGGCAGAAAAAAAATACAGCTGTAAATGATGTGAATGCAGGGTGAAACTAAATACCTGTGCTCATTCAAAAGAAAACACTGAACCAGGTGTGTGTGTGTGTGTGTGTGTGTGTGTGTGTGTGTGTGTGTGTGAGAGTGTGTGTGTGAGAGTGTGTGAGAGTGTATGTGTGTGTGTGTGTGTGTGTGTGTGTGTGTGTGTGTGTGTGTGTGTGTGTGTGTGTGTGTGTGTGTGTGTATGTGTGTGTGTGTGTGTGTGTGTGTGTGTGTGTGTGTGTGTGTGTGTGTGAGAGTGTATGTGTGTGTGTGTGTGTGTGTGTGTGTGTGTGTGTGAGAGTGTATGTGTGTGTATTTATACAACGCCATACCACACACTGTCACTTTATACATAGCCATACCGCACACGGTCGCTTTATACAACGCCATACAGCACACGGTCACTTTATACAACGCCATACCGCACACGGTCGCTTTATACAACGCCATACCGCACACGGTCGCTTTATACAACGCCATACCGCACACGGTCGCTTTATACAACGCCATACCGCACACGGTCGCTTTATACAACGCCATACAGCACACGGTCGCTTTATACAACGCCATACAGCACACGGTCGCTTTATACAATGCCATACCGCACACGTTCACTTTATGCCACACCATCCCGCACACGTTCACTTTATACCACACTATTCCACACATGGTCACTTTATAGCACACCGTACCGCACACGTTCACTTTATGCCACACCATCCCGCATACGGTCACGTTGTACCACACCTTCCCGCACACATTCACTTTATACCACACCATACCGCACACGGTCACTTTATACCACACCGCACACGTTCACTTTATACCGCACCATCCTGCACACGGTCACTTTACACCACACCTTCCCGCACACATCCACTTTATACCACACCATACCGCACACGCTCACTTTATGCCACACCACACCACACACGTTCAATTTATACCGCACCATCCTGCACACGGTCACTTTATACCACATCATACCGCACACGGTCACTTTATACCACACCGTACCGCACACGGTCACTTTATACCACACCATACCGCACGGCCACTTTATACCACACCATGACCCCCGCCCCCAATTCAGACACAGTAGCAGACACATTTTATTGAATGTGACAGTCAGTAGTATGCATTTTTAATAAATGCGAAAATAGCAGAATGCTAACAATTAGCCACAACTTGCAACTATTCAGAAGGATTTTTTTCCTAAACCTGATGAACGAATAACAGCAGCACATTTTAATCTGTTAATGTAAATATTAAACCAATCTATCCATTTCAAATATAATTATTATTTTATTTCTCTTTAGTGACCCCTAGAGGGAGTCGGGACCCCCAGGTTGGGAACCACTGCTGTAAACACTGTAATAAGTGTGAGCGAGTGTTTGTGGCAATGAACTTGTTCAGTCAATGAACCATGAAGTTGTGGGAAAGAGTAGTGGAAGCCAGGCTGAGAGACACATCAGATTCAAAATACTGATGTTCACCTACAAAGCTGAAGATGGTCCTGCACCATCTTACCTCAGAGAGAGAGACCCTCATCACACCTCACACTGCACCACGCTGTCTGAGATCCTCCAGCACTGCTCCACTGGTACCACCTTCTCTCTTCTCTTTCCTGGCACTGAGGTGGTGGAATGAACTTCCCCTAGATCTGAACAGCAGAGTCCCTGGCTATCTACAGGTGAAGACCTTTATCTTCCTAACACTTAAACAAACACTTTCCAAGTTTGTTTTGTTTAAAAACAAACAAAATAAACTCTAATCAGAGTGTAGTCTGATTTATCTGAAGTTTGTAATCAATGTTTCAGTGTAGATTTATTCATTGATGGAGACTCAAAGCACGTTTGTACGTGGTTCTGGACACAGACGTCTGCTAAATGCTGTAATTGTAAATGTAAGATGTTCCACTTTATTTTGTGGAGATTTGAAGCTCAATCAGCCAGAAGAATGTGTGTTAGTAAAGTCAGGTACTGATGTTCTGTAGGTGAGTGGTGAGGAGGCCTGGAGATCTACAGCAGGAGAGCTTCCACGTCTTCCAACCCAGATCTTCATGGAGCAGACTTTGTGCACATTGTCATCCTGGAACAGGTTTAGGTCTCCTAGTTCGAGTGAAGGAAGATTTCCTGCTACCAAAAAGATTTAATTTGATTTGCCTGTGAAATCCACACTCATGAGTGCACCTGACAGAGATGAGTCACTGCTTCAACAGTTTCCTCAAAGGATCTGATTGCACCCTGGAGAAAAAAGGCAGGGTTGAGTTCTGAAGAACATTTAGAGACTTCAGAGGAAAGTTGGCAGGAGAAAGGAACCAGCTCAGCATGTATTGTGTTTTGTTTTTTACACACAGCCGAGACAGTTACATTAATTACACACTCTTTCCACATTTTGTGCAGCTGGTTGTTCTGCAAAATCCAGAAATAACAAAGGAATTACTGGGGATAATAAAATAATATAAAACATTATATAAAACTTTATACCTTCATGTCTGAGAGCTTTTTGTAGACATTTTAACAAGATCCACTTATAAATCAGTTTCATTTCTGGATATCAGATAAGATTTAATGAAAATTACTGTGCATTTAGAGAAAAAAAAAAACAAAAACAAGAGGAAAAATCAATTGCACTTTAATTCAAACCCCATAAAGCCGTGAAAGAGTGAAAGAGTAAAAGAGTGATTTCTGGGTCACTCATGTTTTCAAGCAGCTAAACATCTCCAATCAGATGATCTGACAGAAACTGTACACAGAAAGAGGAACTGGATCAGTGGCTTGCCTCTGGCTAGAAAATGTGGAGTCGAATAGATGTGTGTAGTATTTGTGTGATTTCTTTTTGATTTTCGGTCTCCATGGGAGGTGTTTAAGTGCCTTTCGTGATAAAAACAGTGTTCAGACACAGTAGCAGACACATTTCATTGAATGTGACAGTCAGTAGTATGCATTTTTTAAAAATGCGAAAACAGCAGAATGCTAACAATTAGCCACAACTTGCAACTATTCAGAAGGATTTTTTTCCTAAACCTGATGAACAAATAACAGCAGCACATTTTAATCTGTTAATGTAAATATTAAACCAATCTATCCATTTCAAATATAATTATTATTTTATTTCTCTTTAGTGACCCCTAGAGGGAGTCGGGACCCCCAGGTTGGGAACCACTGCTGTAAACACTATAATGAGTGTGAGCGAGTGTTTGTGCAGGTTTCATCTAAACACTTATAAGAAAGAAAACAATAAACAAGGGCATCCGAACTCTTTCCAACTTTATCACACCGCTGACACATGACATGGAAAATTCCAGAAAAACCCACCGAAACTCCAGTACCCCCAGTGCGCATGACCCTTTTCTATCTAATTTGCGGTTTATTATTTATTTTCCCAGATTCTCACCAGGTCTTTCCTATAATCTGAAGATCATCACAAGCTTCTCCCAGGTGATATCATATTAACACATTCTGAAGAAACACTCTGTTTTCTCACTTCCACCTACACGCTTTCAGGATTGTGTAATGTTCACTAAGATTAGGAACAGTGGATTAGTTTTCCCAGTGGATGTGCAGACCTGCAGTAACTACAGGGGAATTAAGTTGATCAGTCACACCATGAAGTTATGGGAAAGAGTAGTGGAAGCCAGGCTGAGAGAAGAGGTGACCATCTGTGAGCAACAGTATGGTTTCATGCAGAGGAAGAGCACCACAGACACATTATTTGCTTTGAGGATGTTGATGGAGAAGTATAGAGAAGGTCAGAAGGAGCTGCATTGTGTGTTTGTGGATTTAGAGAAAGCTTACAACAGGGTGGAGAGAGGAGTTGTGGTATTGTATGAGGAAGTCTGGTGTGTCAGAGAAGTATGTGAGGGTGGTGCAGGACATGTATGAGGACAGTGTGACAGCAGTGAAGTGTGCAGTAGGAACAACAGACTGGTTCAAGGTGGAGGTTGGACTGCATCAAGGATCGGCCCTGAGCCCTTTCCTGTTTGCAGTGGTGATGGACAGGTTGAAGGACGAGGTCAGACAGGAGTCTCCCTGGACTATGATGTTTGCGGATGATATTGTGATTTGTGGTGAGAGTAGGGAGCAGGTTGAGAAGAGCCTGGAGAGGTGGAGGTACACGCTGGAGAGAAGGGGAATGAAAGTCAGTAGGAGTAAGACAGAGTACATGTGTGTGAATGAGAGGGAGGGCAGTGGAGGGGTGCGGTTGCAGGGAGAAGAGGTGGAGAAGGTGGAGGAGTTTAGGTACCTGGGGTCAACAGTGCAAAGTAATGGAGAGTGTGTTAGAGAAGTGAAGAAAAGAGTGCAGGCAGGGTGGAGTGGGTGGAGAAGAGTGACAGGAGTGATTTGTGATAGAAGAGTATCTGTGAGAGTGAAAGGGAAAGTTTATAGGACTGTGGTGAGACCTGAGATGTTGTTTGGATTAGAGACAGTGGCATTGAGTAAAAGACAGGAGGTGGAGGTGGAGCTGGAGGTTGCAGACATGGGCCGAAAGAAGAAGAAGAAGAAGAAGAAGAAGAAGAAGAAGAAGAAGAAGATTAGTTAGTTTTCCCAAAAGCCAAAACAATTCCATGATCAGATGACCTTGTTATATATCAGTAATCACACCCTCTCTCACACACACACACACACACACACACACACACACACACACACACACACACACACACACACACACACACACACACACACACCTGGTTCACTGTTTTCTTTGGAATAAGCATAGGTATTTAGTTCCACCCTGCATTCACATCATTGTCTCATGTTTGTCAGTCTGATTGTTGTTCCCGGTTCTCGGTCTGATTGTGTGTATCTGGTTTTCCTGCTTTATTTCTTTTGTATTTTGTCTCTTCAATGTCCTCATTGTAGTAAATCTGCACTTGAACATCAATCTCACCTTTTGATTGACAGGAAAGACATAAACACGAATTCAGAGCTGTTCAATGTTTAATTAATAGTCAATTAAAAGTAGCACACCTGAGTGTCAAGAAATACCTGTTCCTATACTGACACAAACCATGTGGTTAAAGTAGATCCACCCGATAAAATATTACTACAGTAAAAGTGTCACTTTCAACTTTCACTTGAGTAAAATTACTAAAGTGTTTGCCTCCAAATGTACTTCAGTATCCACAGTACTGATTTATTACTATGTAATCATAACTAAAAATTATGAACTACTATGATTTAATATAATGATCCTATGATCAATTTTATCACAAGATTCTTCACTTAATCACCTCGGTTTATGTGTAGAATAATAGAATAATAGAATGATATTAATGACTCAGACACTGATTGATTTCTATTACAATGATCATGAACCAACAACCTTCTTTTCATCTTCTTCAAAATAAACGTGTAAATGAGGTCACGTGTGTTGTGTCGAGTTCGAGTCTGGAGTTTCTTCATCATTTATTCCTCTCTAAATGTTCTGCTTGATGTTGAACTGATGCTGAACTGTATGTTGGTGATCAGTAGATGCACCGAGCGCCGATCA
>NC_139581.1:842955-865455 GCF_946808225.1 Silurus aristotelis
TTGATTATGTGTCTGCTGTTTCCTACATTATCAAATATTCATGTTCATGTTATCAAATTATATTATACTGATTCTCACCTGAATAATTTTAAGCCCAAAAACATCTCAGCATCAGTTCAGTTTTTTGTAAATGTGTTGAATTGATGAATTGTGCAGATGAATCTTGAACGTCACTAATGAAGGCGAGAGAACGGCATCAGATCAACCAGTAATCAACCAGTTCTCTAAAACAGGTCAAAGGTGAATCTTGTGAACATTCAGTTGGTAACAGAGCAAAACACAGAATTATAATTTCTATAAATGGATGAAGCAGGAAATAAACGAACACTAATACAGAGCAGTAAAAGTGTGAATCCTGTCTGGTCTCCTACAATCAACATAAATCATATATGCACTATTATAAATCCATTTGTGCTGCTGAACTTCATAAAGTTCATACAGAAGAAATTCTAACTTGTAGATTTTCAGTCACTTTGATCCAAACCGTAGTTTATATCAGAAATACTGAAACCCGGAACCTAAACTTTGTGTTTGTGAACGATAACAAAAAGGACTCGTGATTCTGATGGTAATGAGATGTTCATTCACACAAACACTGACGTCTCAGAGATGAACTGAGGATTTTGAGAAAAGTTCAGGTTTTTGCAGGGAATCCAATGTGTTGTGCTGTTTTACAAATAGTTTTGAGAAATGCACTTCCTGGTTTTAAGGAGGTTTCGAGAAACCCTCCAAAGCAGCTGAGAAAAACTGCAATGTTCTTCCTGCTGGTTCCTTTCTGGGGTGTGATCATTACAGTACACTTACACATATGTGTGTCACAGTTTGATGAGAAATCCCAGGATGATGACGTGCTGAATAGAGGTTTAAAGTATATGATAAGGTGTGTCCAGAATATAACGAGAATGAAGAAGGGAGAAGCTGATCAAGATCACAGACAATCTTCTGTGAAAACCTGTTGAAGTGCCTCGCATTGAGAAAAAGAAGCGAGTTTGGTGGTACGGGTGTGAAATTGGGTTAAAGTGCATCAGAAACATTGTAAAAGATGAGGGAAGCTTATAAAGAAGCTGCGTGATCATCTGCACATCTCATCTAGTCAAGACTTACAATCTTATTTCTAGCCATAAAAAACTGATTGATCTTATTTGAAGAATACAATAATACACAGGAGCACATTGTGTAGATTAGTGATCTTTTTTCTTACTTACTTAGTAAAGCTTAACCTTAGTCATTTTCACCTTCAAAATGACCTTCATTACCATCAGGAACTTTTGAGGCCGTGTATCTTTTAAGACTTTATTGTTGCTGTAATAACAGTAAGAAGATGTTTAATAATCACACTTAGGACTTGTTCATTAGTTTTATTGATTTCAAATGCTTGTGTTTGGTCACGTTTATTTACAACCCAATAATAAATGATAAAAGTCTGCAGTATGATGTCACCACACACTTTCCAAACATTATCCAGTGTGGTTATTATTTTTTGGAACTTTGTTCTTTATATAAAACACTCATGGAGTTTTATTCAGGAGTTGTTCTGTAGTTTGATTTGAGTTTCTCATGTTGAAGATCTTTCAGTTTTCAGTAACAATAAAATATTCAATAATGTTTTATGTTGCAGGAAGTTTTTTGAGTAATGATTTTTTTTTTTTGCATCGTAGCTGCTGTGTGTCACAAGTCAGTCTTCATTTAACAAAATAATTGTTAACGACACGCATGTGTGTGATCTTGATTTTATTAGGGATCTTGTTTTTAGTTTCAATGCTTTGTCTTGTTTTAAAACTGAATATATAATGATGAGGATTCTGAAGTGAAGAGGAATTCTCTTTTCACACAATCTTTCTACACAAATTAAGAGAAGCAAAAAATCCCCTGAAATGCGACGGCCCGATTGAAAAGAGAACCTGAGTATTTGAGTCGAGGAATCACGAGAGATGAATCCTGGTTGTTTCAGACCACGAGATGAACAGTTTAGATGACACACACAAACATCACCTCACCCAAAGAAATCACCTCAAATCTAAAGTCAAATCAATTTTCCTTTTTTTTTTTTTTTCCCCCATAAAATAGTCCATAAAGAATTCGTACCTACTGGTCAAATGTGAATCAAGTCAAGATGCTTTTATTGTCACAAACAATAAATAAATATTGTCACAAAACAAGACAGCGTTCCTGCAGAACCCTGGTGCTACACTAAACAACAACATAGAGCTACAACACACAACACAAAGCTACATAAAGTGCATCGAGTGCAAACAGTGCAGACGAAAAACAGTGCAGACGAAAAACAGTGCAGACAGACAGTGCAGACAGACAACACAAGACAAAACACATAACACAAGATAGCACGACCAGTAAACCTGTTTCCTTTGAATATACAGTACTGTGCAAGGAGGAGTATAAAATCTAGAACCAGGAGTTCATAAAAACAAACACAATGCAGTGCAAAAAATCAAAGATCAGAATCAAAATCAAAGGTTTTACCTGGAAGTTCTTGGCGTCCTGCTATCAGCTCAGCTTGGATTCTTCATCACAACAACAAACAGAGGCAGAGTGTTTTGTCTGTCTGAGAGTTTTTAGTCTGAAAAACACATCACAATGCTTCTTTATCCACCACAAAACTCCGACTTTTCCATTAGATTAGAGTAGAGTAGATTAAATGCCAGGTTTCTGTGACGTTAAAAAAATGAGACCTTTAATGTGACCTATAACCTGTACAAATTAAATTAAAATACACACTGAAATCTTTTTTGTGTAAACATGCACACACTTAAACTCACTCTGTTGAAGCACATTTAGATTTTAGTACAGCTCTCAGTATTTTGGGGTATGTTGATTAGAACATTAAAAACATGAAAAGTATTAATTGAAGGTACATTTAGAACAGATACAAATGTGCGATTAAGTTGTGATTAATTGTGAGCTCGTGACAATCATGTGATTAATGGTGATTCAATATTTGAAGCGATTAACAGCCCTAATGTTAATATGATGAGGTTCAGTTTCCAGCGTGACACTAAAACAGGTAGTAATAATCACTAGCTTTTACTGAAGAACAACTTTTTACTTTAACCTGAGTAAAAAAAGTGCAGTCAGAACTTCAGCTTTTAACAGAATCATTTAAACCTCAGTATCTGCACGTCTACGGAGTGAAGGAGGTGTGGACTTTTACTCCTCTGCCTTTTGGTGATGTGATTGTTTTTGCACCAAACATACCTTTGCACCAGGAAGTTCAACTTTGGTTTAATCAGACCATAACACATTTTCCCACGTGTTTTTGGAGACAAAGGTGTTTTGGCTAAATTTAGCCGAGTTTAGATGTTTCTCTTAGTATGAAAATGTGAAGATCGTATCACATCTACTACACAGCCAGTACTTGGCTGGAATTCCTGCAGCTACGGACTAGTTTTTCTTGATTTTTTGTTTTTTTTAATCAATTTGGAGGGACGTCCAGTTATTGCTAAAGTCACTGTTGCACCATATTTTCTTTGTTTGATGTTGATTCAGTGTCTTCACTGTGTTCCATGGAATCTCTTATCCCTTAAAATGATTTTCTACCCTTTTTAACAATGTGCTGAACAGCTGAACTTTATTCGGGGTCTATCAGAGGCATGTCAATGATGGCAGGTGTGTACTGATACCTATTAAACATGAGTTTGAATGTGATTGATTGTGAACACAGGAACATCCCCAGTTATAAAAGTGTACACACTTATGCAACCATATTATTTAATTTTTTATATTTTAAGTTCTGCAATGAAACCTGGTGTTCTAACAGGGGTGTTTACACTTATATATCAATCATTATATACATACAGTATATACAGTATCATTTTGGGTGGAATATACAGAAGTGCAGAATTTATGAATGAAGATGTGCAAAGATGCAAAGTAGATGAGGGAGATGATTTCAAGACATTTACAAAATTAAAAGTTTAATAGAAACTCGACAGATTCTGACAACTGGTTTAATTGTTTTTTTTTAATGAAGAATTGTTTTAAATGTCACATGTTGATATGAGTAATAATGCCATTAGCTATAAAATGATTCAACAGAAAGTAAAGTGATTCAGCAGGAATTTATTTCTGTTCCATGGAACTGGTTTTCATGTTGTTTAGTTTAATGGTCTTCCAGAAAAACCACAAATGCCAAAGCTTTTCCATTACATTCCTAACAATAAATAAGATGGGTCCATGCCGCTATTTCAAGCTGAACCTGACTGGTGTTTGGGTCTCCTGGTCAGCAGATGCTTGCTTGCAGAATCCAGGTCCTCCTCCAGGGTGGCAACACTTAAGCAAACATCCTTGTATGGTTCTTGTGAATTTATGATCGAGATATTCAGTGTTAACAATGGAGTACATATTTTTATATCAGTCTGTAAATATTAAATGTAGATTAGATTGGAGAGACGTCAATTAAAGGAGAAGGTACGGGATATTTAACTTCTGTTTCTTGAGTCCTACACAAACTTGTAGAGAGTTTAAGTGCCGAGTCTGATTTACTAAACGATGACAAACAATGCAGATTATATGTAGAAACAAAGCCTCAGTGTATAATGTACCGGTTTAATTAAGCGCAAAACACAGCAGATACACATACAAGCACGTTTAAATCAGCATATTTGGGGACAGCTTTAAATGTGTTTTTGGCAAATGATGTCGCTTGTGAAAATTCCGGACAATCCTGAAGAAGCAACCTACAGAAAAACCTACTTCTAAAACCAGTTTATACACAAAGACCTCGACAGAATGAACTACAATAACATTGAAATTCCTTACATGTACAGTGCCTTGCGAAAGTATTTGCCCCCTTGAACTTTGCGACCTTTTGCCACATTTCAGGCTTCAAACATAAAGATATAAAACTGTAATTTTTTGTGAAAAATCAACAACAAGTGGGACACAATCATGAAGTGGAACGAAATTTATTGGATATTTCAAACTTTTTTAACAAATAAAAAACTGAAAAATTGGGCGTGCAAATTTATTCAGCCCCTTTACTTTCAGTGCAGCAAACTCTCTCCAGAAGTTCAGTGAGGATCTCTGAATGATCCAATGTTGACCTAAATGACTAATGATGATAAATAGAATCCACCTGAGTGTAATCAAGTCTCCGTATAAATGCACCTGCACTGTGATAGTCTCAGAGGTCCGTTTAAAGCGCAGAGAGCATCATGAAGAACAAGGAACACACCAGGCAGGTCTGAGATACTGTTGTGGAGAAGTTTAAAGCCGGATTTGGATACAAAAAGATTTCCCAAGCTTTAAACATCCCAAGGAGCACTGTGCAAGCGATAATATTGAAATGGAAGGAGTATCAGACCACTGCAAATCTACCAAGACCTGGCCGTCCCTCTAAACTTTCAGCTCATACAAGGAGAAGACTGATCAGAGATGCAGCCAAGAGGCCCATGATCACTCTGGATGAACTGCAGAGATCTACAGCTGAGGTGGGAGACTCTGTCCATAGGACAACAATCAGTCGTATACTGCACAAATCTGGCCTTTATGGACGAGTGGCAAGGAGAAAGCCATTTCTAAAGATATCCATAAAAAGTGTTGTTTAAAGTTTGCCACAAGCCGCCTGGGAGAGACACCAAACATGTGGAAGAAGGTGCTCTGGTCAGATGAAACCAAAATCGAACTTTTTGGCAACAATGCAAAACGTTATGTTTGGCGTAAAAGCAACACGGCTCATCACCCTGAACACACCATCCCCACTGTCAAACATGGTGGTGGCAGCATCATGGTTTGGGCCTGATTTTCTTCAGCAGGGACAGGGAAGATGATTCAAATTGATGGGAAGATGGATGGAGCCAAATACAGGACCATTCTGGAAGAAAACCTGATGGAGTCTGCAAAAGACCTGAGACTGGGACGGAGATTTGTCCTCCAACAAGACAATGATCCAAAACATAAAGCAAAATCTACAATGGAATGGTTCACAAATAAACATATCCAGGTGTTAGAATGGCCAAGTCAAAGTCCAGACCTGAATCCAATCGAGAATCTGTGGAAAGAACTGAAAACTGCTGTTCACAAATGCTCTTCATCCAACCTCACAGAGCTCGAGCTGTTTGGCAAGGAGGAATGGGCAAAGATTTCAGTCTCTTGATGTGCAAAACTGATAGAGACATACTCCAAGAGACTTACAGCTGTAATCGCAGCAAAAGGTGGCGCTACAAAGTATTAACTTACGGGGGCTGAATAATTTTGCACGCCCAATTTTTCAGTTTTTTATTTGTTGAAAATATCCAATAAATTTCGTTCCACTTCATGATTGTGTCCCACAAAAAATTACAGTTTTATTTCTTTATGTTTGAAGCCTGAAATGTGGCAAAAGGTCGCAAAGTTCAAGGGGCCCGAATACTTTTACAAGGCACTGTGTGTATGTATATATAAATGCTTGGATTCGTTAAAAGAGCCGGAGGGAGTGATTTGTTTGTGATCAGGTGATTCACTAAAACGAAGCAGTTCATGAGTGTCATTTGTTGTCATGGTGTTGTTTACGAGTGTATGGTTTCTTACATCATCGCATCAAAGCTGCACCGCTGTGAATCGGTTGAGGAAACTGATAAAAAATTTACATTTTATACATTGGGTTTGGATACCAGTGTTGGGGTGGCAGGTGGGATTGGGGTGGCAGGTGGGGTGTCAATGCTTTTTCTTAGAGTGGCAGTTGCCACCCCAGTAGATCTGCCCCTGGGTTTACGTGCTGTTTTCTAATGTTGTAAAAATCAATTGTTCAACACAAATTATTTTAATCTCAGTCGCTCTGATTGTCAGCATATTCTGAGGAAAACAAACCAACTTGTTTTGAAAGAACACATTCAGCTGTTATCTGATCTTCTTTGTTGTACGAGTTCTGACATGCTGCTGCATATTAATGAACAGAAATTCTCCTCTCAGACCTGCTTTGAATGCTATATAAGGATTCAGGAAGGAAGAGTGACCCAAAGAAGGGCTGATGTAATGTTTTGCTGAAGTCCAGGTTGATGAAAGCTGAGAAACTGGAGGAACTGTGTGAATGGGTGTTAAATAATACGTTAAAGAAGTTCACTGCTGCGTGTAAGTTCTTGAACTTTGATACGCAACATTTGCCTCACAATGACTCCGTGGCCCGAGGTTGAATCGATGATTAACTCTAGAGTCACGTTTGTCTATCACAAGCTCACGAGCTCTCTCCACGTGATGTAGCTGTGGGCAGTTTCCAACAGGGAAAACTTGTGCCTGAGATCATTGGGAGAATTTTTTTGAGCGAGTTTGTGCCTATGATGGCTTCAGATTCCTGTTCTTGGCTGACAAGAGAGGAACCTTGTGCTGGTGCACCATCATCATGAGCTTTCCACTGACAAATGTTTTTTTGTACCATATTGTACTGTTGTGGGTCTGAGCAGGATTCTGAAAAAACTGCATTTAGGTGAGGGTTTTGCTTATGAAGTAAATCGTGAGTGTTTATAAGCAGAGCATGTGCTGAACCAGTCTGCGTTATAGAAGTTAATGGCTTTCTGCAGCGCCATCTAGAGGAAAGCGCCGATTCTAGATGTTGTTTGTCAAAGTCAAACCAATGACTTCATACATGGAAATATTTTTACCATAATCCTGCAAAAACGCAGTGACTCACTTCAACCAGCCCAAAATGAGCCCTTTTCCAGGAAACAGAAAGGTTTTAATTGTATTTATTTACCGCCGCCTTCATTTGTATTGCAGACACTTATAGATGATTGTTTCAGAATAATCACAAGGTGTTTCCTCAACAGTTGCAGGAGGAAGAATTTATTAGAATTGTGTGAATTTAATGTTAAACACATTTAAATGTTAAATACACACGAGAAGGAAAAATAAATATATATTTCATATCCACACACTAGATGAGTTTTAAAGAAAGTCTTTTGAGTCAATTGATGATGGTGATAATGATGATGATGATGATGATGATGATGAAAAAAACTTCTTTAATTACTTCAAATTGGAAATCTAAAGACTAGAATGAATTATAAGAGGATGTTAATGTAACAAAATTATTTATTTAAAAAAAATTAAATATGAAAATCTCCTCCAAATCTCCATATAAAAATACTTCTGTTTAAAAAGTCCAGAAAGCAGTTCATGTTGAATGGTTTAAGACGGAGAGGACCAACTTAGGGCCCATGATGAGCTCTGATTTGGCCTCCCACACCATATATATAAATATTAGACCTGCCAATCGATTTAGTTATTTAATCACTGTTAATCGCATGATTTTCATGAGTTAACGTGATTAATTGCATATTTGTATCCGGTTAAACTGTACCTTAAATTAATTTTAAATGTCTAATTTATTGAAGTTTTAAATCAATAACATTAAATAGTATTAAGTTCAGAAATAAAGATGATAAAAGTGTGTTCGGTTCCCTAACTGATGTTTTAGTTTGCTTGCATTAATAACCTGTTTGTTTGTGTTTGCTTTGAGTGTATGAACTTTATTAGTTTTATTTTATTCATATTTTTAATAGAGAAAATAATTAATGAAGATTAACAAAGAACAAAAAAACCCCCAACATTTTATAAATCCTGCCTTTATTGTGCCTCAATTGTTATGCTTTTATTGCCCACTAGACGGCGGAATAACCACTTGAGAACCACTGCTTTAATAGAATAAAATCCCCCCAAAAATATATATGTTGCTACTTTACTTGTTTTTTTTTGCCAAAATGTTTGCTATGACTGTGCTTCACAGTGAAATTGTGACCATTGGGTGGCGCTGGAAAGGAGTTCGTTGCAGAGCCATAGGTTACACAGACTCACTACCTGTTCTTTGGTGGCTTTGCTGTCTGACTCGCTGCTGAAACACTTTACAGGAAAACCTTTTGTCAAACTTTCACAGCATTTTTCAGACGCCTTCATCCAGAACAAGTTACATTTACCTCATTTATACACCTGAGCAGGTGAGGGGTAAGGGCCCTGATCAGGGGTCCAGCAGGGGCAGCTTTGTGGTGCTGGGATTAGAACTCATGACCTTGGAAGCAAAACGCCAACAACAACATAACCACTGAGCTCCAGTACCACTTCCCTTTTACTAGGACCGCATGCAGCTAAAAGTAAACTTTCCGATTCCGTAGCATCTCTGGATGGTGTTTCTGTCTCAGTGTGTACAGCAGTCAAAGACCTTGGTGTGATTATTGACCCGAGTCTTTCCTTTGAGTCTCACGTGAATAATATCACCAGGATCTCCTTCTTTCTCCTTAGAAATATTGCTAAAATTAGAAATATGATGTCGTTACAGGATGCAGAAAAACTAGTAGATGCTTTTGTAACATCTAGATTAGACTACTGTAACGCTTTACTGTCTGGGTGTTGAAGTAAGTGCAGAAATAAGCTTCAGTTAGTTCAGAATGCAGCAGCAAGAGTCCTCACTAGATCTAGGAAATATGAGCACATCAGCCCTGTTTTAATCATCTACACTGCTCCCAATTACATCTCACACTGATTATAAAATACTACTACTGACGTATAAAACACTTAACGCTCTCACGCTGCAGTATCTGAGTAAACTTCTGTACCAGGATGATCCTCCACGCCTACTTAGATCAAAAGGTGCAGGCTATTTGTTGGTACTTCAAATAATGAAGACTCCAGCAGGGGGCAGATGTTTCTCTTATAAACCCCACAGTTATGGAACAACCTTCCGATCAGTGTTCGGGACTCAGACACAGTCTCAGTGTTCAAGTCGAGGATAAACACATTTATTTAGTGGAGATTATTATCATTCTTTCCAGTCATTTAACTGTAATAAATGGAAATTCAGTGATGAGGACGAGGTTTCTTTTGGTTCCTTTTAAGGTCTCAGAGTTTTTCCTTCACCACAGTCATCAGTTATTTTAAGGAACAAACTTATAAATTGTTTTATTACTGTTTTTTTGGTGTAAAGCTACTTTGAGACAATGTCCATTGTTAAAAGCACTACACAATTAAATTAAAATTGAATTGATCCACAGGTACTGGCTGTTTGTTAGTACCTTAAACAGTGAAGGCTACAGCAGAGTTTGATTTTAGAGCGAATACATTAAAACACAGCAGATTATTTATATAATTATTTTTATTGGTTTGTTAGTTTACACAAACAAACAAACAAACAAATAAAAGTGTGCAAAATGCTACAGATGCAGCAAGTAGTGAATTACAGACAATTATTTACTGAGGAAAGACAAAGAAACAAACAGGATTTTTAAGGAGAAAAGAATAAAATGAGTGACTTTTTCCCTTTACGACAATCTGGTATAAAAGTGCAGTAAAATCCGACTCTTTCTGTCATGGCTTTTTTTACTCTGAAATAAATGTAGCTAACATGCATGAGCTGCTCTAACATGCTAACACCCCCAGCTAACAGCTTTTTGAATGGAGTTTGTAAGACTAGCCTTGGTTAGAATTTAGCTAGCGGTTTCATCGGCTGAACGCTCGGCTAGTTTGCGCTAGTTCTGGAGCCACAGGTAAAGCGATGAACTAGCGTGATGCCTAAAAAATGATAACATACAATATACTCTAGAAAAAACCAGAACATGGTGCTGCTACATTTTCAGTTGAAACTTATGAGGAAACATGGAGTTTTTTTTTGTTGCTTTTTTTTGTTTTGTTCCTTCAGTTTGTCCTGTAAACACTGAATCACTTCAGCGTGGGTTTGGGATCAGTCACGGCTCCAAAACAAGGTGCAGATGTTCTTCAGTCCATCATCAGGTCCAAATCTCAGTGGGTACCATGGATTCTGAATCAAATTATATTCAGAATATTTGTAGTGAGAAGTTCACGTGATGAAAACGTGACAACATTAATGCAGTGTTTAAAAAACTGATGATAAAAATTAACACTTTCATGTCAACCTTCTGCAGCAAACCTTTTCAAAGAGTGTGAGTGTGTGTGTGTGTGTGTGTGTGTGTGTGTGTGTTAATACACACATTGTATTTGTGTTTGTTAAAGGGGGCGTGGCTTGTGATTATCAGTAGGTAAGATGACCAGAACATGTCCACAGTGTGCATCAGTGTGAGAATCTCAATAACGTCCCTGAAATCCTCCTCACATCTCTGACACGCCCCCTTTCTCCATGACCTTCAGTTACAGAGACGATGGAGAAGAAGGACAGAAATGCAGGAGTAGAGAATGTGAAGAGAAGAAGAAGGATGAGAAGAGAAGATCCGGAAAAAAAAGAGAAGATGGAGAAAAGAGGAGAAAAAGAAAGATAGGGAGAAGAGATTGAGAAGGAGAAGAAGACAATGGGGGAAAGGAAGAAAGGGAGAAAGGAATATCAGGAAAAAATGAAAGATGGAGAGGAGAAGATCAGGAGAAAATGAAAGATGGAGAAGAGAAGGAGAAGAGAGCAGGTGCTGGTCCATGTATTTGGTGTTGTGCTACAGTACCTTTGGTGCCGACAGAAGGCATGAGGTTTTGTTCACTCAGGAACTCAAGAGGAAACTGAACCAGGAAGCCTCGGATCTTCTTCAGCATCTCCTGAGCTTTCACTGGGTCTTCTTTATCCAAACCAGCTTTGGTTTGGAAGCTCACAAGCTCCTGGAGGTTCCTCACAAAACTGGAGGGAAGACAACGAAACACCTGCAACACAAACACACACACACACACACACACACACACGACAGACTGGTTACGAGCATTACGAAGATACGCTAATCTTTATGCTAATCTTTATGCTAATATGTAGAGAATACCTCAAAGCTACTGAAGCTATATAGCACATGGTAGCTGCTAATAAGCTAACTTACCATCTTAAACAAATACCGATGGACTTTACATTTCATTCTGGATCATCATCATCATCATCATCATCATCATCATCATCATCATCATCATCATCATGTCAGCACAGAAACGAATGAAAGACATGCAACAGTGAGGCTGTGAGCTTTGAAAATGTTATCATGAATGTTAGCTAATATAAGCTCTAATTATCTATTCATATATCCATCCATCCATCCTTCTATTCATCCACCCATCCACCTATCTATTCATCCCTCCCTCCATCCATCCCTCTATCTATTCATCCAGCCTTCCATCTATTCTTTCATCCATCCATCCATCCATCCATCCATCCATCCATCTATTCATCCATCCATCCACCTATCTAATTATCCATTCATCCATCCACCTATCTAATTATCCATTCATCCATCCACCTATCTATTCATCCATCCATCCTTCCATTCATCCATCCATCCACCTATCTGTTCATCCATCCATCCTTCTCTTCATCCATCCATCCATCCATCCATACATCTATTCATCCATCCATCTATTCATTTATCCATTCATCCATTCATCCATCCATCCATCCATCCATCCATCTATTCATTCATTCATTCATCCATCCATCCATTCATTCGTCCATCCATCCATCCATAAATGTATTTATCTCTTCATTCATCCATTTATCTACCCATCCATCAATCAATCAGAAGTTCTCAGTAATCAGGAGGATCAGGACTCGCTTTAGTTACACTTTCACTCCGACTGTTTTTCCAACAAAAGAGAAGTAGACAGGGTTGGGGGAGAGAGAGGTTTGTTGCTAGGCAACCGCAAACATTAAATTTGCTTAGCAGAGAGTTCAAAACACAGGAACACCACGAGAACAGAAAAATGAAAAACATCTGGAATATGAGTGTTTCCTTAATGAGAACAGAAGGAGAGACACAGAGAGAGAGAGAGAGAGAGAGAGAGAGAGAGAGACACACACACACCTTCTCGTAGATGGTGGCGTTCCTGCTGGCTGTGGTCATCCACACCTCTTTATAGAAGCGATCGCTGATCGGATCGCTCACGTCGATGGAGGGATCAGTGAAGGCTCCGAGGATCATCCTGAGAAACAAACGATCCAGCCTGAGTGTTTTATTCCTTAAAACAGTGTGACGTGAAGTGTGACACCACTACACACTTCTAAAACCTGCTGAGAAGACACGTGAAACATCTGCTCCATGTGTTGGAATGTGAACGAATGTAGGAGCTGTAATGAAGAACCAGGAAGCACCTCGTGAACTTTACACTTTCACGTGATTAGCTGTTGCTATGGAAATAATAACGAATCGAAGCGACTGCACTAACGAACAAAACCGCCAAAAGTATTGGGACACCTGATATCTCCATCCATATGTGGTGCTTCTCCAAACTGTTATCACAAAGCTGGAGACACACAATTGGAGATGACGTCTTTAAAACCTGCTCCAGCACGACAAAGACAGCTCCATGATCTGCTTTCCATGGGTTGGAAGATGTGGAAGATCTACCGCTATAGATCTCAAACCCTATTGAACAACTTTGGAATGAATGTGAACGCTGACTGCACCCCAGGGACCTCCTCACCTTCTCACCTACACCAGTACTTGACTTTACTTACACACATCCTTATGAATCTCCACAAACATCCAGTGGAACATCTCAGAAGAGTGGCGCTTATGCAAATGGAGACTAAATGTGGGATGAGATCTTCAGAAAGAGGCACATAGCTATCTAATGGTCAGGTGTCCGTATACTTTTGGCCAGAGAGTGTATAAACCTGCACTACAGTCAGGGCTGGAATGGGATGATTATTATTATGACTCTCTGATGCCACCTCCTGGTGAATGTGGTTATGAGGTGATTGGGAATAATGGTGCATTTGTTTTTGTTTATTTTTTACTTTTATCCTGTGTGTGTGTGTGTGTGTGTGTGTGTGTGTGTGTGTGTGTGTGTGTGTGTGTGTGTGTGTGTGTGTGTGTAGTACTTGAAACACTTAAGCCGCAGCTGAAGAGCGAATTTTCCCGCCTGGTACTTCTGTCCATCCATCACAGATGTGACCTTCTCCGTGTCCTCCACAATCACGGCCACCTCACTGTCCCTCTTCCCCAACATGCTCCGGTCATTAATGTTCGCCGAACCTGAGAACCAGGAGAACCCGTGAGATCATCACGTAATCTGAAGCTGGGGCAAAAATAAATGCACCCAAGGGTCTCACCGATGATGACGGTGCTGTCGTCTGCAATCAGCATCTTGCTGTGAACATAAATGAGCTCGGTGACGAGACGGCCCTCCAACTCTGAGTGTGTCCTCAAACCCCCAAACGAGATGTAGTTCATCCACTGATCATTCACTGATTATCAGAGAAACAGACAGAGAGAGAGACAGACAGGTCAGACTGATCATAAGAGAGAGAGAGAGAGAGAGAGAGAGAGAGAGAGAGAGAGAGAGAGAGAGAGAGACAGAGACAGAGACAGAGAGAGACAGAGACAGAGAAAGAAGGACGGACCGAGAGACAGACAGACAGGTCAGACTGATCATCAGAGAGAGAGAGAGAGAGAGAGAGAGAGAGAGAGAGAGAGAGAGACAGACAGACAGACAGACAGACAGACAGACAGACAGACAGACAGACAGACAGAGAAAAAAGGACAGACTTAAGACAGACAGACAGACAGTTCGAGAGACAAACTGACAGGTCAGACTGATCATAAGAGAGAGAGAGAGAGAGAGAGAGAGAGAGAGAGAGAGAGAGAGAGAGAGAGAGACAGAGACAGAGACAGAGACAGAGAAAGAAGGACAGACCGAGAGACAGACAGACAGGTCAGACTGATCATCAGAGAGACAGAGAGAGACAAAGAGAGACAGAGAGAGAGAGAGAGAGAGAGAGAGAGAGAGACAGACAGACAGACAGACAGACAGACAGACAGACAGACAGACAGACAGACAGACAGAGAAAAAAGGACAGACTTAAGACAGACAGACAGACAGACAGTTCGAGAGACAAACAGACAGGTCAGACTGATCATCAGAGAGACAGACAGTGAGAGTGACAGAGAGACAGAAAGAGAAAGAAAGACAGACAGACAGACAGACAGACAGACAGACAGACAGACAGACAGACAGAGAGAGCGAGACAGACCGAGAGACAGACAAACCAAGAGACAGACAGACAGGTCAGACTGAACATCAGAGAGAGTGACAGAGAGACAGACAGAGAAAGAAAGACAGACAGACAGACTTAAGACAGACAGAGAGCATCAGAGAAATAGACAGACAGAGACAAACAGGTCAGACTGATCATCAGAGAGACAGACAGACAGAGAAAGAAAGTCAGACAGAGAGAGAGAGAGAGAGACGGACAGACAGAGATAGAAAGACAGAAAGACAGACAGACAGACAGACAGAAAGAGAGAGAGAGCAAGATAGAAAGACAGACAGAAAGAGAGAGACAGACAGACAGAGGAAGAAAGTCATAAAGAGAGACAGACAGAGAGAGCGAGACAGACAGACAGAGATAGAAACAGGTCAGACTGATCATCAGACAGAGAGAGAGAGAGAGAGAGAGAGAGAGAGAGAGAGAGAGAGAGAGAGAGAGAAAGAGAGAGAGAGAGAAACAGACAGATAAAGAAAAACAGACAGAGAGAGACAGACAGACAGACAAAGAGACAGACAGACAGACAGACAGACAGACAGACAGGTCAGACCGATCATCAGAGAGAAAGACAGATGGATTCTTACTCTCTTTCTTCAGCTGAGAGATGATGGAGTATTCTCCTCTGTTCATGGTCCTGAGACACACACATGCTGATATTTAGAAATCAGGGCAGCCGATGCTGATATATGATGCCGATACGTTTCGGCTGATTTTCTTTTTTCCCGCCTTTTTATCTCATAAAATCTAATAGTTCCACACACGTAGTCTCTTTTTCTCTTCACAAGCTGCATCAGATTTAACCACTGAAATCTGTTAGTTATGATGGCGGCAGGTGGAAACGTTTTATATATTTACAGTTTTACCTCTTCCCATCTCCCTGTTTGGATGTGGAATACAGAATACTGCCACCTGCTGGTATGGGGGTGTTATGTTCTTTTATGCAAGCGCAGAATGTACACGCACGGTTTGGGACATCAGATGTGCCTAATAATCGGCCTAATTTGCAGCACAATCAGCCGATGCTGATTCACTTCAGAAATCTGTCGATTAATCAGTCGACCTTTAGTGTACACGTGTGTGTGTGTGTGTGTGTGTGTGTGTGTGTGTGTGTGTGTGTGTGTACCTGTAGTTAAAGTGCATGACAGCCTGCAGTGCACTGCCCCCTCCGGTGGAGATATCACCCTCAAACCCTGGCAGCAGAGGAGTGACTACATACACACGGAACTTCTTATTCTCTCTGTAACACACACACACACACGCGCGCACACACACACACACACACACACACACACACACACACACACACACACACACACACACACACACACACGGTGTCTAGTCAATTACACAGTTCTGTGCACAGTTTGTAATGTATGTAGTGTGAGTGTGTGTGTGTGTGTGTGTGTGTGTGTGTGTGTGTGTGTGTGTGTGTACTTGTGAGCTCTGATGATCCTCTCGATGATAGCCTCTCCAATCTTGTTGTAAACCTGTTTGTTATCGGCGCAGCTGATGAAGAACTGATTCTGAAAAGTCAGAAAAACCTGCATTAATCCACACACACACACACACACACACACACACACAAACACACACACAAACACACACACAAACACACACACACACACACACACACCTTACCTCAATATAGATGAAGTGTTTGCTCTTTGCAATAACCTGGATGTAGGCGTTGTGTATCGACTCTTCGTGGTATTTAATCCCTGCTGACCAATCAGCTGCTGACCTCAACACCTGCACCAGGTAAAGGGGTCACATGTCTGTGTGTGTGTGTGTGTGTGTGTGTGTGTGTGGTGTTTCAGTAGTTTTTGCCAGTTGTCTCAGCTAGGTGAGTTTATTTTCAAGTGTGAGCAAATATAATTTTTCAAACAGCTTGTCAATCAAGTAAGCTCCGCCCCCAGTTCAGAGTGACATCACGGCACTTGTCTTAATTAAAATAGGAAGTAATGAATAAATAAATCAGGGAAATGGGGGGGTGTCTACATTAGCATACTCATAAATATTCATAACAGTTTGGTTTAGTCATTTGAAGGTAATTACAGAATTAATTTTAACGCGTTTTTAATGTATTATATTATAGAAATTATTTTAGTTTGTAAAATAATAGTTTTCTTAATAAAATAAAAAAAAATAAGAGTTGATAGTAGGATGTGATCAGGATGAGAGACTGACCTGCACTCTGGTGCTGAAGCAGTTGGGCACTTGGTACGGCAGCTCATTAGCGGTGCTGTGGGATTTGGGTAGTAAAAAGGGGTAGGAGAGAGAGCGGTACTTCGGTTTTACTATCTATAACACACACACACACACACACACACACAAAGATACAAACTAATTATAAATAATTATAAATAAATAATGTAAACTTATAAATCTTTATTAACAATTCTAAACACAGACGCATTGTGTGTCTCCATCACTGAGGCCGATGCGATTCGTATCTTCCTCATTCGACTCGTAAACGATACATATGAAGCAGCTACCGATGCGATGTGATACGATTTCTATTCAATTCCACACAATATAATTGAATGAAAAAAAATCTGATGTTCTGCAATTCAATATGGTACAGAAAGTTCACTTTTATTTCTTATGTTAAGACCGAAATCATCAATTTACTTAAGTGTCTTCTGACTTCTAACACATGGCCCCTTTACACACACACACATATATACACATGTATTTATATACACACACACACACACACACACACACACACACACACACACTTGTGTACTGGTGTATGTGTGTGTATACTTGTGTATTGGTGTGTGTGTGTGTATACTTGTGTATTGGTGTGTGTGTGTGTGTGTGTGTGTATGCTTGTGTATTGGTGTGTGTGTGTGTGTGTGTGTGTGTGTGTGTGTGTATGCTTGTGTATTGGTATGTGTGTGTGTGTGTGTGTGTGTGTGTGTATACTTGTGTATTGGGGTGTGTGTGCACGTGTATATACTTGTGTATTGGTTTATGTGTGTGTGTGTGTATACTTGTGTATTGGTTTATGTGTGAATACGTGTGTATTTGTGTGTCTGTGTGTGTGTGTGTGTGTGTATACTTGTGTATTGGTGTGTGTGTGTATGTGTGTATGCTTGTGTATTGGTATGTGTGTATATACTTGTGTTTTGGTGTGTGTGTGTGTGTGTGTGTGTGTGTGTGTGTGTGTGTGTGTATAATTGTGTATTGGTGTGTGTGTGTATACTTGTGTATTGGTGTGTGTGTGTGTGTATACTTGTGTATTGGTGTGTGTGTGTGTGTGTGTATGTGTGTGTATACTTGTGTATTGGTGTATATGTGTGTGTGTGTGTGTGTGTGTGTGTGTGTGTGTGTGTGCGCGTGTGTGTGTATACTTGTGTATTGGTGTGTGTGTGTGTGTGTATTGATGTATGTGTGTGTGTGTGTGTGTATACTTGTGTATTAATGTATGTGTGTGTGTGTGTGTGTGTGTGTGCGCGTGTGTGTGTATACTTGTGTATTGGTGTGTGTGTGTGTGTATATATGTGTGTATACTTGTGTATAGATGTACGTGTGTGTGTGTGTGTGTGTGTGTATACTTGTGTATTGGTGTGTGTGTGTGTGTATACTTGTGTATTGGGGTGTGTGTGTGTGTGTGTATACTTGTGTATTGGTGTGTGTGTGTGTGTGTGTATACTTGTGTATTGGTGTGTGTGTGTGTGTGTGTGTGTGTGTGTGTATACTTGTGTATTGGTGTGTGTGTGTGTGTGTGTGTGTATACTTGTGTATTGGTGTGTGTGTGTGTGTGTGTGTGTATACTTGTGTATTTGTGTGTGTGTGTGTATACTTGTGTATTGGTGTGTGTGTGTGTGTGTGTGTGTGTATACTTGTGTATTGGTGTGTGTGTGTATACTTGTGTATTGGTGTGTGTGTGTGTGTGTGTGTGTGTGTGTGTGTGTGTGTGTGTGTGTATACTTGTGTATTGGTGTGTGTGTGTGTGTGTGTGTGTGTGTGTGTGTGTGTGTGTGTGTGTGTATACTTGTGTATTGGTGTGTGTGTGTGTGTGTGTGTGTGTGTGTATATGGGAGACCTTGGTAAAGTTCCAGCGCTGTATAAAATGTCGTGCTACGTCTCTCGCCGCTTTCCCATGAACCACCGAGGCGATGTCGTGCCAGGGCATTCTGGGAGTTGTGTACCGATCAATAAAATCTGCACACATGAAAAGCCGGTAAACACCACTGAGCAGGAACACCACAAACACTAACTTCTGGTTGTGTTTTTACTTTCCCTCTAAATCATTCTTTACTCTTATTATCTGTAATTATCATTAGGGGTCCAAGCACCACATCACTAAGTTTAATCTTCTTCTGAGGCTCAGGAAGTCTACAGAATTCCAAAGAAGTCCAAAAAGTGTGAAACTCATCATCCTGACTGTGGAGTGTCTAGGGAACGTATGCTATTAGCGCCACCATCAGGTCACATTTGGATTGGTACATTTTAACATCTTAGTTACTTTAAATGTTGGTACTATGATGGGTAAAGGGAGAGAGATAGCTGATATGATGGAGAGGAGAAATGTAGATGTGTTGTGTGTTCAGGAGACCAAGTGGAAAGGGAGTAAGGCCAGGAACATTGGAGGTGGGTTTAAACTGTTTTATCATGGTGTGGATGGAAAGAGAAATGGTGTAGGGGTGATTCTGAAGGAAGAGTACAGTAAAAGTGTAGTGGAGGTGAAGAGAGTTTCTGATAGGGTGATGATCGTGAAGGTGGAAGTTGAAGGGATGATGATAAATGTCATCAGTGCCTATGCTCCACAAGTTGGCTGTGAGATGGAGGAGAAGGAAAGATTCTGGAGTGAATTAGATGAAGTGGTAGATGGTGTACCTAGGAAAGAAAGATTGGTGATTGGGGCAGACTTTAATGTGCATGTAGGTGAAGGGAACAGAGGTGATGAGGAGGTGATGGGTAGGTATGGTTTTAAGGAGAGGAATGTGGAAGGGCAGATGGTGGTAGATTTTGCTAAAAGGATGGAAATGGCAGTGGTGAACACGTATTTTAAAAAGAAGGAGGATCATAGGGTAACGTATAAGAGTGGAGGAAGGTGCACACAGGTGGATTATGTTCTGTGTAGGAGATGCAACCTGAAGGAGATTGGAGAATGTAAGGTGTTGGCGGGGGACAGTGTAGCTAGACAGCATCGGATGGTGGTCTGTAGGATGGTTTTGGAGGCGAAGAAGAAGAGGAGGACAGTGAGGACTGAAAGAAGAATATGATGGTGGAAACTGAAGGAGGAAGAGTGTAGTGTGAGGTTCAGGGAAGAGGTCAGACAGGGGCTTGGTGGTGGTGAAGAGGTGCCGGATGATTGGGCAACTACTGCAGGAGTGATGAGGGAGGCAGCTAGAAAAGTACTTGGTGTGACATCTGGAAATAGAAAGCAAGACAAGGAGACGTGGTGGTGGAATGAGGAAGTGCAGGAGAGCATTAGGGGAAAGAGGTTGGCAAAACAGAAGTGGGATCGACAGAGTGATGAGAAAAGTAGGCAGGAGTACAAGGAGATGCGGCAGGTAAAAAGGGATGTGGCGAAAGCCAAGGAAAAGGCATATGAGGAACTGTATAAGAGGTTGGACACTAAGGAAGGAGAAAAGGATTTATACCGATTGGCCAAGCAGAGGGACCGAGCTGGGAAGGATGTACTGCAAGTTAGAGCAATAAAGGATAGAGAGGGAAATGTGTTGACTAGTGAGGAGAGTGTGTTGAGAAGATGGAGGGAGTATTTTGAGCAGCTGATGAATGAGGAAAATCAGAGAGAGAGAAGGTTGGAGGATGTGGAGTTGGTGAAGCAGGATGTAGATAGGATTAGTAAGGAGGAAGTGAGAGCAGCGATTAAGAGGATGAAGAATAGAAAGTCGGTTGGACCAGATGACATACCGGTCGAAGCGTGGAGATGTTTAGGAGAGATGCAGTGGAGTTTTTAACCAGATTGTTTAACAGGATTCTGGAAGGGGAGAGGATGCCTGAGGAATGGAGAAGGAGTGTGCTGGTACCGATCTTTAAGCATAAGGGAGATGTGCAGACCTGCAGTAACTACAGGGGAATTAAGTTGATCAGTCACACCATGAAGTTATGGGAAAGAGTAGTGGAAGCCAGGCTGAGAGAAGAGGAGACCATCTGTGAGCAACAGTCTGGTTTCATGGCGAGGAAGAGCACCACAGATGCCTTATTTGCTTTGAGGATGTTGATGGAGAAGTATAGAGAAGGACAGAAGGAGCTGCAATGTGTATTTGTGGATTTAGAGAAAGCGTACGACAGGGTGCCGAGAGAGGAGTTGTGGTATTGTATGAGGAAGTCTGGTGTGTCAGAGAAGTATGTGAGGGTGGTGCAGGACATGTATGAGGACAGTGTGACGGCAGTGAAGTGTGCAGTAGGTACGACAGACTGGTTCAGGGTGAAGGTTGGACTGCATCAAGGATCGGCCCTGAGCCCTTTCCTGTTTGCAGTGGTGATGGACAGGTTGACGGACGAGGTCAGACAGGAGTCTCCCTGGACTATGATGTTTGCAGATGATATTGTGATTTGTGGTGAGAGTAGAGAGCAGGTTGAGAAGAGCCTGGAGAGGTGGAGATATGCGCTGGAGAGAAGGGGAATGAAAGTCAGTAGGAGTAAGACAGAGTACATGTGTGTGAATGAGAGGGAGGGCAGTGGAGGGGTGCGGTTGCAGGGAGAAGAGGTGGAGAAGGTGGAGGAGTTCAGGTACCTGGGGTCAACAGTGCAAAGTAAAGGAGAGTGTGTTAGAGAAGTAAAGAAAAGAGTGCAGGCGGGGTGGAGTGGTTGGAGAAGAGTGACAGGAGTGATTTGTGATAGAAGAGTATCTGCAAGAATGAAAGGGAAAGTTTATAGGACTGTGGTGAGACCTGAGATGTTGTATGGATTAGAGACAGTGGCATTGAGTAAAAAACAGGAGGTGGAGCTGAAGGTAGCAGAGCTGAAGATGTTAAGGTTTTCGTTGGGAGTGACGAGGATGGATAAGATCAGAAATGAGTTTATTAGAGGGACAGCACATGTAGGATGTTTTGGAGACAAGGTGAGGGAGGCGAGATTGAGATGGTTTGGACATGTGCAGAGGAGGGACAGGAATTATATTGGTAGAAAAATGCTGAAGATGGAGCCACCAGGTAGGAGGAAAAGAGGAAGGCCAAGGAGGTGGTTCATGGATGTGGTGAGGGAAGACATGCAGGTAGTTGGTGTGAAAGAGGCAGATGTAGAGGACAGGGTGGTATGGAGACGGATGATCCGCTGTGGCGACCCCTAATGGGAGCAGCCGAAAGAAGAAGAAGAAGAAGGTTTGAGTGAGAAAGGATGAAAAATTTGAGATGGAGGGATGAGTAAAGAGGAAGAAAGGATAAGTGAGAGGGGATGATGGATGGAGGGATGAGTGAATTCCTGAATCTCACCATCGAAAGGTTTCTCGAGCTGAACCCAGTCTTTGTAGACAAAGTTGCAGTAATCTTTACCGTGCCAGAAACGAGTGTTTCCCATCAGCTGCCCTACACCTGTGTGGAGACTGTGCATGGAGCCTCCTGTATACACACACAAACACACACACAATCACGCGCGCACACACACACACATTT
>NC_139581.1:870455-875455 GCF_946808225.1 Silurus aristotelis
CCGTCCGTGTTTCTGTACAAACTCCTCAATGGACTGTCCCCACCAACGGGCGTGTCTGTAACTGCTACACTTTAACACCAGAGACCTGTAACACACACACACACACACACACACACACACACACACACACACACACACACACACACACACACACACACACACACACAAGTTCACACTTGACACTTCCTGAACGCTGAGGGTTTTCCCTCTGAACTTCGTGTCCCACACTGACCTGGACAGGTTGTCGATCCTCACGCCATGTTTGGTCTCAGTGTGTTTAAAGTCCATCTTGACGCTGAACTCTTTGTCCACCAGGAGAACGAAGGAGACGGCGCCGGTGTCGGGTTTTAGGTACATAAGGAACGAGTCCTTCATCACTAGCCATCTTTAATCCAACAATCGCACACGCACACGCACACACACACACACACACTTTTAATCTAGAACATGTATAGCACATCTGTCTGTCTGCGTGTTTGTGTGTGTGTATGTGTGTGTGTGTGTGTGTGTGTGTGTGTGTATATGAGCATGTGTGTGTGTCCTTGAGAGAATGTGTGAATAGGTGTGTGTGTCTGTGAGAGATTGTGTGTGTATAGGTGTGTGTGTACCTCTTGGACCAGCGGTAACAGATCTGACTGTGTCCGCAGCAGTTCATGCCGGGGATGCGGTGACCTCCTGACCTTTTGTACACCATCCCTTCTCTGAGCAGGAAGTGACATCAAGTGGATTAAGTGGGATAATCAATTATTCAAACATTTAATCACTCACTCACTTACCCACTCATCCCCCCACTCACTCACTCACTCACACAACCACTCAATCACCCACCCACTCACTCACCCACTCACTCACTCACACAACCACTCACTCACCCACCCATTTACTCACTCACTCACTCACTCACTCACTTACACAACCACTCACTCACTCACACAACCACTCACACAACCACTCACTCACTCACACAACCACTCACTCACTCACACAACCACTCACTCACTCACACAACCACTCACACAACCACTCACTCACTCACACAACCACTCACACAACCACTCACTCACTCACACAACCACTCACTCACTCACACAACCACTCACTCACACAACCACTCACTCACTCACACAACCACTCACTCACTCACACAACCACTCACACAACCACTCACTCACTCACACAACCACTCACTCACTCACTCACCTACCCACTCACTCACTCACTCACACAACCACTCACTCACTCACACAACCACTCACTCACTCACACAACCACTCACACAACCACTCACACAACCACTCACTCACTCACACAACCACTCACTCACTCACACAACCACTCACTCACTCACTCACCTACCCACTCACATTCACTTACACAACCACTTACTCACACAACCACTCACTCACTCACACAACCACTCACTCACTCACTCACACAACCACTCACTCACTCACTCACACACCCACTCACTCACCCACCCACCCACTCACTCACTCACACAACCACTTACTCACTCACCCATTCACTTACACAACCACTCACTCACTCACCCATTCACTTACACAACCACTCACTTACACAACCACTCACTCACTCACTCATTTAACCACTCACTCACTCACACAACCACTCACTCACTCACTCACTCACTCACTCACTCATTTAACCACTCACTCACTCACACAACCACTCACTCACTCACACAACCACTCACTCACTCACACAACCACTCACTCACTCACTCACTTACACAACCACTTACTCACTCACTCACTCACTCACTCACTCACTCACTCACTCACTCACCCACCCACTCACTCACTCACCCACTCACTCACTCACTCACCCACTCACTCAACCACTCACTCACTCACACAACCACTCACTCACTCACACAACCACTCACTCACTCACTCACTCACTCACTCACACAACCACTCCCTCACACACACTCACTCGCCCGCTCACACGCTTGCTCACACACTCGCTCACACACTCACACAACCACTTACTCACCCACCCACTCACTCACTCACTCACTCACCCACCCACCCACCCACTCACTCACTCAAACCCACTCACTCACTCACTCACTCACACAACCACTCACTCACTCACTCCCTCACACACACTCACTCGCTCAGACGCTCACTCGCACGCTCACACACTCGCTCACACACTCACTCGCTCAGACGCTCACTCGCCCGCTTGCTCACACACTCGCTCACACACTCACTTAACCAATTACTCACTCACCCAACCACTCAGTCACTCACTCACACAACCACTCACTCACACAACCACTCACTCACTCACACAACCACTCACATACTCACACAACCACTCACTCACTCACTCACTCACTCACTCACACAACCACTCACTCACTCACACAACCAATCACTCACTCACTCACTCACACAACCACTCACACAACCACTCACTCACTCACTCACTCACTCACACAACCACTCACTCACTCACTCACTCACACAACCACTCACTCACTTACACAACCACTCACTCACTCACACACCCACTCACTCACACACACACAACCACTCACTCACACACACACAACCACTCACTCACACACACACAACCACTCACTCACACACACACAACCACTCACTCACACACACAACCACTCACTCACACACACAACCACTCACTTACTCACTCACTCACTCACTCACACAACCACTCACTCACTCACACAACCACTCACTCACTCACACAACCACTCACTCACTCACACAACCACTCACACAACCACTCACTCACTCACACAACCACTCACACAACCACTCACTCACTCACACAACCACTCACTCACTCACACAACCACTCACTCACTCACACAACCACTCACTCACTCACACAACCACTCACACAACCACTCACTCACTCACACAACCACTCACTCACTCACACAACCACTCACTCACTCACACAACCACTCACACAACCACTCACTCACTCACACAACCACTCACTCACTCACTCACCTACCCACTCACTCACTCACTCACACAACCACTCACTCACTCACACAACCACTCACTCACTCACACAACCACTCACTCACTCACACAACCACTCACACAACCACTCACACAACCACTCACTCACTCACACAACCACTCACTCACTCACACAACCACTCACTCACTCACTCACCTACCCACTCACATTCACTTACACAACCACTTACTCACACAACCACTCACTCACTCACACAACCACTCACTCACTCACACAACCACTCACTCACTCACTCACACACCCACTCACTCACCCACCCACCCACTCACTCACTCACACAACCACTTACTCACTCACCCATTCACTTACACAACCACTCACTCACTCACCCATTCACTTACACAACCACTCACTCACACAACCACTCACTCACTCACTCATTTAACCACTCACTCACTCACACAACCACTCACTCACTCACTCACTCACTCACTCATTTAACCACTCACTCACTCACACAACCACTCACTCACTCACACAACCACTCACTCACTCACTCACTTACACAACCACTTACTCACTCACTCACTCACTCACTCACTCACTCACTCACTCACTCACACAACCACTCACTCACCCACCCACTCACTCACTCACCCACTCACTCACTCACCCACTCACTCAACCACTCACTCACTCACACAACCACTCACTCACTCACACAACCACTCACTCACTCACTCACTCACTCACTCACTCACACAACCACTCCCTCACACACACTCACTCGCCCGCTCACACGCTTGCTCACACACTCGCTCACACACTCACACAACCACTTACTCACCCACCCACTCACTCACTCACTCACTCACCCACCCACCCACCCACTCACTCACTCAAACCCACTCACTCACTCACTCACTCACTCACACAACCACTCACTCACTCACTCCCTCACACACACTCACTCGCTCAGACGCTCACTCGCACGCTCACTCACTCACTCACACAACCACTCACTCACTCACTCACACACCCACTCACTCACCCACCCACCCACTCACTCACTCACACAACCACTTACTCACTCACCCATTCACTTACACAACCACTCACTCACTCACCCATTCACTTACACAACCACTCACTCACACAACCACTCACTCACTCACTCATTTAACCACTCACTCACTCACACAACCACTCACTCACTCACTCACTCACTCACTCATTTAACCACTCACTCACTCACACAACCACTCACTCACTCACACAACCACTCACTCACTCACTCACACAACCACTTACTCACTCACTCACTCACTCACTCACTCACTCACTCACACAACCACTCACTCACCCACCCACTCACTCACTCACCCACTCACTCACTCACCCACTCACTCAACCACTCACTCACTCACACAACCACTCACTCACTCACACAACCACTCACTCACTCACTCACTCACTCACTCACTCACACAACCACTCCCTCACACACACTCACTCGCCCGCTCACACGCTTGCTCACACACTCGCTCACACACTCACACAACCACTTACTCACTCACCCACTCACTCACTCACCCACTCACTCAACCACTCACCCACTCACTCAACCACTCACTCACTCACACAACCACTCACTCACTCACACAACCACTCACTCACTCACTCACTCACTCACTCACACAACCACTCCCTCACACACACTCACTCGCCCGCTCACACGCTTGCTCACACACTCGCTCACTCACTCACACAACCACTCACTGAATCACTCAGTCACTCACTCACTCACCCAATCAATCACTGAATCACTCACTCACACACACACACACACTCACTCACTGAATCAGTTACTCACTCACTCACTCACTCCCTCACACACACTCACTCGCTCAGACGCTCACTCGCCCGCTTGCTCACACACTCGCTCACACACTCACTTAACCAATTACTCACTCACCCAACCACTCAGTCACTCACTCACACAACCACTCACTCAC
>NC_139581.1:877955-902955 GCF_946808225.1 Silurus aristotelis
GAGACGACATAAAGTACATACTGACATGTTTATTAGAGACACAATCACTAAACCAAAACATGTGATCATGTGATGAAGTAATAAGTAATGTGATGATGATGATGATGTAATGTGTAAACTAGATGATGATGATGATGAAGTAATAAGTAATGTAATGTGATGATGATGAAGATGAGAATAATGATGATGTAATGTGTAAACTAGATGATGATGATGATGATGATGAAGTAATAAGTAATGTGATGATGATGATGATGATGATGTAATGATGTAATGTGTAAACTAGATGATGATGATGATGAAGTAATAAGTAATGTGATGATGATGATAATGATGATGTAATAATGATGTAATGTGTAAACTAGATGATGATGATGATGAAGTAATAAGTAATGTGATGATGATGATAATGATGATGTAATAATGATGTAATGTGTAAACTAGATGATGATGATGATGATGAAGTAATAAGTAATGTGATGATGATGATGATGATGTAATAATGATGTAATGTGTAAACTAGATGATGATGATGATGATGATGATGATGAAGTAATAAGTAATGTAATGTGATAATGATGTAATGATGACGTAATGTGTAAACTAAATGATGATGATGATGATGATGAAGTAATAAGTAATGTAATGTGATGATGATGATGATGAGAATAATGATGATGTAATGTGTAAACTAGATGATGATGATGATGATGATGAAGTAATAAGTAATGTGATGATGATGATGTAATAATGATGTAATGTGTAAACTAGATGATGATGATGATGATGAAGTAATAAGTAATGTGATGATGATGATGATGATGATGTAATAATGATGTAATGTGTAAACTAGATGATGATGATGATGATGAAGTAATAAGTAATGTGATGATGATGATGATGATGATGTAATAATGATGTAATGTGTAAACTAGATGATGATGATGATGATGAAGTAATAAGTAATGTGATGATGATGATGATGTAATAATGATGTAATGTCATATCAGCAAAAGCTTTTTTAATGCTAAGTAAAGCAGTAAATCAGTTAATCAAGTGATGAAATAATAATATGATGAGGTAATGATGACGCAACCATGATGTGATGATGTAATGATGATGCGATATAGAAATTATGTAATGATGGTGCAATGACGTAATTATGATGTAATGATGTGGTGACAATTATGGAATGATGTAATTATGATGTAATGATATGATGATGTAATGGTGATGTAATAGTGATGTAATGATGATGTAATGATGTAATGGTGATGTAATGATGAAGTTATGATGTAATGATGTGGTGACAATTATGGAATGATGTAATTATGATGTAATGATATGATGATGTAATGGTGATGTAATAGTGATGTAATGATGATGTAATGATGTAATGGTGATGTAATGATGTAGTTATGATGTAATGATGTGGTGACAATTATGGAATGATGAGAGTATGGTGCAATGATATGATGATGTAATGGTGATATAATGATGATATAATGATGTAGTTATGATGTAATCATGTGGTGACAATTATGGAATGATGTAATAATGTAATGATATGATGATGTAATGGTGATGTAATGATTATGTATTAATGATGCTGTGATATAATAATGATGTAATGATGACACAATGATGTAATAGTAAAGTGATGATGTAATTATGTAATGATGCAATGATGTAATGATGATGTAATGGTGATCTAATGATGTGTCTGTGACAGAGGTAACTCACTCGTCTGCTGGACACCTGCTCATCCTTGGTAATTTCCTCTCTCCCTCCGCGAGGTAATACGGGCATCTGCCGCACCTCACTCTTATTCACACTCTTCCTGCGAACTGTGTGACTGAAATACACACACACACACACACACACACACACACACACACACACACACACACACACACACACACACACACACACACACACACGAGAAACACCCGACACTGTATTGTCCTGTAGTAGCAGGGTAAGTGTTGATGCTTGTTACGATATTTTGTGGGAAATGAGAGTACGAGTAGGCGGGGCATGTGGGAGTGGGTGGGGTATACATAAGTGGGCGTGGCTTGTGTATTGTGTAACCTGCGTGAGGGTAAAGGAATCATAATGAAGGTTTTGTAGCGTAGTAACTCCCTGTGTAACTCCATGAAGTGTTTCTCTTTTCGCTTTACAACCCAGGTGAAGTTTCCGTGTTTCAACTCGATACGGAACACAGCCGGCATGGCCTACACACACACACACACACACACACACACACACACACACACATATGGTGAACACAAAAGCATTTTATCTTTGTCTATTTTGCTTTAATGTGTGTGTGTGTGTGTGTGTGTGTGTTTGTCACACACCTTGGATGCACTCCTTTTGCCGGATGGATTAAATCGGTCCATGGCCCTGGTGAATCGCTCCACTTCCAGAACTCGGGCTGTAATCAGTTCAGTGGAAAGAAAAACTTGAGCTCCACTTTCTTTAAAGCCCACGGTCTCATAGATGCAGGAAAACGGGATATAGCACCGGTCTGAAAAAAAACAAACAAGACGCAATAGAAGTGATCAAAATAACTAAAACACAGCATTTCCATGGAAACCGGACGTGTTGTTCAGTGTTGTTCAGTGGCTGCTGGTTGCTCCGCGCTCGTCCGTATGGAGCCGTGTCTCTGGTCCTGACCTATTTGGCAGCATCTGTGAAACTTTACTCCCATTATCTGAACACCATGGTGTGTGAACCTGCAGGAGAAGAATCTGAGAATCCACAGTGTGTATGAGACAGAAATGGGAGAAAGCCCCTGTTTACGAGGCAAAAACTGACTTTTTGAGAGAAGTAACGTGTGAAGTTCCTTAAAAAACCTCGACCAGAAAGCCTGGTTAGCCTGTTGTTGGAATGCTAACGGCTAATCATTTCCATATAATTTGGGTATGCACAGTTACACAACCAGGCTGTAAGGAAGTACAAACGATTATTATGAATATTCTATAAACAAATGCAGCTAGTACACGGTGTATCTGCTCCAGCTGAAGAGAAGAGCTCGCGAGAGAGATCATCTGATGCATGACAGGAAAAGAGGGAGTGGTGGCATAAGGGTGAAGGTGCTGTGTTACATTTTACATTTACATTTATTTGGCAGATGCCCTTATCCAGAGCGACCTACATTTATGTACAATAATGCTAACAACTAAGCAGCTCTGGTTAAGGGCCTTGCATAAGGGCCCATGAAGTGGCAGCTAAGTGTGGCTGGGATTTGAACTCACCACCTTCGGGATCTTTGGATACCTTAAACACAACGCCACAACCTAACCATCTCTTGGATTACTGTGGTTGTGGGTTTTGAACCCCAGCCCTTGAGCCAGGCTCACACTCCAGGGACACGGTACCATGGCTGACCCCGAGTTCTGACTCCAGCTTCCTAACAAACTGAAAAGAATTTCACTGTACTGTAAAGTATATACGACAAATAATTGCTGTTCGCTTAACACCAAAGGACTGGTGATATGGGCCTGTGCTTCCAAACAGAGTATTAGTTTTGTAACATGCCAACAGATGGCAGCACAATGCTGCAAGCACAGACACAGGGAGCACCGACCTTCATAAGTCACTGTGCCAAAACTCATGATCCTGTGTACATCATGAGCAGTGCAACCGGTGCTAATCCGAGCACATGCGTTACCACGTCTGCTATTCTGACCACGTGTGCCCCGTCACCGAGCTCCTCCTCACAGGTGAGACAACATAGTCTTACTTTCACGTCCACCCCACTTGCCAGATCTGTCTCCTGCAGACTCCGCACTCTTCCCAAAGATAAAGTTCCAGCTCACCGTTTTGACACCGTTGTGGGGATCCAGTGTGAAGCGCAGAAGATACTCGACACGTTTCGAAAAGAAGACTTCCAGGACACGTTCCAGAAGAACACTGGGGGCGCTGTATTCATGTGTAAGGCAGTGGTTTTATACTGCCAAACTTAAAACTCAAACTTAAAACTATGACCGCAGTATTTTTTCGCGCAGTTTAAGGGAAATGCTACCTGTCTAAAATGCAGTGTCATTACTCGCCTTAACAGAACAGAAGAACAGTACGAGAAGTACCAGGAAGACAAGAAAATAAAAACAACAGCTTGTTCAACAATCTCTCTCTATCGGCAAAAACACAGTAGTGGAGCGGATTAGCGAGTTATCGAGTGACATTTATGATCATCTACTGGTACAATGAAAGTTAGAAAAGGAAAATGCAGATTCAGCAGTTGTTCTGCGCTGCACTGTGCAGCAAATGTCTGAAATATGAACGTCATGTTTGCTGTCCTGAAATGTTTTCAAAACATCAGGTAAAGGAGGAGTTTACAGCACCACCAGTTTTAGGGCCTTTTAGAAGAAATTGAGTCAACATATGGGGATGTGCTTCACTGAGGCGCGCTGGCTCAGCAGGGGCAATGTCCTGAAAAGATTTTTGAGTTAAGAGTAGAGGTGAAGAGATTCATGGAAGATGGCAGAATGGATGTTTCTTAGCTGAGGTGGACAGTGTCCCAAGTTTGTTGCAAATGGAACTTGCGCAACAGTGAGCTGATAACTAAATTGAGAGAGTCACAGGGAAAAGCAGACAAGACTGGACAGTTTCTGAGAGAATTACCTCCATGCTTCCCAGAGCTGTCCAAGGTGCTTACTCGGGTAATGTGCTTTTGTGGGAGCACATATCTGTGAGAGAAACTTTTCTCAACTATGAACTTCAATAAATGCAAGTACAGGTCCAGACTTAGTAATGCCCATCTTGAAGCTGTACTCAGAGTTTCAACTGTGACCTCCTTGAGGGCAAACGTGGCTCAGTTGTGTGAGCAGAAGCGCTGCCAGGTGTCTGGCAGGAAGTAGAATAGTGTGCAAATGGATTCAGGGATTGCATGTGTTCACTGCAAGTTTGTTAGTTCAGTGCAAGGTTTGGATAAATTATTCAAGTTAACTGTTAATACAGACGTTCCCCACCTTACGATCTAGTTACGAGTTCGAGTACGAGTTCATAGCATGGATTTGTTCATAAGTTGTTACTGTGTTCGTTATTGACTACGCATATCTCCCAATTATGTAGGAGCTATAAATACTGTCAAATAAACAATAAAATATACTAAAACTAATTACAATAATCAAAATACTGTATACAATATGTTGTATTAAGTATTAAAACATTAATATTAAAAAATTCATAAAAAAAATGTATTGGGCCGAGTCCAGTGTGCATCATGTGGATCATTACGGTCGACAGCTAGCTCGCGGCGGCTCTCCTCTGTTTCGACTTTTCCAAATTTCACTTTGAGGACAGGTTTGTTCATATCCACGAAAGCCCCTAAGGTGAATGTTCGTAAAGTGCGTCAGTATATATATATATATATATATATATAAAAACACTGCTGTTAACATTTTTTAAGTGTGACAAAAATATGTTAATAATAGAATGTGAAGTAAATGAGCACTAACATCTCAGCAAATAAAGAACATCTCCAGAAATATTGCACATCCTTGTTTTGTTAAATGTAAAAATGTCCCTCAAATGAGATGTCAATCACAGCAATGGCCACCAGCTAATTTGAGTTCGAGACCCCTGGTGTTAGGGGACTATTTTGAAGGTGTTTGTGTGGAAATGTAGATAAATAAAGTATTTTTTTTGTAAACAGAGCGAATCTCTAAAAAAAATTTTGATACCATCTCGTACGTACTGCTTAACACTGGATCATATATTTCTCTGAGAAGATGCAAAAAATATCAGACTCTTTAAAGCCTGAGAAAAAATGAGTTAATAAAAGAAAAGACTTTTAGAGAGAAATATTATTTAAAAAATTGGCACCTCACATCCTCACGTGTAATAAACATCAACAAATAATCAGGCTCTTTATTGTTACCTGTAATGTACATTATATTTGATTACACATGTCATTATGAAGGTTTCCTCTGCACCTGTTCTGGGTTATGAGGTTTTTCCTCAAACAAACACTGCAATACAATAACTGTGTCCTGAAAACGTTAATGAAATTCTCCACATCCTGTGTCTGTGCACCCATGCTGAAGAGATCAGCAGAACCAACAATCTGAAGAAAAGAAAAAAATCCTTGCAGTGTGTACGGTGTGTGAGCGCAGAGTGAAGATACTGAGGGGGTGGAAAACACCTTGCATTGACGCAAGTTACGGTAAGAGGCCAGGACGTGTCGAGGCACGTTGTTTCTACAGAAGTTTCCGGCATTTTTAAAACCGCAATTACACGACTGTCTGTCTGTATCATGCACTTTGTCCCGAAGTTCATCTCTAATGAGCGAGGCAATGGTGTCTAGAGCAAGGAAGAAACGTAGAGAGGAACCAAGGTCTAACGAGAACTCATTCTCAGGTGCAGCAAACGGCTTCCAGTTACAGAGAATTCCATCCAGAGGTCGGGTGTGTTATCTCAAACATCTCACTATTAAACTTTACTTGTACTCGTCATGGTTTTGTTTTCGTAGCAAACAGGATGAGCAGGTCAGCGCCGAGGTCTGGTCCCATGTGCAGCACAAACTACAAACTACTATTTCTGTCTTCATTCAAACTCTTCATTTAAATACACCAAGCTCTTTACGCCATTTCTGATTCCGGTTAAGGATCCAATTAAAGGAAACCCTGAATGAGTCTGATTACAGATTAGTGCCTGAGGTACTGATCATTAAAGATCACAGCGAGGGTGATTATCAAGCCGCAATCCCACAATCCCACAGTTCTACATTCAAACCAGAGAAAAGAGCACGTACAGCTGACCAGTGGTGGATGAAGTACACAAAGCATTTGTTTAAGTAAAACCAGAGATTCACTCGGGAAAACAGGACTCCAGAAAAAGTAAAAGTGTCCCTTTAAACTTTCACTTGAGTAAAAGTACAAACCTTTAAATTGCACTTATTATCCTATGATCATTTTTATCACAAGACTCTTCACTTAATCACCTCAGTTTCTGTGTAAAGACTCGAATGTGACTCTCAGCACACTGATCTATTAATAGAATGAGATTAAAGACTCAAACACTGATTGATTTCTATTACAATCATCATGAACACAAAACCTTCTTTTAAACTATTTCAATAAAAATTACACAAATAAATCACGTGTGTTGTGTTGAGTTTGAGTCTGGAGTTTCTTCATCATTTATTCCTCTCTCGACCTCCTCCCACGCTCGACCCTGATTGGCTACGTTTTTATCCTCATACATAAAAAGGAACGACTGATTTCACAAAAGTAGGAGATTTGAAATGTAGTGAAGTTACAGTACAAAATCTCCACAAATGGAAACACTTGAGTAAAATACAGATACACAAAAAAACTTCTTAAATACAGTAATGAAAATCACTGTGCTCAGAGAAACCAGAGTCAGCATTTCATTCTAATAAACTTATTACATTTCACCAAGAAGCCGCACATTCTACAGCTGTTCTCTAATCCAACACTGGAAATCAGAGACAGAACTTCACTCAAATGGACTGAAGAGTGATCAGCAGTTTCAGCGACAGTGGTGAGATTCTCTGACTGTAGGAGAAAAGATCCAGAGGAACAGATGAGGCTGTAGGGGGTCAATATGAGACGATGGTGCGGATTAGATCAAACATGGAAGAGAAGGAGCAATAAGGGCAGTTAGATGTGTGCTGGGAATAGAATTAGTTGTGGATCCTCAGGTCCTGGTCCTGAAGATGGTGACTGAAGTGTGTAGCAACAAGATGAAGATGATGTGTGCCAAAATCTGGAATGGTTTGTTGGTGAAGTTTAGAGATGCTCTAATTGGGCTGAATGGTTTGTTGGTGAAGTTTAGAGATGCTCTAATTGGGCTGAATGGTTTGTTGGTGAAGTTTAGAGATGCTCTAATTGGGCTGAATGGTTTGTTGGTGAAGTTTAGAGATGCTCTAATTGGGCTGAATGGTTTGTTGGTGAAGTTTAGAGATGCTCTAATTGGGCTGAATGGTTTGTTGGTGAAGTTTAGAGATGCTCTAATTGGGCTGAATGGTTTGTTGGTGAAGTTTAGAGATGCTTGGCTTCCTCATTTTAAACACGAAATTCAAAGGTTATGATCAGAAACATACTTCTATATGAGGCTCAAATTTGTGGTTGTGTTAAAGCATTGACAGCATTTGGCACAAAATTGGTTCCTCAGACCCTCCACAATTACTTAATAAATTTCACACCTTTCACCAGACTGTTCTATGGGCTGCCAGAGACCTCTTAATCAGAAGGAGAAGAGCGTAGAAAAACAAGCACATCACCCGACTGAGAAATATCATTTCTCCAGGGGTTCCGGGTCTGCCCTGGAGTCTCCTCCAACTGTGGGAAGTTCTGGATCAGCAAGCATTCTTGTAAACATCAGTTGTCTCTAATAGATTCTGAGATGAAGCAGCTTTACTTTAAGGTTCTGGATTGCCAAGATCCTAATCTAATCAAAAAGAGCCTGCAGAGGAACCTGTTTTCCACATCATGCACTCGTGACTTTATTCTGCTAGTAATATAAAATATTCACACTTGAACAATATGTTATATCTGCAGGCTCTGGTCAGGATGTAACGTTCCATCATAGGCCAGTAGGTCTGCTCTCTAGTGCTCATGTTCCTACAAAGGTCAGAACAAACTCTGAACTTTACATGCAGGTCATTGAGTTGGAGATGAATCGTTTCCCGCTTGATGTCTACTAATCCAACTCTGAGACATTTACCTCAACAATCATCACTGCACTGCATTTAAAATATTCACATATTCAACATGTTAATTTCACTTCTCTAAAACTCCAAACCAACTGGACCACAATTCTTTCCTGCTTCCTGTTTTTCAGTTTATTTGGTTTTAGTTCCTGTCCCAGTTTTAGACAAGTCTGAAATTCGAGCTGGGTCAGTTCACACCGAGGTGTTGCTGAACGTCCCAGATTTCTGGTCAACCTTTCTTTATTTGTTCCCTCTGACCTAGAACTGAAGTCTGCAACGGGTTTGGGGAATTTTAACATCACCGTGTTCAAGCCATGTTCCTGTCTCAGGAACCATGCTCAGGATTTCATATCTCCAGAAATATCATTTCTAGTCACATGACAATTGGAAAAAATGAAGACAAACTCATTTTCTATCTGTGAACACGTGCAATTCAGCACAGAAAGAAAGGTTTCTGTTAGAAGATCCTCAAAACATTCAAAAGTCCCAAATGTAAGTAATATTAGGGGATTCCAATAAAAATGAAAAGAAAAGAAAAACCCGAGACATGCAGCAGCACCCCTGTCTGAAGCGACATGGAACGACCCAGATTTACCGCTTTAATGCATTTAAAGTACATTTATAATGAGATATAAATCAATAAAATTATGAATATAGACTAAGTTCTATATCTCACCGGGATCGAAGTCTGCATCCTCGACATCCTCTTCGTCAAAGCAGAGCTCCTGAGGATCTAAACTCTCCACCACGTCGCTCATTCTCACAGACTTCTGCTCACTGCCTGTGTCTGTTTATATACACACACACACACACACACACACACACACACACACACACACACACACACACACACACACAGATACCAGGTCATGCAAACCTTAAAAAATTACAACAAAACAAACAATCGCACTATTATTATAAATAAACTGGAAGTGTGCGTTTTATTTTAAACTGCAGAATATGAAATGCTAATTTTCAGTGTTTTTTAAACCACATTGATCAGTGATTTGGTCTTCAGAAACATACAGTGAGTAAAATAAGTATTTGAACACTCTGCTATTTTGCAAGTTCTCCCACTTAGAAATCATGGAGGGGTCTGAAATTGTCATCGTAGGTGCATGTCCACTGTGAGAGACATAATCTAAAAATAAAAATTCAGAAATCACAATATATGATTTTTAAACTATTTATTTGTATGATACAGCTGCAAATAAGTATTTGAACACCTGTCTATCAGCTGGAACTCTGACCCTCAAAGACCTGTTAGTCTGCCTTTAAAATGTCCACCTCCACTACATTTATTATCCTAAATTAGATGCACCTGTTTGAGGTCGTTAGCTGCATAAAGACACCTGTCCACCCTATACAATCAGTAAGAATCCAACTACTAACATGGCCAAGACCAAAGAGCTGTCCAGAGACACTAGAGACAAAATTGTGCACCTTCACAAGGCTGGAAAGGGCTACGGGGAAACTGCCAAGCAGCTTGGTGAAAAAAGGTCCACTGTTGGAGCAATCATTAGAAAATGGAAGAAGCTAAACATGACTGTCAATCTCCCTCAGACTGGAGCTCCATGCAAGATCTCACCTCGTGGGGTCTCAATGATCCTAAGGAAGTTGAGAAATCAACCCAGAACTACACGGCAGGAGCTGGTCAATGACCTGAAAAGAGCTGGGACCACCGTTTCCAAGGTTACTGTTGGTAATACACTAAGACGTCATGGTTTGAAATCATGCATGGCACGGAAGGTTCCCCTGCTTAAACCAGCACATGTCCAGGCATGGCTTAAGTTTGCCAATGACCATTTGGATGATCCAGAGGAGTCATGGGAGAAAGTCATGTGGTCAGATGAGACCAAAATAGAAGTTTTGGGTCATAATTCCACTAAACGTGTTTGGAGGAAGAAGAATGATGAGTACCATCCCAAGAACACCATCCCTACTGTGAAGCATGGGGGTGGTAGCATCATGCTTTGGGGGTGTTTTTCTGCACATGGGACAGGGCGACTGCACTGTATTAAGGAGAGGATGACCGGGACCATGTATTGCGAGATTTTGGGAAACAACCTCCTTCCCTCAATTAGAGCATTGAAGATGGGTCGAGGCTGGGTCTTCCAACATGACAATGACCCGAAGCACACAGCCAGGATAACCAAGGAGTGGCTCTGTAAGAAGCATATCAAGGTTCTGGCGTGGCCTAGCCAGTCTCCAGACCTAAACCCAATAGAGAATCTTTGGAGGGAGCTTAAACTCTGTGTTTCTCAGCGTCAGGCCAGAAACCTGACTGATCTAGAGAAGATCTGTGTGGAGGAGTGGGCCAAAATCCCTCCTGCAGTGTGTGCAAACCTGGTGAAAAACTACAGGAAACGTTTGACCTCTGTAATTGCAAACAAAGGCTCCTGTACCAAATATTAACATTGACTTTCTCAGGTGTTCAAATACTTATTTGCAGCTGTATCATACAAATAAATAGTTACAAAATCATACATTGTGATTTCTGGATTTTTTTTTTAGATTATGTCTCTCACAGTGAACATGCACCTACGATGACAATTTCAGACCCTCCATGATTTCTAAGTGGGAGAACTTGCAAAATAGCAGAGTGTTCAAATACTTATTTTCCTCACTGTACATATTCCAGTGATTTGGTCTTCAGAAACAAGTGATCATTGATTTGGTAAAAAGCCTGTATTCCACACATTATATTTTAGAGTAGAATACAATGGTTTTATATCGTAAATTCTTAGAATTTTAAGATCGGAGCACAGGGTCAGTCATGATACACAGCGTTAAGAGCAAAACCTAACAGTGATACTGGACCTTGAGCTCCTGACACTTTGATCAGTAACTAGAGCTCACTGCTCACCAGAACCATGAGGAACCATGGTGAGCAGTAAATGGTTGGTGGGAACCATGGTGACAGTGATTGGTTGGTAGGAAACATGGTGAGCAGTGATTGGTTGGTGGGAACCATGGTGACAGTGATTGGTTGGTAGGAAACATGGTGAGCAGTGATTGGTTGGTGGGAACCATGGTGACAGTGATTGGTTGGTAGGAAACATGGTGAGCAGTGATTGGTTGGTGGGAACCATGGTGACAGTGATTGGTTGGTAGGAAACATGGTGAGCAGTGATTGGTTGGTGGGAACCATGGTGACAGTGATTGGTTGGTAGGAAACATGGTGAGCAGTGATTGGTTGGTGGTCTCTATCGTGTCTGAATACAGATTTTCTCACTGTAGTGAGCACTAGTTCCTGGCACTCTGTCAAATGATGATAGAAATAAAGCCAAACCATCAGAAATGTCACTGACACATGGTTAGCATCAACCGCGGAGAGATCACTAATTCTATTGTGTAGCTTAGCAGCGTTTACACAACACGCCATATACAACAACCTGAGTATGAAATAAACACAGATCTTACCGTTTAAACATTCTGCTCCACTTCTGCTCTCTTTCTAAACCTTTCTGGTTTTTCCCGTAACCATCCTGGACACGAGTTCAGATCGGGAGCATGACCTTTCCAACCCAAAAGAAAAAACATGGATATTTCAGCTTTGTTCGTTTTAAGCGTAGCAGCAATGAGAGTGTGAGAACGTTCTGCTGAGGGACAGTGAGAGTGAAATCCTAAGCATTTCCTGTCCTGCAGGAACATGCAGGAACATGTGAAGGAATCTCAGGGTCAAGACACGGCCCAGAGTCTCCAGGTTCAAATAAAGAGAAAGAAAAACATAGAAGAAAGAAAATAGACTACTTTTATTCCTCTACAGCGTATTTCATTACACTTCTGTAGTTTTCTTTCAAATAAAAATAATAATAAATAATTTCAACACATGTTCACCTCCCACAGAGTTTCTGACCTTAGAGCTCCGGCTGAGAGACAGCTACTGTGTGTGTGTGTGTGTGTGTGTGTGTGTGTGTGTGTGTTTCCTCAGTTTTAAGACATAAGGGATATCAGCTGTTACTACCTGTCAATGACTTCCTGTCTACGTTACTGTTGGAGAGCCGTGTAATGTCGAGTTTTAAATCCCATTTAATTGATCACATCACTGCTTTAACTACTTCTATAGTTTGGAATGTCCTTGAATCGTCCTTGTGAAGCTCCACCAATCCTTCTATCTAAAGCCATCTGTGGTCCCACCCTTTACTACTGATATCTAAATTTTTCCACTTGGCCCTGGAAGGTCAACAGACGTTAAAAAAATGTGCATGTGCTTCTGACTGATGACATCTGACCTGTGAGCCAATAGGCAACCAGAAGGACTCTGTTGTAGGGGCGTAAAAAGTGCTAGCCATCATAACCTAATATTCTCTCCAGAATCACAATTAAAAATCTTTGCAGACCCGAAGCTCATTTCCTGATCAGAAAAGAGCTACATACAATATTCCAGCTGTTTTAACCATAATCACAATAAACCACTGAAACCACTGTGTTGTACTGAGGGTTCAAACAGGTTCCTCATTGGATAATTGAGCGTATTTTTAAGAATGGGTTCTTACTCAGGTTGAATATAGAAACACTTTGTTGAAGAACCTCAGAAGGATGGGTGAAAAAGTGTGCTTCATGGTTCTTGGATGTTTCTTCTGAACTCATGAAGGTTCCCAATTAGAAAGACTTCTAAGTAAGACTTTTTTTTGGAGGACAAGAATCATAAACTATTTCTAATAAATAGTTTATATCTAAATATAATAATTAATTAGCTCCAGAACTCCAAAACGTTTTTAATCTTCTCTGTGTGGTTTATTCTGGATGAACCTTAGACTAGTGTGTGAAGTGTGTGTGGATCTCACACACTTACTGCACACACACACACACTTGACTGACTGTACTTTGCTCCCACGATAAATGTTGTTACAGCAGTGTGTGTATATAGTAATCTAGTTGCATAAGTATACACGCCCTGGAATGACTGGGTTGTTTTACCAACTTTGATATTGAGGTCGGATCGTAGGCGCCGATAACCGATTAATCAACTGATCGTTTTTAAAATGGATACAAACAAACATAACACTTCATGTAAAATAGTACTGACTTTATTACAAAAAAACAACATATAAAGAGTATCATGAAAATGAATGAAATTAGAGTATATATTCATTACGTTAATAAATATCATTAGATAATTAATAATTGATAAATATAAAATAGCGCTTTCCGTGCAGCACGTCGTCTCGCATGCAAAAACAATCAGCACGTGGCATCAGTTATTTGCCTCTAGAGGCCGCTCTCGTAATGACAGGGGACAAGAAGCCGGAAAAACTATCAGTATGAATTTTTGCCTATAGCTGATAGTTCCAGTGATCAACTATCAGTGCCGATTAATCAACAAAACCGATGAATCAGTCGACCTTTATTGAAGAACCTAAAGATTTGTTTGACACTAGTGTTTTTGGGTCTATATCTTGACATAAATATTATTCTCCCACTCTTTCAGGCAAAAACATTGTTTATCCATTTCACTGCAAGTCACGCCACAGATTTACAACTTGTATTCTGGCACAGTCATTCAAAAACCATCCATCTTACTCTGGTGAAGTCGTTTATCTGATGATTTGGATGCATTTTTCAAATTGTTGTCATGCTAAAAGTTAAGCCAGTCATTATAGTTACACAACTCAGGTCACTCTTAGTGCAGGTCTCAAGCCCGAGTAAATATGGATGTTTGTGTTATGAAGGACATCCAGCGTAAAACATGTGCTAAATTAAATATGTGGATCAGGAATCAGAATTTCATAGCGGATCGGTCGAGGCCCGGGTTACCAACAACCACCACAGGTATCATTAACCAACAGGGTACCGGTGTAAATTGTGCTGCTGTTGGCTGAAGGAGGAGAAGGAGAGGAGGAAGACGTCTACAGAGACAGCAGGGGAAGAGAAGTGTAGGAGAGTGGAGGTTCGGGTTGGTACTTTAAATGTTGGTACTATGACGGGTAAAGGGAGAGAGGGAGCTGATATGATGGAGAGGAGAAAGGTAGATGTGTTGTGTGTTCAGGAGACGAAGTGGAAAGGGAGTAAGAGCAGGAACATTGGAGGTGGGTTTAAACTGTTCTATCATGGTGTGGATGGAAAGAGAAATGGTGTAGGGGGGATTCTGAAGGAAGAGTACAGTAAAAGTGTAGTGGAGGTGAAGAGAGTTTCTGATAGGGTGATGAACGTGAAGCTGGAAGGTGAAGGGATGATGATAAATGTCATCAGTGTTTATGCTCTACAAGTCGGCTGTAAGATGGAGGAGAAGGAAAAATTCTGGAGTGAGTTAGATGAAGTGGTAGAAGGTGAACCTAGGTGATGGTAGGCATGGTCTTAAGGAGAGGAATGTGGAAGGGCAGATGGTGGTAGATTTTGCTAAAAGGATGGAAATGGCAGTGGTGAACACGTATTTTAAGAAGAAGGAGGATCATAGGGTGACGTATAAGAGTGGAGGAAGGTGCACACAGGTGGACTATGTTTTATGTAGGAGGTGGAGCTGGAGGTAGTAGAGCTAAAGATGTGAGATGTTCATTGTGTGATGACGATGGACAGTGCATGTAGGATGTTTTGAAGACAAGGTGGGGGAGGTGAGATTGAGATGGTTTGGACATGTGCAGAGGAGGGACATGGCGTATATCAGTAGGAGAATGCTGAAAATGAAGACACCAGGAAGGAGGAAAAGAGGAAGACCAAGGGGGAGGTTTATGGATGTGGTGAAGGAAGACATGCAGGTAGTTGGTTTGAAAGAAGCAGATGTAGAGGACAGGGGGTATGGAGACAGATGATCCACTGTGGCGCCCCCTAATGAAAGTTGAAATTTTATCTTATTTCAGCTTACGAGCAAACATCTGAAGATATTGTGCTAAACTCTTTTGTGAAAAGTCTCAGTTCTGGCAGAACGTACGCAGCTTAAGGGCATCATGCCGCCACCACCATGCTTCACCATGAGCACACTGTTAGTACTGTTATTGTAGATTTATTATGCCGTGTGCAATAAATTCCATCAGAAGATATTTACCGTGTGTGTGTGTGTGTGTGTGTGTGTGTGTGTGTGCCAGTCTGAGTTTTATTTTCCCAGCTAGTATTGTACCTCACACAATCACACTATACACACACATGTATTGTAACGTACACACACGGTTCACTTTATATTGAGGACAGAAAAGGTTCTGACATCACAAATACCGGTCTGTTATACAGGAGACTTTTATATCCACTGTTCTTTCCATAAACACACACTTCCTCTGTCTAAACTAAAAACACACCTTAAAACACACTCTGCTCATATACACGCACACACACACACAGTAGATGAACACACTGCCCCAGAGAAGCACACTTTATCACCTAAACACACACACACACACACACACACTACAGTGACAGTTATATGCTTATAACACACACACACACACACACACACACACACACACACACACACAGCAGTGACAGTTATATGCTTATAACACACACACACACACACACACACACACACACACACAGCAGTGACAGTTATATGCTTATAACACACACACACACACACACACACACACACACACACACACACTACAGTGACCATTCACCTTCACTGTTGTTTTCTGTAAAGCTGCTTTGAGACAATGTCTGTTGTGAAAAGCGCTATACAAATAAACTTGACTTGACTTGACTTGACAGTTATATGCTTATAACACACACACACACACACACACACACACACACACACACACACACACTACAGTGACAGTTATATGCTTATAACACACACACACACACACACACACACATACACATACACACACACTACAGTGACAGTTATATGCTTATAACACACACGCACACACACATAAAATTACGGAAAAGTTTGGTAAAGTATGTCAGTCTGTGTGTGTGTGTGTGTGTGTGTGTGTGTGTGTGTGTGTGTGTGTGTGTGTGTGTGTGTGGTACAAACACATAAAAGAAAACAAAAGACTGACCTGCGCGTGCACGATACTGTTTTTCAAATCCAGATCAAATACACACACTTACACACAAATGCGTATTTACAAACAGATGAACGAACTAAACACACTCTCATATACCCTCTCTCTCACACACACACACACACACACACACACACACACTCAGTGCAACTCGGGAAGGTTGGTGACTGAACGCTGGTGATCTCATACAGGCCAAAAGTCTCTGTGAGGGGGCGGGGCTTTCGGGCCAGCTTTACCTGTCAATCATCCCTCACCACCAATCAGATTATCCCGCCCAGTGTCTCAATGAATGCGGGACAGAGAGAGAGAGAGAGAGAGAGAGAGAGAGAGAGAGAGAGAGAGAGAGAGAGAAGAGAGAGAGAGAAAGAGAAAGAGAGAGAGAGAGAGAGAGAAAGAGAAAGAGAAAGAGAGAGAGAGGGGAAGAGAGAGAGAGAGAGAGAGAGAGGGGAAGAGAGAGAGAGAGAGAGGGTGAGAAAGAGAGAGAGAGAGAGAGAGAGAGAGAGAGAGAGAGAGAGAGAAAGAGAGAGAGAGAGAGAGAGAGAGACTGACTTTTACAATCCGTTATTTAACATAAGACTTAACATAAGTCACGTTATGTTCTGGATGGTTTCAGGTATCAGGACATAAAAGTCAAATAAACAAATAAAAAATATTAATTAGACATCAGTAAAATAAGACAATGAGAGTTAAAGATGGAGGTTAATGTGATTATTTAACTGAGTTCTGGTGCAAAGTACAATTCTTTTTCTTTTAATGAACACAGAGCTTCTCCACAACACCACACATCCTCGAACATCTCCAGATCCTGCAGACTCTTATAAAAGACAGCAAATCCTGGATTATGTAAGGCTGGAGAAGATTCTAGCGGCATCACAGTCAGTGTTTTGAGCCATTTAGTTTTTTCTGCTCAGGTATATCACCATTTTTGCTTCAGCAAAAATAAAATGAATTAACTGACACATGAACCTGTTTCTCCTGACGCACTTAAAACCCAGAATAAAACCCTGGAGAGTAAAAGTCACATTCAAAGAACTTAAAATACCTTAAATACCTTAAAAAACCTCAAACAGTGACTGTAACCTGGAGCAGTAAGTAAAAGTGTGAAAAACAGTTTCCCTCTGTGAGTCCTGTAGAACATCAGGGTTTAAAACTGAAATTAAAGAGATCACAGAGATGATGAAGTGTAAAATCCTCCACTGAAGGTCAGCAGCTTATTTAGTTAATGGTGGTTTGTACAGTGTCTCCACTCTGCTTTAATATCAGCATTAAAACCCAGAACATTTCTCCACTAGGGGTCCACCCACCCACTCAGTTTATTGTGAGGAGCACATAAACCACCATTGACCTTCAGTAAACTCAACTTCCCTGTACAGCACCCTGATCATGGCTCTGAAAACAGAGTTGAACCCAAAGATTTCCAGCACCTTCCACAAATATTCATGCTCAACCCGGTCAAAAGCCTTTTCCTGGTCTAGGAGAATCAGACCAGTCTTTACACCCAGTAGCCTGGAGACGTCCAAAATGTCACGAATTAGGTACATGTGGTCAAAAATCGACCTGCTATCGATAGTGACGATATCGATATCTATCGATAGTGACCATCTAGAGGTCAGCGTTCATAATTATATATAGGATTAATTCATTCATTTTCTCCCGCTTATCCATAATTCGGGTCACAGGGGCAGCAGTCTAAGCAGACCCCCGCCTCGACTGCTGCCCAATCCTTACAGCACCATCCCTTACGGTCCCTCCTGCAGGTGGTGAGCCCACGGGAAGAATTATATATAAGATGTATAAGAAATTGTTTTATAAAATAAAACGTTATTATTAATAATAATAATAATAATAATAAATAATAAAAAAATATATATAATAATAAAAATGTGTGTGTGTGTGTGTGTGTGTGTGTGTGTAGAGGAGTGTTTGTGCATCCATTACTTAAGTAGAAGTACAGATACTCATGGTTTAAAATATTTGGGTAAAAGTTGAAGTACTGATTATACTTTTTTACTTAAGTGAAAGTAAAGAAGTCTTGGCTCTGACATTTACTCAAGTAAAAAGTAGTTATTACTTATACCTGTTTTAGCTGTTAACTGGCTCTCGATAGATAGATAGATAGATAGATAGATAGATAGATAGATAGATAGATAGATAGATAGATAGATAGATAGATAGATAGATAGATAGATAGATAGATAGATAGATAGATAGATAATTGTCATTGCATAGTGCAGGTACACAGCAACGAAATGCAGTTTGGCATCTACCAGAAGTGCAAAAAGAAGCAATCGTGCAAAAGTGCAGATAAACATGTATCATATGTACAGCATGTGATATGTATGTAAGCATATGTACAGTGATTAAATATAAAGGCTGTATCAGTGCAGAGACGTGTGGACAGCATTAAGAGCCTTTGCTATGTTTCCACACGGACAGTTAATGAGGTGATACCGGAGAAACTGCACCTCTTCAAGTCAAGTCAGGAAGCTTATATATATAAAATTATAGACATTTTACAGATTTAAATGATGTATTGTTTTTATCTGTACGATCAATAAAGACAGTCATTTAAGTTTGTGTCGCCATTATGAGGGAAAAACCCACAAAACGCCACCTAGAGGCAGGGGCGCAATTAACAGTTTTAAGGGGGGTATGCAAGACAAAATTTTGGGCCCCCATAATATATATATATATATAGATATATAAGTTAATATAGGTTAATTTTATTTACAGGGAATTTATTTTATTTACACAGTGCTATTATTTAAAATATGTGTGTATGTACGATTAAAAAAATAATAATAATTGGAAAAATTTTAATTTATGATTGTGGGGCCCCGTAGCGTTCTCTTGGGCCCATATGCCTGGCATACTCTGCACCCCACCTAACGGCGCCCCTGCCTAGAGTGTTAATTGTGTAATTAAATTAAATTGTGTAATTTGGCGCAGAAATAAAACAAAAGTTTACCGATTAAACAAATTTTTCGGTGGAGTTTATTTATTTATTTTATATCTAAGTAAAGAAAGGACGTCGTGAATAAGTGCATGTTTTGCTGAAGGTTTGAATTTCGCCTCTTTTATATTGTTATTTATGTATTTACATTTTTTTAAATAGTAAAAACAGAAATGTGCGCTGAATTGATGGCGTGTTAATAACATTTAGTGCCGTTTACAATCATTTTAATTTTGACAGCCAAATATATATATATGCAAGTTCTCCCACTTAGAAATCATGAAGGGGTCTGAAATTGTCATCGTAGGTGCATGTCCACTGTGAGAGACATAATCTAAAAAAAAAATCCAGAAATCACAATGTATGATTTTTTAACTATTTATTTGTATGATGCAGCTGCAAATAAGTATTTGAACACCTGAGAAAGTCAATGTTAATATTTGGTACAGTAGCTTTTGTTTGCAATTACAGAGGTCAAACGTTTCCTGTAGTTTTTCACCAGGTTTGCACACACTGCAGGAGGGATTTTTGCCCACTCCTCCACACAGATCTTCTCTAGATCAGTCAGGTTTCTGGCCTGACGCTGAGAAACACGGAGTTTGAGCTCCCTCCAAAGATTCTCTATTGGGTTTAGGTCTGGAGACTGGCTAGGCCACGCCAGAACCTTGATATGCTTCTTACAGAGCCACTCCTTGGTTATCCTGGCTGTGTGCTTCGGGTCATTGTCATGTTGGAAGACCCAGCCTCAAACCATCTTCAATGCTCTAACTGAGGGAAGGAGGTTGTTCCCCAAAATCTCGCAATACATGGCCCCGGTCATCCTCTCCTTAATACAGTGCAGTCTCCCTGTCCCATGTGCAGAAAAACACCCCCAAAGCATGATGCTACCACCCCCATGCTTCACAGTAGGGATGGTGTTCTTGGGATGGTACTCATCATTCTTCTTCCTCCAAACACGTTTAGTGGAATTATGACCCAAAAGTTCTATTTTGGTCTCATTCAATTCAATTCAATTCGAATCATTTTTATTTGTATTGCGCTTTTAACAACGAACATTGTCTCAAAGCAGCTTTACACAGATAATGCGGTGATTAAAAATGAATATGTTCTTTATGAGTAAGTTTGTCCCTGATGAGCAAGCCGGTGGCGACTGGCGACTGTGGCAAGGAAAAACTCCCCGAGATGGCATAAGGAAGAAACCTTGAGAGGAACCAGACTCAAGAGGGAACCCATCCTCATCTGGGTTACACCGAATGTCCATTTGTGGCGGGTATACAATGTTGCGGGGTTCAGTGATGATGATCAAAAGCGAAGTGTATTTCTGATTCAGTGTAGGAGACTGTTGACATCCAATCCAGGCAGGCCTGGATGAAGTGGGAAGATCCACGGGGGGGAGAGGGGCAGGAACAGTGGTCACTGGAGCCTCAGGAGCATGTTTAACTCGACCGAGAGAGAGAGAGAGAGAGAGAGAGAGAGAGAGAGAGAGAGAGAGAGAGAGAGAGAGAGAAAGAGAGTGACAGGAAGAGAAGGATATGGATTATTAAGTGTACCTATTGTTGCATGAGAGTTAAAGTCACTGTGCAGTTTGGACTCCGGCAAGACTCGCTATAGCAGCATAACTAAAAGGGAGAACCAGAAGGCAACACAGACATGAGGGATCTCTGGGATAAGAGACGGCCCACCACACCACCATCAACAAACCTGAGTGAACACGTGAATGTGAGGGGACGACAGCATACAAATATCCCAGTTCACCAAACACTCTATATCAATGTTCCCTCCAGATCTGAGCCTTTACCTGAGAAAAAAATCTACTGATTAAAGGCTTGACTGAATAAATATGTTTTCAACCTCGACTTGAACACTGAGACTGTGTCTGAGTCCCGAACACTGATAGGAAGGCTGTTCCATAACTGCGGGGCTTTATAAGAGAAAGATCTGCCCCCTGCTGTAATCTTCATTATTGGAGGAACCAACAGATAGCCAACACCTTTTGATCTAAGTAGGCGTGGAGGATCATACTGGTACAGAAGTTCACTCAGATACGGTGGTGCGAGACCATTAAGTGCTTTATATGTCAGTAGTAGAATTTTATAACTAATGCGAGATTTGATTGGGAGCAGTGTAGATGATTAATACAGTGGTGATGTGGTCATATTTCCTAGATCTAGTGAGGACTCTTGCTGCTGCATTCTGAACTAACTGAAGCTTATTTCTGCACTTACTCCAACACCCAGACAGTAAAGCGTCTAAGTAGTCTAATCTAGAAGTAACAAAAGCATGAACTAGTTTTTCTGCATCCTGTAACGACATCATATTTCTAATTTTAGCAATATTTCTAAGGTGAAAGAAGGCAATCCTGGTAATATTATTCACGTGAGCCTCAAAGGAAAGACTCGGGTCAATAATCACACCAAGGTCTTTGACAGCCGTACACGCTGAAACAGAAACACCATCCAGAGATGTTAGGTAATTGGAAAGTTTGCTTCTAGCTGCATGTGGTCCTAGTAAAAGTACTTCCGTCTTATCTGAGTTTAGCAGAAGAAAGTTATCGAGCATCCACTGTCTAATGTCCTTTACACATTTTTCAACATTGTTAAGCTGATCTCTCTCATCTGGCTTTGCTGAAATATACAGCTGTGTATCATCAGCATAGCAATGGAATCTAATACCATGTTTATGAATTATTTCTCCAAGAGGCAGCATATATAAAGAGAAAAGCAGAGGGCCTAAGACAGATCCTTGAGGAACACCAAACTTTACCTCAGAGAGTGTGGAGAACTCACCATTAACATCAACAAACTGATAGCGATCAGTCAAATAAGACCTGAGCCAAGAGAGAGCCGTTCCCTTTATTCCAACAACGTTCTCAAGTCTAGCAAGTAGTATAGTGTGATCAATGGTGTCAAAAGCTGCACTAAGGTCGAGCAAAACAAGTAAGGAGACAAAACCCTGATCAGAGGCCAATAACAGGTCATTTACCACCTTAACTAGCGCCGTCTCTGTGCTATGATGAGGCCGAAATCCTGACTGATACATTTTAAAAATATTATTCATAAGTAGGTGTGAGCAGAACTGCTGTGCTACAACCTTTTCCAAAATTTTGGCTATGAAGGGGAGATTTGATATTGGTCTGTAGTTGGACAGCTGACATGGGTCAAGGTCAGGTTTCTTAATTAGGGGGTGGATAACTGCCAGTTTGAAGGATTTTGGTACAAAACCAGTGCTAATGGAAGAGTTTATTATTTTTAAAACAGGTTCAATTACCTCTGGAATGATCTGTTTAAAGAAACTTGTAGGCGAGGGATCGAGAATGCAGGTTGATGATTTTGATGAGGAGATTAATTAAATTAAGTCATTCTCGTGAATAGGAGTAAAACTTTGTAATTGATTGTCTGTTATAATTACACTGCTGTCTACAGGGTTACTTGTAAAAATAATTTGGATTTATATTAACCGTCTGGATTTTTTGCCTGATGTTTTCAATTTTATTATTAAAAAAGTTCATTATTGAAAATCATTAGTACCTAATGATGGTGTGCATGTGAGTGCAGTGCTTTTATTCCCTGTTAATTTTGCTACCGTGCTGAATAAAAATCTAGGATTATGCTTGTTATTTTCTATGAGGGTGGAGAAATATGCTGATCAGCAGCACTAAGAGATTTTCTATAAATTAGGAGGCTCTCCTTCCATGCTATTTAAAATACTGTTAATTTTGTTTGACGCCATTTACGTTCTAATTTTCGAGTGGTCTGTTTTAAGGTGTGTGTATGATCATTATACCACTGTGCTAATTTTTTCTCCCTGATCATTTTGGTCTTAAGGGGAGCTACATCATCTAGGATATAACGTAATGGTGATTCTAGGTGTTCAGTGGCCCAGTGGAGCTCTGCAGGGTCAGACGGAGATCTATCTAATATCGTAATTTCTGGAAGATTGTTAATAAAACGCGCTGCTGTAGCTGAAAGTACGCTTAACACGATAACGTGGTGAAGTAGTAATGCAATGACTGAGGCAAATTTTAAAAGAGATGAGATAATGGTCTGAAATAGCTTCAGACTGTGGAATTATGACTACGTTTTTTATTTTTAATCCAAATGTTAACAACAAATCGAGAGTGTGTCACCACTATGAGTGGGTCCTATAACATTCTGATTAATTCCAACTGAATCTAGAATGGACACAACTGCTGCTCTTAAGGAGTCTTCCTGATGATCAAAATGAATGTTAAAATCACCAACAATTAATGCTTTGTCTAGAGAAGTAACTAAATTTGTGATGAAATCTGCAAATTCTATGAGAAAATCAGAGTCGGGCCCCTGGGGGTCTATAAATAATAATTAGTGGAATTGTCTGACTGGACCTGCTTTCAGACACTGAATATTTTATGTTGGTGTAAAGAACTTCAAATGTTTTACATTTGTGTTTGGTCTTTTGTGTGACGCTTAGATTATTATTATAAATAGCTGCAACTCCGCCTCCTCTGCCATTTAGACGGGGTTGGTGTATGTAACTATACCCAGGAGGACTCGCTTCATTTAATGCTAAATATTCATTTGGTTTAATCCATGTTTCTGTCAAACACATTATTTTAAACTCCTGGTCGGTGATAATTTCGTTTACATTAAGCGCTTTAGACGTGAGAGATCTAATATTCAGCAATCCTATCTTTAAATCAGAGGTGCTGGCTGTGCGTTTAGTGCTATTTAATTTAATGTTAATCAGGTTACTAAAACAGACTTTCTGAGAATTCATATATTTTGGTTTCGCTCGGGGGACAGACACAGTCTCAATATGGTGGATCCTGAGTGACGACTCTGTGCAGCCAGCAGACGGTCGGTTTAGCCTATCTGTCTGCTCCCTGGCCTTGGCTCTAGACAGTCACTTGTTAACTAGTGCTGTTCTGAGACTATGACCTATACAACAAGAAATGAGAGCAGCACCTTCCCGAGTGGGATGGACACCGTCCCCCCCTAACAGGCCAGCCTTGCCCTCAAAAATGCTCCAATTATTAATGAAGCCCACATTATTTTTGGAGAACCACTCGGACATCCAGCAGTTCAGCGACCATAACCTGCTGTAGGCTACATCGCCACGTCGTATTGGGATGGGGCCAGAGCATATTACAGCATCGGACATTGCCTTCGCTAATTTACACACCTCTATAATATTACTCTTAGTAACCTCTGACTGTCGAAGGCGTATATTATTAGCTCCTGTGTGAAAAACTATCTTAGAGAACCTGTGCTTTCCTAAGAATCTAAGCTGACCTGCTATGTCCGGCGCCCTGGCTCCCGGTATACACATGACCTGTGCTGCTGGTGCCCCTAAAGGTCTAGCTAATTTCACATGCCTCAGAATGGAGTCTCCTAAAACCAGAGCTCTTTCAGGTTTCTCAGTAGGTGCTTCACTGAGGAG
>NC_139581.1:920455-941581 GCF_946808225.1 Silurus aristotelis
TTCTTCTTGTTTTGTAAAAGCAATGAAGAAAAGTCGTGATGTCTGACAGGATTCTGACCTTCCTGTATTTTTCTGGAACTTTGTAACGTAAATGTGGTTTGATTTTGTCAAGGTTGGATTGCTTGAGTGGCAGAAATGTTGTAGGAGGAGATAAATGATTACAAAGTTATTCAGTGCCTTCTGATCATGGATGTGATGTGGAGGAATGTGTCCAACTGTTCGTCCAACTGCATTTGGGATGCCAATGCTAATTACACTCACGTGTATACCTCGCCGCCACCCGTGGCCATCTTCCCTGTCCCTGTCCTGATCGGCGTAACGATCACGTGTGTGCTCTTCTTCCTTGTGGGGGTGGTGGGAAATTTGACCACCATCATGGTGGTGCTGAAGTACAAGGAGATGCGTAGTACCACCAACCTGTACCTCTCCAGCATGGCGTTCTCGGACCTGCTGATCTTCCTGTGTCTGCCGTTGGACCTGTACAGGATGTGGTGTTACCGCCCATGGACGTTGGGGAACGTGCTGTGCAAACTTTTCCAGTTCGTCAGCGAGTGTTGCACCTACTCCACGATCTTGAACATGACGGCACTAAGTGTGGAGCGATACTTCGCCATCTGCTTTCCGCTCAGGGCTAAAGTCGCCGTGACGAAGCGACGTGTACGAGGCCTGATCCTCATGCTCTGGACCGTGGCATTGTGCAGCGCCGGACCTGTGTTCGTCCTGGTGGGCGTCGAGCATGAGAACGGCACGGACTGGCGCGAGACCAGTGAGTGCAAGGCCACGGAGTACGGAGCTCGGACGGGCCTCCTGAGTGCCATGATGTGGGTCTCGAGCGGGTTCTTCCTGCTGCCTGTCTTCTGTCTGACTGTTCTCTACGGACTTATCGGACGCAAACTCTGGAGGAGGAAGAGGAGGAGGAGGGACAGGATGAAGAGCAGGGACAGCAGCAACAGGCAGACCGTCAAGATGCTTGGTGAGTGTATGAATGTGCTCACAGTTGTTTTGCAGAAATCAGGGGTCCACAAAACATTTTTCTATGAAGGCCACATAATTATTTTTTAATGGGCTTCAATTTGTAACAGAATTTTTTTTTTTTTCCTCCTAATGCTAAAAGTTTATTATTTTGTTCTGCACCAAACAGACAAATGAGTTATTTTTCAGCAGATATATCGTTTATTAAAAGAGCATTAGGGATTAGGATGGCAAAATATCCAGAGCATGGAGTGTAAGGATGAGTGTGTTTGAGATAGTTCTCCTTCTCGTCTTCCTCAGCCGTGATGGTGTTCGCATTTGTCCTCTGCTGGCTCCCGTTCCACGTGGGTCGTTACTTGTTCTCGACGTCGCCCGAGGCCTTCGTGTCTCCGTTATGGTCTCTGATCTCTCAGTACTGCAGCCTTGTTTCCTTCGTCCTCTTCTACCTCAGCGCCGCTATTAACCCCATCCTCTACAATGCCATGTCGAAGAAGTACAGGAACGCCACGCTGCGTCTCTTCAGCCACGGCTCACCAAGCTTCACCGAGTCCAGCATCAGCTGCTGACACCAAATGCATGTGTAAAGTCCCATGAAATGAACAGTTTCAGATCCTCTGAGCAGGATGAAGCTCTTAGTGAAGATGAAAGAAATGTTTCACACAAACCCTAGATCCTTTAATATATCACAGTACATATCAACTGTGTGTACGGGTGTGTGTTTGTGTGCGTGTGTGTTTGTATGTGTGTGCGGGTGTGTGATTGTATGCGTGTGCATGTTTGTATGTGTGTGTGTGTGTGTGTGTGTGTGTGTGTGTGTGTGTGTGCACTGGTGTGTGTTTGTATATATGTTTGTGTGCGTGTGCAGGTGTGTGTTTGTATTTGTGCGTGTGTGTGTGTGTGTGTGTGTGTTTGTGTGTGCGTGTTCCTATGAGTGTGTGTGTGTGTGTGTGTGTGTGTGTTTGTATTTGTGTGTCTGTGTGTTTGTATGTGTGTGTGTGTGTGTGTGTGTGTGTGTGTGTGTGTGCGCGTTTGTATGTGTGTGCGTGTTTGTATGAGTGTGTGTGTGTGTGTGTGTGTGTGTGTGTGTTTGTGCAGGTGTGTGTGTGCGGGTGCTTGTTTTATGCAGGTGAGTGTGTGTGTGTGTGTGTGTGTGTGTGTGTGTGTGTGCAGGTGAGTGTTTGTGTGTATGTGTGTGCGGGTGCTTGTTTTATGTGTGCCTGCGGGTGTGTGTTTGTATGTGTGTGCGTGTTTGTATATGTGTGTGTGTGTGTGTGTGTGTGTGTGTGTGTGTGTGTGTGTGTGTGTTTGTGCAGGTGTGTGTGTGCGGGTGCTTGTTTTATGCAGGTGAGTGTGTGTGTGTGTGTGTGTGTGTGTGTGTGTGTGTGTGTGTGTGTGTGTGTGTGCAGGTGAGTGTTTGTGTGTATGTGTGTGCGGGTGCTTGTTTTATGTGTGCCTGCGGGTGTGTGTTTGTATGTGTGTGCGTGTTTGTATGAGTGTGTGTGTGTGTGTGTGTGTGTGTGTGTGTGTGTGTGTGTGTGTGTGTGTGTGTGTGTTTGTGCAGGTGAGTGTGTGCGGGTGCTTGTTTTATGCAGGTGAGTGTGTGTGTGTGTGTGTGTGTGTGTGCAGGTGAGTGTTTGTGTGTATGTGTGTGCGGGTGCTTGTTTTATGTGTGCCTGCGGGTGTGTGTTTGTATGTGTGTGCGTGTTTGTATATGTGTGTGTGTGTGTGTGTGTGTGTGTGTGTGTGTGTGTGTGTGTGTGTGTGTGTGTGCGCTTCACTATACTGGAGAACAGGATAATAACGAGATTGTGACGCCGCATTCAAATTCAAATCTAATTTTATTTGTCACATACACATTCATACAGAGTACAACATGAAGTAAAGTGTTTTATACGACTGTCCAGTGAAGAATAGAAATAGAATATAAGGATAAAAGAAAGTAGAGGAAAAATAAATAAATAAATAAATAAATAAATAAATAAATAAATAAATAAATAAATAAATAAAGTATATTAAAAGTACATCTGAAAAGTATGAAAATAAGGTTAAGTACAATATAATATAATATATATAAAGATATTTCAGTGAGTAGTGAGCGGATAAAAGTTTCTCTGTCATATGTAATGATGGCCATCTTATATAAAGAAAATGGTAGATATGTAAATGAGTATGTAATGACCTCACCGGCGCCATCTTAAAAGATTCACATAGACTTGTGTTATAAAAACATTGATAGTGACAGTAAAGTTTTAATCATTGAAGGAGACGTTATTGTAACTTTGTGGAAGGAGTTCTCCAGTGTCAGAGCTTTCTGACGTCTTCAGGAGTTCACGTGTCTTTGCAGGTTTCGGTGACAAACAGACCACAAGCTGTATTTTGTTAAACAGAAGAGAGAATAGAGAGAGAAGGTGAGCATTTATAGCTGCTATAACGTACTCGAGAAACAGGAACATCACTTGTTTCAGTCGTTTATTACAATTTTTTTTATTTATTTAAAAAACAAGCATAAAAATACCACAACACACACACACACACATACATACACTTATATTGTACATATAAATGATGTCAAATGTAATGTTGCCTTAAAAGGAGTATAAATCCTGGGGACAAAGTAACTGTAGAAACCGTAGCGTCAATTTGCACCTTAACAACAAGAACCGCAATAGCGACGCACTTTATTTCCCAACCATGATTTTTTTCTTTTATTTCTTTTCAAATAAAAAAGCTGCATGCACTTTATACTTTTGGCCAAAAGTATTGGGACGCTGGACATTTCCACACATATGTGGTTCTTCACAAAACTGTTAGCTCAATGTTTGAAGCACACAGTTGTGTAGGACATCTTTGAATGCGTCTGGTAGCATTAAGTTGTGCCTTCACTTGAACTAGAAAACCCAAACCTGTTCCAGCATGACAGTGTCGTTGTGCTAAAGATCTGCTTTCCATGGGTTGAAAGATGTGGGAGATCTCCTGCTATAGAGCTCCATCCCTATTAAACACCTTTGGGATGAATGTGAACACTGAGTGCACCCCAGACCTCCTCACCTTCTCACCTACACCAGTACCTGACTTCACTAACACCCTTGTAGCTGAATTAATCTCCACAACATCTAGTGGAACATCTTCCCGGAAGAGTGGAGCTCATTATAACTGTAAATGGGAACTAAATATGGAATGGGGATGTTCAAAAAGAAGCACATACCAATCTTATGCTCAGGTGTCCACATACTTTTGACTGTATAGCGTATACCATAATGTTATTTTTTTAGATTTATTTATTTATTGTAAATGCTTCACTTGTTTAGGTCATTTAGATTTGGTGTATTATTTGATCTATCTATCTATCTATCTATCTATCTATCTATCTATCTATCTATCTATCTATCTATCTATCTATCTATCTATCTATCTATCTATCTATCTATCTATCTATCACTCTCATGTTTTGCCAAATGTAAATGTGTATTATTTATTAAAAAAGTGTAAATATTGCAAATTGTTATGTTTATTCCATATTTATATATATTGTATAGTGTGGGAATATATATTGTAAATAGGTACTGACTGTGTAAATATACAAATATGCAAACTGTTAAATTAAAACTTGTGACTGTCGTGGGATTTTTTTTTAATTGTGAAATGAAGTAATAAATTGTACTGTTTAGTACAAGAATGTTTTATTTGTTACAAAATAACATAAATGCATGCCATCACTATAACTGATATATAAGGCAATAATCCAGGTGTGAGGTGTTACAGGATGGAAGTGCATCACAATCCACTATTCATACCTGAACTTCCAGCTAATCACAATCCACTATTCACACCTGAACCTCCAGCCAATTACGATCGACCATTCACACCTAAATCTCCAGCCAATTACAATCCACTATTCATACCTGAACTTCCAGCTAATCACAATCCACTATTCACACCTGAACCTCCAGCCAATTACGATCCACCATTCACACCTAAATCTCCAGCCAATCACAATCCACTATTCATACCTGAACCTCCAGCCAATCACAATCCACTATTCACACCTGAACTTCCAGCTAATCACAATCCACTATTCACACCTGAACTTCCAGCTAATCACAATCCACTATTCACACCTGAACCTCCAGCTAATTACAATCCACTATTCATACCTGAACCTCCAGCCAATTACAATCCACTATTCACCTGAACTTCCAGCTAATCACAATCCACTATTCACCTGAACTTCCAGCTAATCACAATCCACTATTCACCTGAACTTCCAGCTAATTACAATCCACTATTCACCTGAACTTCCAGCTAATTACAATCCACTATTCACACCTGAACCTCCAGCTAATCACAATCCACTATTCACACCTGAACTTCCAGCTAATCACAATCCACTATTCACACCTGAACTTCCAGCCAATCACTGAACTTCCAGCCAATCACAATCCACTATTCAACTGAACTTCCAGCCAATCACAATCCACTATTCACAACGGAACTTCTAGCCAATCACAATCCACTATTCACACCTGAACCTCTAGCCATTCACAATCCACTATTCACACTGACCAGCTCCTACTGGACCATGATCTGTGTAATAGACTGGGGTTGAGCTGTAGATGTGGTTGTGAGATTAATGCTTTTAGCAGCTGTAGATTGATGATTTTAAGGAGGTGAGTCGAGTCGAGTTCCAGCTGGCAGTTCCTTTCATTTTTTTTATCTTTCATTTTTTATCAGGATTCATAAGAACATCCCCATGTGAAAAACTCAGCCATAATATAGAGACATTAAAACCTCAGGAGCTGTGTAGAAGAATTGTGGGCTTCAGGCTCAATACAACCTCTGTTCCAAAAAAGTCGGGACAATAAAATGTAAATAAAAACAGAATGCAATGATTTGCAAATCTTATAAACCCATATTTTATTCACAATTTTATTTTTTAATTTAATGCAACACGTCTCAAAAAAGTTGGAACGGGGCAACAAAAGTCTGTTCAAAATGCCGCATCTTTGATGGTATGGTGGTGCATTAGTGCCTGTGGAAGGGAATCTTGTGCATATAGAAAGGTTCCCTCAATGCTGAACAGGTTTTAGAACAACAATTGCTTCCATCCAGAAAATGTCTTTTCAGGGACCAAGACAATGCTAACTGCATACTGCATCTATTACACCAGCATGAGTTCATAGTAGAAGAGTCCAAGTGCTGAACTGGTCTACCTGCAGTCTAAAACTTTCACTATTTAAAAACATTTAGAGCATCATAAAACAAAAAACAAAACAAAGGAAACCCAGAACTGTTGAGCAGCTGGAATCCAGACACGTATGGGAGAACATTCCTCTCCCAAAACTAGGTATTGTTGATTATGGGGAGGGGCTACATATGAGGTTAGTGTGATGTCACAAAATGAATTCAACAGATTAGGACAAAATATATTTTGATATTAAGGGATGTGGTACATGCTGGGAAATGTGTGTGCTAAGCATGCTAGCTAATAGATTGTAAACTTTATGGTCAGTTAGTTTGGAAACATCAGGTAAAATACCCTGCCACTTTGTAAACCCCGAGTGAAACGGACATCAGTTTACTGCTGTCAGGGGAGTGATAACAAAACACAAACAGATCCCCGGAGTCTGTGAGAAGTCAGTATAAATCTACTGAAGCAATGAAGTAGTGGTGTTTGATTCACACACAGTGACAATCGGTCGGGATGGAAGTGAAGCGCGACCGCTGAGTGAGGAAATGAAACCCTGAGCTAAACATTAATCAAGTATCGATTATAAACGCCACGCTCAAGGCATCATGATGGAAGGCTTTACGGGCCTTTTCTCAAAAAATCAATCTTCACGCCTCACACCTTGGCACAGCAATGTCAGGTAGATTTTATAAACATGATTCAACATTTTCTGTAAATGTTATACTGAACATTCAGGATCGATTGATGTCCGCTTAATCTTTAAATGTAACAGAGTCTGACACAGTGAGTGCCGGAAAATCCATCCTCATCATCATCCTCATCATCATCATCAACATCCAAACAGACCGAGCATAGCTAGCAGAGCAGAGAAGGATGGATGCTAGCATTCATACCTACCACCAGAGGCTGAATAGAAAGCAAAAACAGGAAATAGCTCACTGTAATGAGAGACTCAAGGAGGCATGGAAACTGACAAACGAGCTAACGACGAAGATAAAACATAAAAGTCAATGAATTTAGAATTAGGTTTAAATTAAAGTTATCTCACGGACAGTAATCGAACAGAGGGTGCTAACAGTGAGAAGAATTTAGTCAGTAGTTGAGTTTATGGCCCTGAAAAAATCCGGGCCATAAACTCAGCTACTGACTAAATTCACTGTTAGCACACTGCATATTTTCACTGTTTCTGAGATAAATCACACTAACAAACTAGACCACTAGGAATCCAGAAAACATCCACACTAACAAACACGATCAGGGGGAAACCAGGTAACAGTCTCTCTTATAAACAAGATCACTAGGAATCAAGGGAACATCCATACTAACAAAGTAGACAGCTTGGAATCTAGGGAGCATCCACTCTTACACACATCAGGAATATATTGTGCATCTATGCAAACAAAAACAAACTAGTTCACTATGGATTAGATCACATGAAAACAAAATCACAGTGAAACTAGAGATCATCTACCTGAGTAAATAGGATCACTAGAAATATAGTAAACATCTAACTAGCACACATGATCACCAGAAATCTAGGAAACATCCACACAAGCTAATCAGATCACTAAACAGCTAGAAAATATCCACTCTAAAAAAAACAACTCACTAGGAATCAGGGGAACATCTACAATCCCAGTTCCAAAAAAAAACCCTCTGCTGATCTTTACTTCTGCAGCTCTGATACACTTAAAAAGAAACTCTGTTTGAACCCACTCATGTTTCTGGGCTGCTGCTGGCATTGAACCTCATTAGTTATATTTTTCTCGAGCTGTTTTGTTCAGTAACATATACTGTTCTCTTGTTGCCTCGTCCAAATGTTTGAGATATGATGCAGCCTCTAAATTCCAAATGACCTTCAATTGTCCTTAAAATTGTGAATTTCCCTCATTTACACATTTGATATGTTTTCTGTCGTCTATTGTGAATAAAATATGGGACTATGAAATTTGCAAATCATTGCATTTTGTTTTTATGTAAATTTTACAAAGTGTCCCAACTTTTTTACATTTCCATTTACAGTATTTAGCAGATGCGCTTATCCCGAGTGACGTACCAAAGTGCTTTGAGTCTCTATCAATGAATAAATCTACACTGGTTCACAGGGTTCAAATCTCAGGATTCCATCAGCCTAGAACTTTATTGGTAGGTTTTTTGTTTTGTTTTGTTTTCATGAAAAACAAGTGTTAGTTTAAGTGTTCCAAGAAGAGGAAGGTCTTCACCTGTCACTTAATGATACTGTAGGCAGGCACTCTTCTGTTTGGACATCCAGGGGAAGTTCATTCCACCACCTCGGTGCCAGAACAGAGAAAAGCCTTGAAGTATACTTACCTCTTCCCCCTGAAAAAAGGTGAGACCAGATCTCAGACAGTGTGGTGCAGTGTGAGGAGTGATGAGGTCTTTAGGTAAGATGGGGCTGGACCATTTTGGGAAACATCAGTGTTTTAAATATGATACGTGCAGCTACTAGAAGCCAGTAGAGAAGCAGCAGTGGGGTGGTGTGGGAGAACTTGAGCAGGTTGAACACAAGTTGTGCAGTTGCATTTTGGATCATTTGCAGTAGACAAATAGCGTTCAGAGTTCAACCTGCCAGCAGAGAGCTGCAGTAATCCAGTTTAGAAATGACAAGAGACTGAACAAGCCCCTGGGCAGCCGGTGTGGAGAAAAATTTCGAATCCTTCAGATGTGGTAGAGAATAAACACACGAGAGCAAATCACATATAAAATGTGATGACAAAAGAATTATTGATTGTGGTGGCTGAAGGGGAGTTATCCTAAGATCTTGGCCTGGAGATGAATCATCCGGAAGGACCAATACTTGCTGGGATTGAGTTTCATTAAGATATGTCCCCCGGGCTTGCTGAGATCCGAGCAGAAGCTGTGGTATCCAAGGGAGGGAAAGATGAGCTGAGTGTCATAAGCATATTACGGTGGCCGAGAAGTGCAAAACACATTAACAAATCCCAAAACAGATTAACAAATCCAAAAAACACAACGACAAGCCAAACAAACCGGAAAAGGTAGGGATAGTTTGCGAATGGAAACTTACAGATCATTGGACGAGACACCTGTCACTCACCTGTATATCTTGACTGACAGGTGTCTTGTCCAATTATCTGTAAGTTTTCATTCGCAAACTATACCTACCTTTTCTGGATTTGTTGATTTGTTTTTGGGTTTGTTAATTTGTTTTTGGATTTGTTAATGTGTTTTGCACTTCTCGGCCACCGTAGCATTCATTCATTCATTCATTCATTTTCTCCCGTTTAGCCGTAATTCGGGTCGCGGGGGCAGCAGTCTAAGCAGGCCCCCGCCTTCGACTGCTGCCCAATCCTCACAGCACCTTCCCTTACAGTCCCTCCTGCAGGTGGTGAGCCCACGGGAAGGCGGCCCCACGTCACTCCAACCTTGACATTTCCCTCGTAAGGGACCCCCGGAGCATAGAGGGTTAAGGGCCTTGCTCAAGGGCCCAAGAGTGGCAGCTTGGCGATACCGGGGCTTGAACCCCAGACCTTCCGATCGGCAACCCAGCGCCTTAACCGCTGGAGCCACCACTCCCCGCCCACCGTAGCATATCAATGGTAAAAAAAATAAATCAAAAATAAAAACCTGTGAGGATATGACTTGACCAACAAAGTGAGTATAGAAGGAGAAAAGGATAAGACCAAGTACTGAGCCTTGTAGGATGCCAGGGGAGAGTCTGCATGGGGCAGTTGTAGACCCCCTTCATGTTGAGCCTATTTTTGATGGATGTACCTTAGCTAGCTTATCTAACTAGCAAACAAGATCAGTAGGAAACCAGTCCCAGAGCGAGTCTCTTTCTCCGTTTGAAGATAAATAAATATAATGAGATTATAAGCACGTACAATAAACAGTGAAATGTGAGTGGAGTCAATGTTCTTTATAACCTTCTGTATTCATCTTATTTCTTTTTTTCATCCTGGCCAAGGTGTGTGTGTGTGTGTGTGTGTGTGTGTGTGTGTGTGTGTGTGTGTGTGTGTGTGTGTGTGAGGGAGAGGCAGTGGGTTATGAATCAGGTCTGTCAGTGAAGATGCAGAATGAGACTGCAACCATTTTTAAAGCACAGTAAAAGTGCAGCAGGAAACACAGTACAGGAAGTAAAGACATCAACTTCATCAGTTTATTTTTAGACCAAGAGGAGTGATAGAAATAAAGAGCATGTATAAGAATGTGGTGTGTCACTTTGACAACTAATGCTGCTTTGCTCCGACCTCTGGAAGAAAGAAAGAAAGAAAGAAAGAAAGAAAGAAAGAAAGAAAGAAAGAAAGAAAGAAAGAAAGAAAGAAAGAAAGAAAGAAAGTGGATAAGTATATGTTGCGGGTGGATAGGTATGTGTTGGGGTAGACAGGTATGTGTTGGGGTGGATACGTGTGTGTTGGGGTAGAAAGGTATGTGTTGGGGTAGACAGGAATGTGTTGGGGTGGATAAATATGTGTTGGGGTGGATAGGTATGAGTTTGGGGTGGATATGTATGTGTTGGGGTGGATAGGTATGTGTTGGGGGTGGATAAGTATGTGTTGGGGTGAATAGGTATGTGTTGGGGGTGGATAAGTATGTGTTGGGGTGAATAGGTATGTGTTTGGGATGGATAGGTATGTGTTGGGGTGGATAGGTATGTGTTGGGGGTGGATAAGTATGTGTTGGGGTAAATAGGTATGTGTTGGGGGTGGATAAGTATGTGTTGGGGTGAATAGGTATGTGTTGGGGGTGGATAAGTATGTGTTGGGGTGGATACGTATGTGTTGGGGTAGACAGGTATGTTTTGGGGGTGGATAAGTATGTGTTGGGGTGGATACGTATGTGTTGGGGTAGACAGGTATGTGTTGGGGGTGGATAAGTATGTCTTTAGGTGGACAATTATTTGTTGGCTGTGGATAAGTATGCGTTGGGGATAGACAGGTATGTGTTGGGGTGGATAAGTATGTCATATTGAAGACAAGTAGACTGGTATGTGTTGGGAGTGGATAAGTATGTGTTGGGGGTAGACAGGTATGTGTTGGGGGTGAATAAGTATGTGTTGGGGTGGATAAGTATGTCATATTGTAGACAGGTAGACAGGTATGTGTTGAGGTAGACAGGTATGTGTTGAGGGTGTGTAAGTACAGTACAGACCAAAAGTTTGGACACACCTTCTCATTCAAAGAGTTTTCTTTATTTTCATGACTATGAAAATTGTAGGTTCACACTGAAGGCATCAAAACTATGAATGAACACATGTGGAATTATATATGGAATTATATACATAACAAAAAAGTGTGAACCAACTGAAAAATGTCATATTGTAGGTTCTTCAAAGTAGCCACCTTTTGCTTTGATTACTGCTTTGCACACTCTTGGCATTCTCTTGATGAGCTTCAAGAGGTAGTCACCTGAAATGGTCTTCCAACAGTCTTGAAGGAGTTCCCCGAGAGATGCTTGGCACTTGTTGGCCCTTTTGCCTTCACTCTGCGCTCCAGCTCACCCCTAAACCATCTCGATTGGGTTCAGGTCCGGTGACTGTGGAGGCCAGGTCATCTGGTGCAGCACCCCATCACTCTCCTTCTTGGTCAAATAGCCCTTGATGCCTTCAGTGTGACTCTACAATTTTCATAGTCATGAAAATAAAGAAAACTCTTTGAATGAGAAGGTGTGTCCAAACTTTTGGTCTGTACTTGTATGTCATATTGTAGACAGGCATGTGTTGGGGTGGATAGGTGTGTGTTGGATGTGGACAGGTATTTGTTGAGGGTGGACAGGTGTGTGTTGGTGTGGACAGGTACTTGTTGGGGTGGACAGGTGTGTGTTGGGGGTGGACAGGTGTGTGTTGGATGTGGACAGGTGTGTGTTGGGGTGAAAAGGTATTACCCCACCCCATTTGCACACTCATGACTTCAGTACTACAAACTGTTTACATGCTGTTTTTTGCATATCTTCCCTGAACTGCTGCTATATTGCTCTTTTGCACAACATTTTGTTTACATTTTGGCTACTGTCTTGTTATAACAGGTTTACTGGCGGAGCTATTTTGTGTTTTGTCCTGCACTGTCTTGTGTTGTCTTGAACTGTCTTGTGTTGTCTTTGTACTGTTTGCACCAGGTTGCACACATGCATTTTATGTGGCGAGGACACTTACTAGTCCTTAGCCCTGTGTTCTGTGATTGTTGCTGTATGTAGCATCAGGGTTCAGGAGAAACGTTGTTTCATTTCACTGTGTACTGCGTCAGATATATATGGTTGAAATGACAATAAAAGCTTCTTGATTGACTTGTATGTGTTGGATGTGGACAGGTGTGTGTTGGGGTGGACAGGTGTGTGTGTGTTGGTTGTGGACAGGTGTGTGTTGGGGTGGACAGGTGTGTGTGTTGGTTGTGGACAGGTGTGTGTTGGGGTGGACAGGTGTGTCTTGAGGTGGACAGGTGTGTGTTAGGGGTGGACAGGTATGTATTGGGGTAGACAGGTGTGTGTTGGGTATGGATAGGTGTGTGTTGGTGGTGGATAGGTGTGTGTTTGTGTGTGTGTGTGTTGGCGGTGGATAGGTGTGTATTGGTTGTGGACAGGTGTGTGTTGGGGTGGTCAGGTGTGTTTTGAGGTGGATAGGTGTGTGTTGAGGTGGACAGGTGTGTGTTGGGTGTGGGCACGTTTGTGGTCGGGTAAATAGGTGTGTTTTTGGGTTGGACAGGTGTGTGTTAGGGGTGGACAGGCATGTCAAGTTTTGTAGAAGAAGAAATTATCATCGTTGTAATTACAACTTTTTGACCTTCATCAGTTCTTCTAAAGTAAACTAGAAGAACTGATGAACCACAGCTCTGACCCTTTAACTGTATGTTTCTTCTGGGTGATGTGTAACATTGTACTTCATTCATCAGGTCACACAGCGACTGTATCAACACACAGATGAAATGCAAATAGAACATCAGGGGATTAAAGGTGTAGTTCCTCGGGTTCCTCGGCTGCTGGAGCTCTCAGACAGAGATGGACAGATGGCTGGGAGTGTGTGATTAATATTCAGGACCAGGTCTTCACTATGCTTATGAAGGGAGGAAGGTTATCTCCTTCACTGGAACCTCCAAATATTACGACTGAAACAAAGTAGACACGTGGAGCTTAAAGAAAATAACACAAGGTAATTTATTTGTGTGTGTGTGTGTGTGTGTGTGTGTGTGTGTGTGTGTGTGTGTGTGTGTGTGTGTGTGTACACAGATGGAGATAGGCTCATGCCAGACACCATCTGTGATTTATTAAACAAGTGACCCTTACAAAATAAATGTAATTTGGTTCCCATCATCAGCACTGAGAAACGTGCAGCACCAGGTTCTCCCCCAGCCCTTCCTTCTCTTCCTCTTCTTCCTCATCATCCTCCTTCTTATCATCATTATTCTATTTGAGGATTTATGTGAAATTGTCCTTACATAGTGAGGGGCTTGAACCTGACTTTGTTTCATTCTGGAGCTTCGCGACAGGACAGATGGGAGATGAAGTGAGAGAGGGAGGTGTGTTACAAGTGCTAACGAGGAGGCTAATTACTGACAGGTCACTTACAGTTACAGGTAACAAATAAAAAAGAAAGAAAGAAAGAAAGAAAGAAAGAAAGAAAGAAAGAAAGAAAGAAAGAAAGAAAGAAAGAAAGAAAGAAAGAAAATGTGTAATGAGTGGGTCATCCCACTGAGGAATGTGGCAGAATGGAAGCTGTAAGTGGAGAGGGAAGTGGAGGAGAAAGAGGATGAGGAGAAAAGAGAAGAGGAGGAGAAGGAGAATGATGAAAAAGGAGAGGAAGAAAAAGATGAAGTGGAAGAAAGGAAAAGGGGGAGAAAGAGGAGGATAAAGTGAAAGTGTCAGGGGGCGAGGAGGAGGAGGAGGAACCTGAAATGGAAGTGAAGGATGAAGAAAAAGAGGAGGAAGAAAAAGAAAAGGTGAAGGAGGAGGAAGATAAAGAAAAAGGGAAGGAGGAGAAAGAGAAAGGGGCGAAGAAGGAAGAAGATGAAGTGAAGGTGGAATAACACTACAGTGATGAAAAGTGAGTAATGATCTCAACAGGTTCCTCTGTCCTTCAACTTCCCAACATTTTCTCCTCCTTTGTGAACAGTTCCAGCTGATGATTATTGGTGTGTCAGAGTGGTGTGTCTGTGCAGATCCTTCACACTGAGCATGCTCAGATCTATAAAGCAGAGAGTTAATAGGACAGATGACCTCTGAGCCGTAATAAAACACGTCCTTGTGAATGGGTTTTCGCTCCTTACTGCTGATGAAGCTCATTTATTACACAGACATTTAGTTTCTCCTCACCTTCTTCTCTCTTCTCCATCAACCTACAGCTCAAAAAGCTCTCACTCACTCACTCACTCACTCACTCACTCACTCACTCATATTTACTGTGATTGGCTGGAAGTTCAGGTGTGAATTCAGAGCGTTGAACACACCAGTAGTTTGAGTTTGTCAGTTGATTCTAAATAAATGTTCTGCTAATTATAAATACCTGTAACCATAGTAACATCTAGTTCGCAGCTATTGCACACATTTCCTAATGACCTCGCTGAGCTGATATCATGAAAATGGCCATTTTTTGATAAACAGCTCGAGGTGCAGGATGAATACAGATCTATAGAGATTCTCCATCTGTCACAGCGATGTTCCCCTCGTTATTATATTCACTAACGAGCTTCTGAGTTTAATTACTCACTGGACCGTATTTAGTCACTCGCTAATTTTGATAAAGCGGCCGAGTTTATCATTAGTAAAGAACACGTGTATAAAGAAGCTGAATGTGAACAGCCAGACGCCATTCACCCGAGTCACTGTACTGATTTATTCACCGCTTCTCTGGAGGCGACAGAGTGTATAAACCTTCTGAAAATATAGATTCTTTCATGAACTCGTTGATAAAAACTTTATCAGACGGTGTTGAGATTATAAAGATAAAGTTGGCTATGCTGTGAATTTACAGTTATATACAGATATAATTGTATAAAGAGAATACAGAATGTGGAGCAGAACTGCTGTGATGATGCTGTGACAGGCTGCGAGAGCAGGAAAGCGTCAGGGAGACATCAGTAGACGTCCTTGAGGTGAAGTGAAGTGTTCAGATGGTTAAATAAAAATCTGGCCTTTAACTTGCAGGGTCTGGAGCAAATCTGTGTAAATGGTGCAATTTTAATCTGAAAAGTCATTCAAATCTGGGCATTTGCTAATAAAAAGCTAAATGTGGAGAAGTCGGGTTGTCTATTGTTAGCTGAATGTTAGCATATAAATGCTCTTGAAACGTTGAGCGTTAAAACGTTTGGTTATTTTAACCAAACAGGAATAAATGGGCAGAGCCGCTGTGATGGACTCGGTGCTCACACGGAAAAACACAACCAGGCTTTTAGACGCTTCGGAATGACTGCTAATTATATTTCCATTAAAAGCCATCTGCTGGGTCGACACTGAAAATCACGCACAGCGCCAGAGCGGCACGCTGGCCAAGAAAAACAACAAACCGGTGCTGGTGTGGGTTAAATACAACGACCTCGTCACAGCAGAGGACTGGAGTTCAGTTACGGAGGAGAAATCCAGAGCTAATTCCCTAAAGTTCAGAGTAAAGACCTGCACACGGAGAATTTTTCAGTCTTGTTCCCACAAAATTGTTTTACTTTTCTCCCACCTGCAATATTGAAGTTTTATCCCACCCACAAAATCCTGCAGGTAAAAATGTTTAATGCACTGCTTCTTCCTGCTACTCTGCTTTTTAGTTTCACCTGCTTCCCTCTTAAATATGAAAAAAAAACCATTTTATTTTATCTGAGTTTGACTTTTTGTGTAAATGTTGAACATAGACATGAACAAGGAACTTCAGAACGTAGAACATCAACTGAAACGATTTGTTATGAAACATTCCCGGTTTTTATTTGTTCCTGCATGGAGAAGGGCTTTCGAGAGCTAAAAGTTGGCCGTCATCATTTTTGTTTTAAAGGTTTTACTTGTTTGTTAATCTGGACCTTGTGGGCAAACCCCTTTACACATCCCAGGTTAGAAGGTGGTACTAGTGGGACACTGCACACTGGAGCTTCAGGGATGGCTTGATTGTTTTTATTTTTGAGTGTCTCAAGGTTCTGCACTTTACCTTTACAATATGTAGAATCAAGGTTTTAATTAGCTCCGAACCCAGCATTGGTGATCCACTTGTAACTATGTAGAAAGCAGCAGGAGACACAATATTACATTGAGGAATCTTATAACCATAACAATAACTGGTGGAGGTCCCTTTTAATAAATAATCAGTTTGATTTTAGGTTTATCCAGTGGACATTGCAGAAAATATGGACGTGTCGGGACGAGTCATTCCTTGTACTTATCAGGAGCTTATCACTGATGATCTGCAAAGTTTCCCCTAATTTCTGCATGTAACTTTAAGGGAAATTTTTATCACCAGCAAGGGTTTTTTTCTGAAGCACATCTAAAGCACTTTCTTCCGATGCTGATTGCTGTTTGTTTGTCTTTGAAACTGGCTTCGATTCGCTGCAGGTTGTGTTGCTTTCACTGGTCTCGCTTCCTTTACCTTTATTAAGTGCTTCTTCTCCTACATAGTTTGAATGATTGCCGTAATGCATGAACACTTTACAAAGTAATGTGGAGCTTTTAACTGCAGCTTCCACCTGACATGTGATGGTTAAACTGGCTAATAGTTTCTTCAGGTTCTTGAACTCTTTGCCCAAATGTTTGTCTGCAGGAGACTACATTTATTGTAAGTACGAAATTTTTCGTAAGTGTTTTCTTCATTGCTTCATCATATGTACTACCTTTATCTGGCACCATGTAAAACAGACGCTGAGACGATGTAGCAAGACTGCCCGTCTCCTAGCATCTGGTAGCTTGTATGACTAGCATGTAATTATCAGAGATTTTCTGCCAAGTATCAAACGGAATGCTCGTCTCACTCGCCGTAGGAAGAAACAGAGGTGGGCTCGGCCCTGAAGCGCTCATCCTCGTCATCAAATTTGTGGCGTTCGTTACTTTTAGCCAATTTACTTCTCTTAAAAATCTCACACATCTCTCCTCAATCTTATTCCTCAGCAACACCTTTGGTACGGCTTGGATTTGTCTATTAAAGTACAAAATGCGCAATAACATGTTTAGAATTAAGTTCAAGTTCAAGAAGCTTTTATTGTCATTGTCAAGTAAAAAGTTGTCTTAAAAATAAATAGTGAAGTAAAATATGCACATCACACACACACACACACACACACACACACACACACACACACACACACACACACACACACACACACACACAAAGATGAAACAAATAACATCCTTCTGTTATCCGACTGGATCAGCACATGAAAAAGTGTTTGTGTGATTATTCAAACAACTGACATATGTAACTTGGAGACAACATTATTCACAAACAAACAGATACAAATATGAGTCAGATACAATTGTGTGTATCAGGAATAAGAACCAGCGAAAAAAAAACGTGAAAAGTTTTGTATCACATGGATGTGAGCAGGACAAACCAACCCACGATCATAAACATGAACATTAACGTTTAGATTGGTGTAAAATTTGCTGTTTTTTATTTTATTTTTTATTTGGGGGTAAAAAATACACACAAACAAAGATAAGACCTAAAAAAACAGACCATGAATTTTGAACTTCAATGATGTATTTGAGGTTGAGGAACTGGAGCCAGAATTCACACCCAGTGCGTTGTTTATTTAAATTTTCGTTTATTCAGATCATAAAACAATGTCGATTCTGCACCAAGCCACCAGAGGGTGCTGTTTTCCCAAATCTTTGGACTTTGGTTATTGCTCACTTCCTGTCTCCGTGCTTCACTGTTGATTGTTAATTCTTCAGCTTGTTTGTTTTATTAGGATGATTGTCGACCTGTCATGGGGAGGAGCTTAATAACCAATTTAAGCTACGCAGTAAATCAGAGACTCAATGACCTCAAAACTCAAACATATTGTGTGCATTGTAAGTATAAAGTTGTGCTGAATTTTTTGGGTATTTCTGTAATTAGTCTGTTGTAGAACTGGCTAGCTAGCTTAGTCATGTCTTTGATAACAAGAATTTTATTTGCTATTTGGCAAGAAATGTCAAACACTAATCCTGCTAATGCTAATTATGAACTTTTCCTTTAATGGAAAAGCCAAGTTTATAGCCAGAGCTACAGTCTGATTATTTATAAGCTCCAGAATAAAATAAATGAGTGAACGGTGTATTTCTGAAATTCCTCTGCTAATTCTGTTCAAACCGCCGCCTGACATTTAACTGCAAACACAGCATGCTCTAACCTTTCTGCGCATTTCATTAGCCTAGGAGACAGACATCATCAATCGATCGCAGAGCTATTGAACCGCTGTGCGAGAATTCCTCCAGATTCCATGCAAGAAAATGTCAGACCATCCAACTGTTTCGTTTATTGCCTTTTTTTGATAACATATATAGCATTGGGTATAACCTCAGCCAATCAGAACACACTGTACTGCTCTCAGCCAATCAGAACACACTGTACTGCTCTAAGCCAATCAGAACACACTGTACTGCTCTCAGCCAATCAGAACACTCTGCACTGCTCTCAGCCAATCAGAACACACTGTACTGCTCTCAGCCAATCAGAACACACTGTACTGCTCTAAGCCAATCAGAACACACTGTACTGCTCTCAGCCAATCAGAACACTCTGCACTGCTCTCAGCCAATCAGAACACACTGTACTGCTCTCAGCCAATCAGAACACACTGTACTGCTCTCAGCCAATCAGAACACACTGTACTGCTCTCAGCCAATCAAAACACACTGTACTGCTCTCAGCCAATCAGAACACTCTGCACTGCTCTCAGCCAATCAGAACACACTGTACTACTCTCAGCCAATCAGAACACACTGTACTGCTCTCAGCCAATCAGAACACACTGTACTGCTCTCAGCCAATCAGAACACACTGTACTGCTCTCAGCCAATCAAAACACACTGTATTACTCTCAGCCAATCAGAACACACTGTACTGCTCTCAGCCAATCAAAACACACTGTATTACTCTCAGCCAATCAGAACACACTGTACTGCTCTCAGCCAATCAGAACACACTGTACTGCTCTCAGCCAATCAAAACACACTGTATTACTCTCAGCCAATCAGAACACACTGTACTGCTCTAAGCCAATCAGAACACACTGTACTGCTCTCAGCCAATCAGAACACACTGTACTGCTCTAAGCCAATCAGAACACACTGTACTGCTCTAAGCGCTCTCAGCCAATCAGAACACACTGTACTGCTCTAAGCCAATCAGAACACACTGTACTGCTCTCAGCCAATCAGAACACACTGTACTGCTCTAAGCCAATCAGAACACACTGTACTGCTCTCAGCCAATCAAAACACACTGTACTGCTCTCAGCCAATCAGAACACTCTGCACTGCTCTCAGCCAATCAGAACACACTGTACTACTCTCAGCCAATCAGAACACACTGTACTGCTCTCAGCCAATCAGAACACACTGTACTGCTCTCAGCCAATCAGAACACACTGTACTGCTCTAAGCCAATCAGAACACACTGTACTGCTCTCAGCCAATCAAAACACACTGTACTGCTCTCAGCCAATCAAAACACACTGCACTGCTCTCAGCCAATCAGAACACACTGCACTGCTCTCAGCCAATCAGAACACTCTGCACTGCTCTCAGCCAATCAGAACACACTGTACTACTCTCAGCCAATCAGAACACACTGTACTGCTCTCAGCCAATCAGAACACACTGTACTGCTCTAAGCCAATCAGAACACACTGTACTGCTCTCAGCCAATCAGAACACTCTGCACTGCTCTCAGCCAATCAGAACACACTGTACTGCTCTCAGCCAATCAGAACACACTGTACTGCTCTCAGCCAATCAGAACACACTGTACTGCTCTCAGCCAATCAAAACACACTGTATTACTCTCAGCCAATCAGAACACACTGTACTGCTCTCAGCCAATCAGAACACACTGTACTGCTCTAAGCCAATCAGAACACACTGTACTGCTCTAAGCCAATCAGAACACACTGTACTGCTCTAAGCCAATCAGAACACACTGTACTGCTCTAAGCCAATCAAAACACACTGTATTACTCTCAGCCAATCAGAACACACTGTACTGCTCTCAGCCAATCAGAACACACTGTACTGCTCTAAGCCAATCAGAACACACTGTACTGCTCTAAGCCAATCAGAACACACTGTACTGCTCTAAGCCAATCAGAACACACTGTACTGCTCTAAGCCAATCAAAACACACTGTATTACTCTCAGCCAATCAGAACACACTGTACTGCTCTCAGCCAATCAGAACACACTGTACTGCTCTAAGCCAATCAGAACACACTGTACTGCTCTCAGCCAATCAGAACACACTGTACCAGGTGATTACTAAGGATGAAGGAATAAAAGCAGCATATTCACACCTCCAGCCTCATCCAGAAAAACAAAATATTGTTCCTTATATTTATGTCTGTGCAGATCACATGATCTAATCTTTCTAAATAATATGTTTAATTTTGGATTAAATCCCTAATTTAATAATTCTCATTTATTTTTTAATTGAAGATATGCAACAACTAAATTGATCATCTTCTCATCTCAATATAAACCAGTGAGTCGTAATCAGACTCTCAGAGTCCTGCCCCAGTGCTCAGGGATCTTCTTCACTAGAGAGCATCTCTGACCTCAAACAAACACTTGGTTTATTACTCCTGCACTTCCAGCTCTTTGTGTTTAATCTTAAACAAAATCTGCATTTTAATCAGATGCCGTGTCTCACAGCTCCTGGACAGAGGCTCTCCATCAGCTCCTCTGTTTACCACTTTAATCCGATTACTTTTTATTTTCCGAGATAGAGACTGGAGACAAAATCAGATTTTCTGAAAGTCAGAGATCAGAGACGTGGAAGGCATGCTCCGGGTTTTAATGGAAGTGTACACAAACAAACAATGAGAACG